>NC_134533.1:62099907-62405817 GCF_050624435.1 Tenrec ecaudatus
GACCCTGGCCCAGTGCTAAGATGCTTATAACGCCACTGGATGCACAAGACTTCTCATGCACCGACCTGTGATCTTCCTGCATTCAGCGTCATTGCCTGTATTTCGTGAATCTGAAGAGGACTTTATAAATTGGTATTGGACATATGGGCTAATATCGGACTTATGGGCTTAAACTGGACTGGATTGGAATGATTTCTTAATGTAAAATTACCCTAAATATAAAACTCTCTCTTATACACATGTGTGTGTCTATGGATTTGTTTCTCTAGCCTACCCAGACGAACACATCTACAGATGAAAAGTTTGAATCCTCAATCTCATTAATTGGATTTGTACATTCAAATGATCTTATAGAGGAGCAAGGGCCTGGTGTGTGATTCGATATGTTGGATTTGCACAGATTTGTACTAGTTGAGCCATAAGTGTCAATGTGTAAACTTGTTTTGATTAAAAATTTTAAAATTAAAAAACCAAACCGATTTGCAGCCTCAGAAACCCTATACAGGGTTGATAGGAGTCTGACTTGACTCGCTGGCAGTGCGTTTGTTTTTTTGGCCGTTGGTTATCAGCCTCCATAGAAAGTGCTGAATTGTTTCCAGAGCGTGTACCCATCCATTTTACATCCCACTAGTGACGTATGAATCATCTAGTTTCTCCATGTTCTCACCAGCGTTTGGTATCGTCATTCTTTTTAAACCTGAGCCATTGTGATTGGTGAGCAGTGAGCTCGTTGTTTTTAGGTTCACATTTCCCTGATGGTTAATGGCACGGCGCATCTCTTCATATGCTCACTTGCCATTTGTGTATTCTCGTTGGTAAAGTGTTTTGACTTTTCTAATTGGATTTTTTTTAAGTGTTGAGTTTTAAGAGTTCTTTATATATTCTAGGCACAGGTCTTTTGCTACTTTTGTGATTTGTAAATGTTTTTTCCTGACTGTAATTTGCCTTTTAACTTTAACAAATATATCCTAGAGCAAATATGTTTTTAAAATTTTGATCAGGTCCAATATCAGTCTTTCCTTTGTATCTTTTATTTTGAGTGAGCATTAGAGTTCTGGAACTTCTTGGACCTATGGGTTTATAATTTTCATCAAATTTTGAAAATTTGCAGTCATTATTTTGTTAAATATTTTTCTGATTCTTTTGTTTTCTTGAAACCCCATTTAGATGTACATGTCAATATTTGGTGTTTGTCCCAAAGGCCACTGAATCTGTTCCTTTATTTTTTTCTGTGTTTCATTTTAGATAGTTACGTTTTAATTAGCTTTGGAATTATTTAATCTGCTGCTAAACATATCCACTGTGGTTTTAATTTCAGATATTATACTTTTCATCTATACTGGTTTCATATGAGTCACTTAAAATATCTTCCATTTTTCTGTTTGTTATATTCATATATATCCACTAACCTCATGAATACCTGGAGTGTATTTATAATAATTGTTTTAAGATTCTTATCTGATAGCTATATCATTACTGCCATTTCTGGGCCCTGGTTTCCCATTCTTTGCATGACTGCTTACTTTTAGTTCTTTGGCAGACATGGCGAAGTTTATGTTGCTAGCTGATGGTGGTTTTGAAATGCTGACCTTATGGTTAGCAGCCCAACATAAAACCAAATCACATTTAACCCTATGATCTCGGGAACCCTGGCTGTGTAGTGGTTACTTGGTGGGTTGCTAACTTCCAGGTCAGCAGTTCAAACCCACTCACTAGCTGCTCAACAGGAGAAAGACCAGGCTTTCTGCTCCTTGGAAGCCCACAGCAGCCATTCTACCCAGCCCTACAGGGTCACTCTGAGTTGTAATCTACTCGAGAGTTCATGGGCTTAGTTGACTTTCTAAAGATGGTGTTGGAATGTGTTCTGGCATGCAGTTAAGTTGCTTGGAATAATTTGAAGCCATTTTCAGATTTGATTTTTAGCTAAGGTTGGTCAGATCCAGACCCTTTTTATTACAGAGTTGTAAGAGTTACCATATATACTTGAGTATAAGCCGACCCAAATATAAGCTGAGGCACCTATTTTTTTTGGGGGGGGGATTGTGTAAGAGAGAGCTTTATATCAAAGAGCAATTAATATTGAGAAAATATCCCAGCCCAGTCCAGATCTAGTCCATAAGTCCGATATTAGTTCATATGTCTGATACTAGTCCATAAATGCTTTTTTCTTTTGCTGTTTTCTTTTTCTTTAAAAAAATCATTTTATTGAGGGCTCGTACAACCCTTACCACAATCCATCCATCCATCCATCCATTGTGTCAAGCACATTTGTACACATGTTGCCATCATCATTCTCAAAACATTTGCTTTCTACTTGAGCTCCTGGTATCAGCTCCTCATTTTTTCCCTCCCTTTCCACTACCCCTCCCTCAGGAAACTTTGATAGTTTACAAATTATTATTATTTTGTGATGTCTTACACTGTCCGACATCTCCCTTTACCCACTTTTCTGTTGTCCGTCCCCCAGGGAGGGGGTTATATGTAGATCCTTGTAATCAGTTCCCCTTTTCTACTCCACCCTCCCGGTATCGCCACTCTCACCTCTGGTCCTGAGCAGGTACTCTGTCCTGGAATCTCTATTTCCAGTTCCTATCTGTACCAGTGTATATCCTCTGGTCTAGCCGGATTTGTAAGGTAGAAATGGGATCATGATAGTTAGGAGTGGGGTGGGGGAGGAGGAAGCATTAAAGAACTAGAGGAATGTTGTTTGTATATTTCATCATTGCTACACTGCACCCTGACTGGCTCATCTCTACCCTGCGACCCTTCTGTAAGAGGATGTCCAGTTGCCTACAGATGGGCTTTGGGTCCCCACTCCGCACTCCCCTTCATTCACAATGAAATGATTTTTTGTTCTCGGATGCTTGAGACCTGATCCCATTGACACCTCATGATCACACAGGCTAGTGTGCTTCTTCCATGTGGGCTTTGTTGCTTCTCAGTTAGATGGTCACTTGTTTATCTTCAAGCCTTTAAGACCCCAGATGCTATATCTTTTGATAGCCAGGCACCATCAGCTTTCTTCACCACGTTTGCTTATATAGCCCCCATTTTGTCTTCAGCGATATTGTTGGGAAGATGAGCATAACAATGCCAGGTTATTAGAACAAAGTGTTCTTGCATTGAGGGAGTACTTGAGTGGAGGCCCAGTGTCCATCTGCTACCTTAATACTAAACTTATAAATATATGCACATATATTTCCCCATCATCATATATAAATATATTTACATATGTACATGTCTGTATTTAGACCTCTATAAATGCCCTTTGCGAGGCAACTAATTTTACCACAAAAACTGCATTAAAAATGTGCTGAAAAACTCAGCTTATACATCAGTACATATGGTATTTATAATTCTGGATATAAGTCCTTTGTCAGAATATGTATTGTAAACATTTTCTCTCAGTCTGTAGTCTGCTTATTTATTTTCTTAATTTCTTTTGAGGAACAGAACATTTTAATTTTGATGAAGGCTAGCTTATCAATTTTTCTTTCATGGTTAATGATTTTCTGCATTCTAAAAATTCTTTAGCTTATCAAGAAGCTATGAAGATATTCTGTGTTTTAGAAGCTATATAATTTTAGCCTTTATAGGATTAATTTCAAGTTACCATTTGCAGTGTGAGATAGAGCTGAAGTTCATTTTCTTATTTTTCCCCTATGAATATTCAATTGTCGTGGCACCATTTATTGAAAAGTTTCTATTTTCTAGCCTTGTTGAATTACTTGGCTACCTTTGTTGAAAAATCAGTTGACTCCATGAGTACTTACTGAAGCTCTGTACTGTTGTCTCTTTGTACTCCCGTCCCAGTGTCTTGATGTTACATGCAAAGTCTTTAAACAACAGTGGCGTCCTTCAACTTTGTCTGTTTTTCAGAATTGTTCAAGCTCTCTTGAGCCTTTGCCTCTATACGTACCATTTAGAATCAGTTTTCCCACTTTTATAAATATATGTCTAGGTTACGAATTTTGGCAAATTCTTGCCCATGTCATTTCTTAGAAATCATCTTGTCGGCCTGCTCCAGATAATATTTCTTAGGAGCATTGAACTTTATACTATTTTAAACTTTTATATCTCTTAGCTTTTAAAAAGGGGACATATTAATAAATGTCTTTCTTAACATCTTTGCCTGGATATAATTTTGGTAGAACTAAATAGTTATTGTGGCAATACTTAGAGCTTAAAAAAATCATTTTATTGGGGGTTCGTACAACTCTTATCACAGTCCATCCATCCATCCATCCATCCATCCATCCATCCATCCATCCATCCATCCATGCATCCATCCATCCATGCATCCATCCATGCATCCATTGTGTCAAGCACATTTGTACATTTGTTGACATCATCATTCTCAAAACATTTGCTTTCTACTTGAGCCCTTGGTATCAGCTCCTCATTTCCTCCCCTCCCTCCCCTTACCCCCTCCCTCATTAACCCTTTAATTTAGAAATTATTATTATTTTGTCATATCTTATACTGTCTGACATCTCCCAATTTAACTGTTAGAATTTAACTGTTGATTTAGTACATGCTAAGAAGATACAGGTCAGACTACAAAGTACTTATAAAAGAATGAGATGTTTGCTCTGTAGTATCAGAGTAATGTAGTATCTGCTACATTATATTTCATAGGCAGGTATTAGTTTAATATTCATGGACATAGTTTTTATGGAAAACTGGAATATTAAATACTATAATGATGATGCTTTATTGTTTTTATATTTCCAAATAAATATGAATTTTCCCAAAGCTTCAAACTGCCTAATTTTCGTGGTTGTCTTGAAAAATATGCTGCATTTCTTAGTGACTTGTAATGGCAAAGGGAATTGCATTACAGTGTGTACGATGTTTTCTAGAATTTGCCTAACTATATTATAATATTCATTTTTATAATTATTTTTGAATTGTGGCATTACGTATATAATACATTAACCAACAATTTATGATTCCAGTTACATAAATGGGTCCTTTTTAGTTTCTTGCAGTAAATACATGTAAATGTTATGAATAAGAATGTAGAGGAACTTTAATGTCATTTTAATGGGTTCATGTTTGTATTGAATAACTCAACTGCAACTTTTAATTTCAGATTGGCGTGTTCACGGAATAAAAATGTGAATTAACTGAAATGAATCAGGGCGCTTCAGGGCAAAGATGCATGGAACTACGGAGGCTATTCATTCTCTTTGGGCGGCCATATTGTTTTATGAGAAACGAGCCGTTTTGTTCTGGAGGACAATTACTCTGTGGCAAAGAAGTGCCTTGGGATTATAGATCATTTCCAATGTTATGGGCATTTCTGTCAGCTGAAAATAGTTGCTGATTGGGACTGGCCTTGGAAAAAGAAGTGGAAATTATATTTCCAGCTTTGTAGAGAGGCACCTTGACTCGTCAATCAGTTGTATTGTGCGGGAGCCTTGGAAGCTTGTTTTTACAAAGTTTAGAATCCTGTCATGTAAGTCCACGCAAAGGACAAACCAGTTGCAGAAAAGTGCTCCAGTGTACGATTCAGATGATCAGAGACGACGGATTTGAGAGCAGCAAGGTGCTAATTGTACATGCTCCCGGCATTAAATGGACAAAGAGCTCAAAGCAGGGAGGGCATCCACCTGGGCTGGAGCTGTAAGTTTTTGTTGAAAGATAGTGTCTGATGTGCTTTATCCTGCCTATCTCGGGGCAATACACTCACATCCTTTTTAATTTTCCCCCTGTTGTGTTGTATATAGGGATACTTCTCTTTATTATACTTTGTAGAGACTACATCTTTTACAAATTAAAGGTTGGTGGTAATCCTGTGCTAAACAATTGTATTGAGGCCATCTTTCTAACCATGTGTGCTCTCTTGTGGGTCCCTGTGTCACATTTTGGTAATTGTCACAGTACTTCAGACATTTTCATACTGCTACTGTGCACATAATAGACTACAGTATCATGTACACATACATTTATACACACTGGGAAACAACAATTTGTGTGCCTGGCTTTATTGTGATGTTGCCTCTAGTGTGGTGGTCTGGAACCAAACCTGCAGCATGCCTGTGCACTGATATTTCTGAAAGTGGGATGGCTAATCGAATGGTGTTAGACTGTGACAGCTGAATCCCTACAGAGACGTTCTCTAGCCTTCCGACTTCACTTCTGGTCCCAGCCTCGGACGCTTTGCTTTTTCTCCAGCCATCCTTTCATCTGGCCACAGATAATCACAGAGAGCATTTGTATGACATTTCTTCATTTTCCAGGTAATGATGATCTTGACATTGTTCACTTCCTAGCTCTTTTGATCCTCACATCAGTCCTAGGAGACAGGCAATACTATTTTTGCTAATGGACAGATGGGGAAATGGAGGCAGCCATGATAGCACAGCTGGAAGATGCCAGAGGTGGGTCATGAAGTGGAGACTTTGTTCTTAATCCACTTTAATGCCTCCTAGTTCGAATGGATTACACAATCCCCTTTAAGCTTCATTATCAAGATTGTAAACATTATTTCAATAAGTCTAACTGTAAGACCTTTCCAGAAGATCTGTCCAGCAATTCCTGTAATTTCCACTAGAGGTCAGGCTCTCACTTGGCAATATAAATGTCTCCCATTATTGGAAGTGCAACATTTCAAGTCTATTAAATTTTAAAAGATGCTATAGAACACACTTGGGTAGTAGAATAATTTTTGAATTAGAAACATAATCGAAGAGTCATTTTTATAGTATTAAACCATATGCGACTGTTTCAAGACCCAGGATGGTTCAATAGACTGTATTTGCAGACTTTAATCAAGATATCCCATGAGATGATGTCTGGCATTGAATGGCTAATGACCTTGACCTTTCTTTATTGCCTCTAAACTAACCGCACATT
The DNA here is from genome assembly GCF_050624435.1 of Tenrec ecaudatus. NCBI lineage: Eukaryota > Metazoa > Chordata > Mammalia > Afrosoricida > Tenrecidae > Tenrec > Tenrec ecaudatus. The sequence goes on from NC_134533.1 coordinate 62,106,769, forward strand.
AAACATTAAACCAATTTTGGGTTACTAGTACTCTAAATTCTTTTTCCTGACTCATTTAATTCAATCAAGGGCTTAGCGTATACCCTGAGAGTAATGAAACAGTGAAATGATTTAGTGTTCACAAAAAGGATACTTTGGTAATTTGAAGGCTATATATATGGGTCTGTGTAGCCTAGAGACCTTTACTTATCAGTTTTCCAATTTTGAATTAAAGCACAGGAACTAAAAGAACCATTTAGAAGCAACATTTTAAGATAACTTCTGTGGTTATAAAAGAAGAGAATCACATTTTGGAAGGATTGGATTAAATATAGTTATTTGGAAAGTCTAGCACATTCCTAAGTACAGAGTAATTTATCAGCTGACCAGTGACATTAGTTATATGTAAGCAATGGTTCTGGCTACTGTAGGTTAAATAAAGTCTTTCAGGCAGCCTTCAAGCTAACTGAAACAATCTGACTTGACTTCAGATTTGTCACACTGAAAATGAATGGCAACATGCAGAACGGGCCTGGACAGAGAGGGAAGTTACACAGGAAGGGTGGGTGCACTGAGTGGATCTGGAGAGGTAAGAAGTTAAATTCAGGTGATAGTACAGTAAAGAACAAGAGAGTCCTGTAGACTTTGGCAGAAGCAGAAGGGATTCCAGGTAGACAAGTTGCATCTAAGACCAAAGAAGTCTTCAAAGGTAGCAGAGAAGAACAATTGAACACCAAGGCAAGCGTTTCCGATTTCTGATTTTAATATGCACATCACTTATTGAAGGAACCCTGGTAGCATTGGGCTGCTAACCCAAGATCAGTGTTTCAAAACCACAAATCTCTCTTTGGTAGAGTAAGGAGACTACTTGCTCCTGCAAAGTTTTATGTCTCAGAAACCCAAAGAGACAGTTCTACTTTGTCTAATAGGGTCTGCATGAGTCAGAATTGTCTGTGAACACAGTGCCTGGCCATGAGTTTGTTTTTTTGGGGGTATGCCTTATTGTGTACTTGTCTACCAGGGATCGTGCTAACAGTTGGATATGCATTATCTCATTTGTCCTCATAATAATATTTTGAGACGGGTTCTGTTTATCAGTCCCTTCTACAGACAAGATGACTGAGGCCAAGAATGATTCAATAATTTCCCTGAGGTCATGCAGGTCCTGTCAATAGCAAGACAGATCAGAAACCAGGGCTTAGCAACTCCAGCAATGAAAACCTGCTTCTTGTCACAGGAAACATGTCGTCTCTGCCCCAGTTTTATGCTGTCTGTAGTGCCGGGGTGACCCCAGACTTACATCTGATGGGAAATTAACCCCAGAGGGAAGTGCCAATTACAGCAGAAGCAGAGGGTGACAACTCCCAGAGAAATGTGGGTAGGCACATTTTGGTTGAAAATGTGAGGTCTCTTAACCTTTGCCTATCAATCATAGTGAAGAACTTAATTCTCCATGTGGCAGTGATGAGATGGTGGTGAATCTATCCCTTATACTTTGTACTACTTTGTTGTTTTTTTCCTCTCCTAAAATCCACTAATTATCTTAGAAGGTGTTCTCTCTGTGTTGGCGTGGCTTTTCATAAATGACACTCCTGGAGGTGCCCTCTCAAGGACTTTTTGAGTCTTAATAGAAAGAGTAGTGGGCTAGCCTAAAAGGAAGTTTAGGGACCACTAATTTGGTCTGTCAGTATACTTTTGTCACTTTATTTTTATACCTGCAGGCAGCTGTGCTTCTGAGACCTTTTAGTGCTTTAAAGACAGCTTTGATCCCAGATCTCTTTCTGCTTGGGATATGTTTTTGAAGGGATGAGGACAGAATGTCAGCTTTCTTCTCCCAAAGGCACCCGTTGCTGAATTTCCCCTATAATCTCAGGCTTTCATCATTTTCTCCATGTTGATGGTGGCACTAGACCTGGGGAATAGCGTTTGTCTTTTGTTTTCTGACCTCAGTGATTGGTTGAAGGTGAAAGGACCATCAGCTAAGAATGCTTTTAATAAGGCCCTCTTTTCTTGTGGTCTAGCTGGGGTCTGTCTGTGGTCAACTGCAAAAAGTATTTCCTAAGTTCCCTCACTTTTTTCATCTGAAGTTGCTTGAAAGTAATACTTAGGAGGAGTATATCCACATATTGTACAAGGGCAAGCAAATGGAAACTTCTTCTCTTGATATAGCTTTTAATCTCTTGGGTAAAACTTTGATTTATTTTGACAAAATAATACAGGATTCTTAACCTAGCTGTCTAATGTAACATTAGACCCACAAGTGCCAGAATGGCCTTGTAAGCCTCAGCAGAATTCTGTGAGGCCAAAGTTGTTCCAAGATACTTTGGGGATTGGATTTAGTCATCCCCGTTTTCAGTCTATCAATGCCCAACGTTAACTCTCTCTTATACTTGATCTTTTATAGATAAGGAAGCCATTTGATGGGAATTCACTACAACCAAATCTAGACATCTCCTTGTACCTGCCCCCATCCTCTCTAAACCCAATTGTCTTCCTAATCTGTGTTACTCTGGGTAGACTAGAGAAACAAATTCATAGAGACACATATAAGTGCAAAAAAGGTTTATATATAAGAGCAATTGAATATTGAGAAAACATTCCAGCCCAGTCCAGATCAAGCCCATAAGTCCGATATTAGCCTATATGCCTGAAACCAATCTACAAAGTTGTCTTCAGACTCATGAAACACATGTAAGGACATCGAATACAAGAAGATCACAGGCCAGTGGGTGGGAAGTCTGGATTCAGTGGCATTGTAAGCATCTCAACGCTGGCAGGGGTCTCCATGTGGTTCCTTCAGGGTAGCTTCATGTGGCTTCTCCTCAGCAATGTCTCCCAGGGAGTAAGCAGACAACGAGTGGGTGTCCCCTGCTTCCAAGGAGGAAATACAGGAGTTCCCAGACTCCTCAGGAGAAGGCCATGCCCACACAGAGGCCTCATTGTCTATATCCCGATTGACAGGCTACACTCTACCCCTATACTCTTAATTCTCAAATTGATACCAGATTATATAACCACCACATAATCTTTTTCTTTTATTTCCTTAACTCCTGAAGCCAAAGTGATATTTTACACATCTAAATCTGATCAGTTTACTCCTTGGCTTAAAATTTATTACTTTGCACTACTCTTAGGGTAAACACTCAAATCTTTAGTGTACTCTATAAGGCCCAGTAAGGAGCCCTGGTGGTATAGTGGGTTATTAGTTGGGTTGTTAACCGCAAAGTCCATAGTTTGAATCTACCAGACACTCCATGGGAGAAAGATACGGCCTTTTGTAATTATTTATAGCCCCAGAAGCCCAAAGGATTAGCTCTACTATGTCTACTATGTTCTACTGAGTCAGAACTGTTTTTGATGATGGTGGTTTTGTGTGTTTATAAGGCGCTCTAGCAGGTGGTCCCTGTCTTCCTTACCATTCAGAGGGTCCCTTGTGGTATAGTGTTTACATGTTGGACTACTAACTGTGAAGTTAGCAATTCTTTCACTCAGTAACTTCCATAAAGAGTTGCAGTCTCAGAAACCCACAGGCACAGTCCTCCCCTGTGTTGTAGGGTAGAGAAGAGTCAGAATCGAATCAGTGGGAGTGGGTTGATGTAGGTACGTAGGTATGTAGGTACGTAGGTACGTACATATTTTTCCTTACTGTATTTGACAGCAGCAGAACAGCTTGCCTTCTTTGCAGTCCAGCCACACTGCTCCATTTTAATTTCCTCACAGCTTGCAAGTTCCCACTGGGCCTTAACTGGGTCCTCCTTTTGGAAGGTGTCCTTCACTCGCCCTAGCTAACTGCTGGTGGTCCTTTAGAGCTCTGCTCTAATGTCACTCTTCCAGGGAGATAGCAACATCGTCAGATCTCTTTACGTTATAAAAATTGCATCATTGTCAACATGTTTCTATTGTCAGGAAGTTCAGTATCTCCAGTCCCACCTAAGAACCTGGGTCTTGCATGGCATAGTTAGTTCCATGAACTAGGTGGAAAGCGATCGGGACCTACAGTAAGAACAATATAGCTGTTGGTGTTGTTGAAAACTAGTGGTGCACATCCCCCAAGGGGGGATTTGAATGATCTTCTTCATCTGCGATGACCCACCCAGGCTGCAGTATGACTGTTAGTTTGTATTCATTTGTTTGGTAATTGTTCCTTAGAATTCCTAGGTTCCTGGCATGAGCAGGAGTCACCAGCCTAGACCTCTCTGCTTTGTGAGCAGGTTCTGGGTGCCATTCACATTCCTTCTTCATTGTATATTAAGACTTTGTCTAGGCCTTTCAGGTCTACTCTACAGGCTTCTTTAACTTTGAATCTCAAGGAACAATCCCCCCCAAATTGTGGGTTTTGCTTTCCAAGAAAAGTGGTAGTAACCTGACATTCCATGGTGCTCACTTTCCCGACACGATCGCTGAAGACAAAGTGGGTGCATAAGCAAATGTGGTGAAGAAAGCTGATGATGCCTGGCTATCAAAACATAGAGTGTCTGGGGTCTTAAATGCTTGAAGATAAACAAGTGGCCAACTAGCTGAGAAGCAACAAAACCCACATGGAAGAGGCATACCAGCCTGTGTGATCATGAGGTGTAGATGGGATCAGGTATCAGGCATCAAAGACCCAGAACAAAAAAATCGTATCAACGTGAATGAGGGGGAGTGCAGACCCAAAACTCACCTGTAGACAATTGAACATCCCTTACAGAAGGGTCACAAGGAAGAGAGAAGCCATGCAGAGTGCAGTATAGCACCATTGAAACATACAACTTTCCTCTAGTTCTTTAATGCTCCCCCCTCATCATGATCCCAATTATACCTTACAAATCTGGCTAGACCAGAACATGTACAGGGGTACAGATAAGAGCTGGAAACACAGGGAATCCAGGACAGATAAATCTCTCAGGACCAATGTCGTGTAGCGATACCAGGAGGGTAAGGGGAAGTTGTGGGGAGAAAGGGGCAACTGATCACAGTGATCTACATATAACCTCCTCCAAGGGGGACGGACAACAGAAAAGTGGGTGAAGGGAGACGGACAGTGTAAAACATGAAAAAATAATAATTTATAAATTATCAAGGGTTCGTGAGGGAAGGAAGGTGAGGGAGAGAGGGGGAAAATGAGAAGCCTTTACCAAGGGCTCAGGTAGAAAGCAAATGTTTTGAAAATGATTGACACAGTGGATGGATTGTGGTAAGAGCTGTATGAGCCCCAATGAAATGATAAAAAGTGGTAGTTTCTGTTGGCTACAAACCCGGGAAAGGCTCTTCTTGTCCCACCCAGATGCCGGGTGTGTTTGTTAGTGTGCTGACCCATAACTCATGTGCATCTTTCATCGCTAGGGGAAATGCTGTAAGTGACTCTTCGCAACAGAAAGACGGGTTTCGTCAGGAAGGCATTGGTCTGTCCTCTTACTGAGAAGCACCTACGAGATCCTCCAACTAGACTAATTTAACTCCTCCTTCTTGGACACACTATTCAGTCTTTCCCCAAGCACCATCCCTTACTCGCTCGTTGACCTGTTTTCCTCGTGATGATTACTTGTTTAAATATCTGTCTTCTTCACCACAGTACAAGCTTCAAGAGGGCAGGAACTGTTTTTGTCTTCTTTTTCCCCCATTTTAGTGACTTCTCAATATATTATATTTTTCCCACTTTTAACATTTTATTAGGGGCTCATACAACTCTTATCACAATCCATACATATACATACATCAATTGTATAAAGCACATTTGTACATTCTTTGCCCTAATCATTTTCAAAGCATTTGCTCTCCCCTTAAGCCCTCTGCATCAGGTCCTCTTTTTTTCCCCTACCTCCCCGCTCCCCCTCCCTCATGAGACCTTGATAATTTATAGATTGTTATTTTGTCATATCTTGCCCTATCCGGAGTCTCCCTTCCCCCCTTCTCTGCTGTCCCTCTCCCAGGGAAGAGGTCACATGTGGATCCTTGTAATCAGTTCCCCCTTTCCAACCCACTCACCCTCCACTCTCCCAGGATCGCTCCTCACACCCCTGGTCCTGAAGGTATCATCCACTCTGGATTCCCTGTGCCTCCAGCCCCCATATGTACCAGTGTACAACCTCTGCTCTATCCAGACTTGCAAAGTGGAATTCGGATCATGGTAGTTGCGGGGAGGAAGCATCCAAGATCTGGGGGAAAGCTGTATTCTTTATTGGTACTACATCGCACCTTGACTGACCCATCTCCTCTCCTAAACCCCTCTATGAGGGGATCTCCAGTGGCCGACAAATGGGCTTTGGGTCTCCACTCTGCACTTCCTACTTCATTCACTATGGTATATATATATATATTTTTTTGGGGGGGGATGATGCCTTATACCTGGTCCCTTTGGCACCTCGTGATCGCACAGGCTGGTGTGCTTCTTCCGTGTGGGCTTTGTTGCTTCTGAGCTAGATGGCCACTTGTTCACCTTCAAGCCTTTAAGACCCCAGACACTATCTCTTTTGATAGCCGGGCACCATCAGCTTTCTTCGCCACATTTGCTTATGCACCTGTTAGTCTTTGGCGATCATATCATGGAGGTGTGCAGCCAATGATACGATTTTTTGTTCTTTGATGCCTGATAACTGATCCCTTTGGGACCACGTGATCACACAGGCTGGTGTGTTCTTCCATGTGGGCTTTGTTGCTTCTGAGCTAGATGGTCGCTTGTTTATCTTCAAGCCTTTAAGACCCCAGACACTATCTCTTTTGGTAACTGGGCACCATCAGCTTTCTTCACCACATTTACTTGTTCACCCGCTTTGGCTTCAGCAGTTGTGTCGGGAGGGTGAGCATCGTAGTAGTGCCAATTTAATAAAAGAAAGTATTCATGCATTGAGGGAGTGCTTGAGTAGAGGCCCAAAGTCCTTCTGCCATCTTAATACTAAACCTATAAATATAGACACATAGATTTATTTCCCCATCCTCATATATATATTTGCATGTACATGTCTTTGTCTAGACCTCTATAAATGCCCTTTTGACTCCTAGCTCTTTCCTCCATTTCCCTTGACTTTCCTCCTGCCCTACTACCATGCTCCGTCCCCACCTGGGTTACAGCTATACCTCTTCTTTACGTAACCTTACCCTGATCATTCCCCACCAGGCCTGCCACTCCCGCCTCACCACCATTTTGGTCCCATGTTGTTCCCTTGTCCCTGTGTTTGTTGATACCACTTCCTTACCATCCCCCCATCTCCCCCTATACCAAGTCCCCCCGGAACTGTCGGTCCCGTTGTTTTTCCTCCAGATAGTTCATCTATTTTTGTCTTCTTCATGGCGACATTTTCCAGAGTGCCTTGCACATAGTTACCATCCCATGAATATTTGATGAGTGAATGAATTAAGTTTTCCAAAGTGGAGTTTTAACAGTAGGTATTATTTCTGGGAATTCAGAAGATATGCAGGAAAGCAAAGACACGTTAACCATATTCTCTGCCACAGAACTAGTTAAAACTGAACAAATGGAGGACAAATCAAAGACAAAAGTCCCATGAAACTAGGAAGTGGCTCAGTTCCAAGCTTTTGACTGCTATCTCAGAAGTAGAGGGAAATCAAGGGAGGATGTAAAGAGTGGATATATATCTCTAAATTTTGAATATTTGTGATTTTCATAGAAAGCAACTGAGAAGTACATGCGAGTCTCTCCTATTAGATAAGAAGCTAAAGCAGGTAGGGTGGAAAAACTGTCCAATTCCTGACAGATCCAGCTCCTTATCTTCGCTTGGAGGGAGAGGATGAGGCTCAGGAGCGGTCCTCGGCTCCTGACCACCCAGTCAAGTGGAGAGGAAGAAGTGGGAAGGAATCAGCTCTCGCTTTAGAGAAGTTGAACAGAAAGGATTAGCACTAAATTAGCAAACTGAAGATGGCTAAGCTGTTTCATTTGAAGCACACAGAGAAAATGCATTTCCGATAAAGAATTATTTCAGGAAACAGAAAGACATTCCAGACAAGTACATCTTTATTCACTCAGTGATACTGAAGGGAACATAAGATTTTTAAAAATCGGAATTGAGGCAAGAGAGACAAGTCTTGTCTGCAGATGAGAATCATGGGGCATGAGTTTTTGGAGCTGTTGGCAGCCATGACCCCTGCTTCGTGGAAGAAGTTGGTCTCTCTGTGACCATGAGAGCCAAGCTCACACACAGAAGCAGAAAGCAGAGGTAACAGGTTGGGATAAACTGTGTTCAAGTCTGTGGTTTAGTTATCCCTGAGGAACAGCTTCACTTTCGGCATCTCTTAAAGTTATGTGAGGAACCTCTAGTATCCTCCCAATAAATCCCTTTTATTTAAGCTTTGTTCAAGTCCAGCCTCTGCCCTACACTTGGATCTAAGAGTTCTTGAAGTCTCTTGTGTGCATTACTGGGGTGCCTGATAACGAGCAGAGCAAATGGAAAGTTTTCAGAAAGTTACATTGGAGGGAAAAACCCTCAGAGATAAGGACAGTTCATAATTTGCAGATCACAAGGACACATGATTTTGAGGGCAGAACTTAAAGCATGGTGATCATATACCAAGGAAACACGTCAAGTTAGTGTACTTCAAGGTTAAAACAATAGTCTAATGCCATCCAGCACATCAGACTGGCTGTAGACGTCGTGGCAAAGTCAGGAAGCAGTGGAGGCTGTGTGTGGGCAGGGCACCGTGGACCGCAGGGTTTGTTCCACTGGAGCCATTGCTAGGTACCACAGTCCTCGTACCCTCAGAATGCACGCATCAAGTCAGCCATGTAAGTGATGAGTAAAGACGATGTCTGTGGATTGAGAAGCAGAGGTATGAAAGGACTGTCAGTGCATGGAATTCATTTAAGTGTCGACGCAAATTTTGAAAACAAGAAAATGTGAGGGCTAGAGAAAGAAGGTGATTAGATTACAAAAATAAGGTCAGAGATAAGAAATGTATGTTTAAGAGTTTGAATTTCTGATTTTCTTTTGTGGAGAGAGTAGTCATTCATAGATACAGTCTAAAGTTGGTGAAGTGACTGCTTTGAGTTGAAACCCTGACTCTGTGCAACCACTGCTAAGTTGAAAGGCCATCTACAGTCACTAACCCTTCATCTGTCCATGACAATAAGAACAGGACCACTCAATGGAGTTGTCATGAGGATTAAATGCCATCGTAAATGTGAAGTGTCATAGAACAGTGCCTGGCCTAGAATAAGCATTCAATAAGAATTAGTTATTAGTCACTATTAAGAAGAAAACCGGAAACATCTTAAAATCTTGGGACAGAACTGGCTTTTCTCAGCATAACTAAATTCAGAGGCCATAAAGATAAACATTAATAATTTGAGTTAATTACTGTGGCAAAAATTAGCACATACCCAAGTGGAGAGGAATAATTGCAATATATTTGACAGATTGATAGTCTTAATATCTAGAGATTGCTTATAAGTGAACCAGAAAAAGAGGGGCAACCACTATAAAAATGGGTGATCTCTATGAACAGGGATTTTGTTAAATACTTAGGCATCACTTATAATTAAAGAGGTAGGAATTAAAATATTGTGCCGCCTTTAATTTTTTAATGGAAAAAGATGGAAATGTTGAGAAATAGTGATATCAAAGAAGGGTGGTGAGGCAGGCACTCTCATGCTCTTTCTTGAGGAGAGCTGGACTTTTAATAAACCATTTTACTGGGGGCTCTTACAACAATCCATACATCAATTGGATCAAGCACATTTGTACATACATTGCCATTATCATTTCAAAAATATTTTCATTCTGCTTGAGTCCCTGGTATCAGCTCCTCTTTTTTCCCTTCCCTCTCCCATCCTCCCACCCTTGTGATCCCTTGATAATTTATAAATTATTTTTATTTTCATGTTTTATACCATCTGCTGTCTCCCTTCACCCACATTTCTGTTATTTGTTCCCCTGGGTAGGGGGTGGGGAGGTTTGTACGTCAATCATTATGATTGGCTCCTCCCTTTTCCCCCTTTTCCCCAAACCTTCCTCCTACCCTCATAGTATCATTACTCTCAATATTGTTCCTGAGAGGTTTATCTGCCCTGGATTCTGTGTGTTGAGAGCTCTTATCTGTAGCAGTGTACATGCTCCGATCTAGCCAGATTTGTAAGATAGAACTGGGGTCATGATAGTTGTGGGGAGGAAGTATTAAAGAACTCAAGGAATTTTGTGTGTTTCATTGGTGCTGTACTGCACCCTGGCTGGCTTCGCCCTTCCTTGTGACCCTTCTGTGAGGGGATGTGACCCAACTTGTTAGCATCAAAATGATCGTTTTGTGGTCTTCTGATGCCTGATACCCAATCCTGTCAACACCTTGTGATCACATGGGTTGGTGTGCTTCTTCCATGTGGACTTTTTTTTACTTCCCTGCTAGATGGCTGCTTGTTTAACTTCAAGCCGTGAAGACCCCAGATGCTATATCTTTTTTTAAAAAAATCATTTTATTGGGGACTCGTACAATTCGTATCACAATCAATACATACATCCATTGTGTCAAGCATATTTGTACATTTGTTGCCATCCTCATTCTCAAAACATTTGCTTTATACTTGAGCCCTTGTTATCAGCTCATTTTTTATCCTCCCTCCCTGTCCCCCGTAAACCCTTGATAATTTATAAATTATTATTATTTTGTCATGTCTTATACTGTCTGATATTGTTCCCTTCACCCACTTTTCTGTTGTCCATCCCTTAGGGAGGGGATTATATGTAGATGCTTGGAATTGGTTCCCCATTTCTACCTCACCTTCTTTCCACCCTCCCGGTATCACCACTCTCAACCCTGGTCCTGAGGGGTTCATCTGTCCTGGATTCCCTGTTTTTCCGGTTCCCATCTGTACCAGTGTACATCCTCTGGTCTAGCCGGATTTGTAAGGTAGAATTGGGATCATGATGGTGGGGCTGGGGGAGAGAGGAAGCATTTAAGAACTAGAGGAAAACTGTATATTTCATCATTGGTACACTGCACCGTGACTGGCTTGTCTCCTCCCCACAACCCTTAGTAAGGGCATGTCCAGTTGCCTATAGATGGGCTTGGGGTCCTCACTCCGTACTCCCTCTCATTCACAGCAATATTGTTTTTTGTCCTTTGATGCCTGACACCTGATCCCATCGACCCAGATGCTGTATCTTATAATAGCCAGGCACCATCACCTTTCTTTACCCCATTTTTCACCCATTTTGTCTTCAGCAAGGTGTGAGCGTCACAGAATGCCAGGCTATTAGAACAAAGTATTCTTGCATTGAGGGAGGACTTGAGGAGAGGCCTGATGTCGATCTGCTATTATATAAACCTTTATCCCTGTCATCATATATTAATATAGTTTTATATGTACACTCATGTTTATACCTTTATAAATGCTCTGCCTCCTATTTTCCTTTTCCTGTTTCCTTTTACTCTGTTCCTAGAGGACAGCTGACATTTATCAAAGTTGTGAATGTTCACACTTTTTAATCTTTGCAAGGCTACTTAAATGTATGCATATTAGGGCACCTACTATGTCAAAGGACATTGTTGTGGCATTGTCTATAATAGAAATACATTGAAATTACTTACTTGATTAGTGGTGTGGATGGGGTTGGCAAACTTTTGAGGCAAAAGAGCCAACTTGAGAGCCATAAAATAATGAAACTTAAAGTAGTAGTATAAATACAACTATGATCATTTTCTTTTTCAATTTTACTTAAGAGCCACATGTATGTACCAAAGGAGCCACATATGACTTGAGAGCCTCAGTTTACCAACCTGGTCTCTAGACAGGTATATTAAAGTGCCATTTGAACAAAATATTTATAAATATGCATACAGATGGGGGAAATGGTCAGACAATCCGATTGCAACACATGCCGTAGGGGCCACGTCTAACCTCCTCTGGCTTCTCTAGTGGCAAGAAGCAGGTGTCAGACGTGCTACTGTGCTCCCCTTTCTTCACTTACTCTACACCTGCCCTTCTTCCTATGGTGCGCCACTGGAACACTGGGTTCGACAGCTTGTTGCCACACAGAACTCGCAGACAGTATGCACAATGATGGGAGTTTATTAAGGAAGTTAATAGGCTACTACAAGTACTGTAACAGTAAGGATGCAGTCATCGGGCTACCGCAACTTCTCTTTTCAGCCAGCCACTAAGTGTGTCTGGTCCTCAGCCTCTCAGCTGGTCCTTTGACCTCTGCCTCCATGGGTCAGGAAGCCCAGCTGTGGTTCTGGTCCAGAGTTTTGGAGCTGCTTGCCTTGTTCTGTGCCATAGTCTTCATGCCACAGTCTGTGGCGCCCCTGGTCTCAGCCTCTTACACTTCAGACAGAGACCTGGGACTAGAGGGACCCCGGCTTTTCTTTCCTGTCTGAGATGGCTCTTATATGCAGAAGGAATGGCTCTGATGGGGGTATGGTTTTTGACCTTTAGTAGATCATATCCCCAGGAAAAGGAAAGAGGGTGACTGAAGGCACACACTCGAGTAAAGCAGAGTCTAAAGATATAGCCCACTGTAACCCTGTAACAGGGAACTCCCTCCAGAATGGGAGTCCTAGCCGCAAGTGTGGAGCCCAGAATGGAGTACATCACATATGGACTTACGGCTAAGGGCCATATTAAGAGACTATACCGTAACTATTTAGGAAAAAAAGTGACTTGAGACTAGATATAGGATGATCTTATTTTATTAAAAATAGAATATATAAGATTAAAAAACAAAAAAAGAAAAAGAAAATGATTAGGGCAAAGAATGTACAGATGTGTTTTATACAATTGATGTATGTATATGTATGGATTGTGATAAGAGTTATATGAGCCCCTAATAAAATGTTTTTTAATAATAAAAAAATAGAATATATAATCTATACTTAAATGGAAATTTTATCAAATGTTATATAGTGAAAGCACTTATCTCAGATGAGGCATGGAGGTGCTGTGAAGTTTTATTTTCATTTTCTATTAGAGTAATCATCTAATTTTATAATAATAACAGAATTAACTCTCAACTTGTGGTGACTGCTGCTTTTGAAAATAGAATTTAATATTTTTGGAATGAAATTATTTTGTGTAAATAGCAAAATAAATCAAGTAAGTTCAGCTAATGTTTATTCAACAAAAATTTAGTAAGTTCCTACTTTAAAAAGTTTTGCTGTGATTTAGGTAAAGATTTACAGAGCAAGGCATCAATTTCACATTCCATAATCGATACATATTTGTTTCAACTCATCCATTTCAATCCCCTCAATGTACTATTGATTGTCCCACACCCTCTCTGTGTTTCTTATTTCTATTCCTCCTCCATCCTTAGCTCTCCATCCTTAGATAAACATTGCACTTTTGATGTTAAATGATTAATTGTTCTAACTTGGCTGCAAGTTCAGTTCCAGCCCCTGAAGGGTGTCTGAGGGCCATACTCTTGAGGGCCCCACCAGTCTCTAGCCAATCAATAAGCCTGGTCTTTATGGATATCAATTCTGGTCCACATGTTGCGCCTCCTCTATCTCAGGCCTTTTATTGCGATCCTTTTCAGAACAGTGGGTAGCGGTAGTTGACTACCATCCAGTTCTTCAGGTCTCAGGGTTGTGAAGACTGTTGTTTCCATGTGTCTTTTGATTTTCATCAGTCTTCTGTCCTTCTGATGAGGAGAGTCCACTGTTTGCACCTTAGGTGCAAAAAACTCATGAGCTTTTAAGACCCCAGTTGCTTCTCACCAAAGTAGTCGAATTAGAGCATCTTCTTTGGGAATTATATAATGTCTGCTGACCCTGGTATCCAGAGGGTCTGTGGTCCTCAGTTCCAGGTCCAGCCGCTCATGCCCTCGAGGTGTTTGGTTATATCTAAGAAGTTTTCATAACTTGGCCTCTGTATGCTCTACTACATCCATGGATCTTTTTGCAGCAAAGGCAAATTCTGTAGTATATACAAATAGCCTGTCAAACCTATATATATATCCATGGACATACTCCAAGTATCCCTTCCACATCTTGTCAGCCTGTATGTCTGTCCAAACAGCTATGTGTAGATCACAATGGCAAGATTGTGTTTATAGCAGTATTTTCCTCTGTTGTCTTGAAATCTTCCCAAAGTCTGCTTCCATAACAATTTCAGACGTCTTCCTTATTGTGTAGTGTTGTTCTGTTGTGCATAAGGTTGCTATGGGTCAGAACCGATTTGATGGCACCTAAAATCAACATTGTGTATTATCTTATCCGTCACTCACGTTAATACTGTGTACTTTAGCTCATGACTGCCCATCCCTCCCATCAATCCACCCCTCCAATCATCAAAGGATGTTTCTTTCATAGAGAAACCTTTTCTTGAGTTTTTACAATGGTGCTTTCAAACAATATTTGTTCTTTTGTGATTGACTAATTTCACTCAGCATAACGTCCCCCAAGTTTATCCATGTTGTGAAGTGTTTCACAGATTTATTGTTATTTTTAAAGACTGCATAGTATTCCTTGTGTGTGTATAAGCTCTTACTTTGTACAAGGCATCGGACCTTGTGTTGTTGAGGCTTTTAAGCCTCAATGCTTGCTAAGTTCTATCAATGGAGATTCAGATTTTTCTTCTAGAGTTTTCATTTTCCTAATTAAAATCAGATGTAATGGGATTGGGTAGCAAATAGTATTTTCACTGCATGACTGTTATTGCAATACCAACCTATAAACTAGCACCGAGGGCAGGGAAAATGCTATTGCTAATGTTTGTGGATGCAACTGTTCCATTTTGTGAATTCTGTGTCATTTGGTTGGCTTTGTGCGCCAGCCTAATGATGGCTGCTGAAGGTGTGAGCATGTGACATTTGTGACAGTGACAGTGTTGATTATGACAGGAAAGAGACATCTGGTATTCTTAAGTCCAAACTGGAATTATTTGCCAGTGAGACTTACGTTGTCTCCCTGTAAATTAATCCCTGTAAAGGAGATAATTTTGTGAAGAAAATCGTACTTGAATGGAATCGTGCCGACCCCAGCACTTTCTAGCGTTTGCTCATCATGGTTGTTAAAAGCGCATTTAGAATTTGTGGTATTTTCCTGTTAGAGAATCTCAGTCTGCAAAATCTTGGGATTCCATTGAGCTCAACATATTTGAGCAATGGGAAATGATTAAATTTGCCATTAGCAGTCTAGATGTGAACACCCCCACATTTATTTTTGTTAGTAACACTTATTTTGCAAATACAGTTTTCTGAAACATGATTGATATACTTGAAAGAAATGAGCACAGGTGAATTTGCTTATGCATGATTTAAAACAATAATATTGTGTTTTTGGCCAAAGTTTACATAGAAGATTAGGTTCCCATTTTGCAATTTGTACACAAATTGTTCGAGGACTTGAGGTACGTTTTCCACAGGATATCAACCTTGTCTCCTCTTCCCTTCAGGTTGTTCCAGTTTGCTTATCCATGGTGTGCTCAGGGAGAAACTGGTCCCTGAAGGGAACGGCACCCAGCTCACTGAGTGCGCGGTGCAGCCGGACGTCCTCCCATGATTCCACCCTCCCGCTGCCCCCCCCTTCCCCCCCCCGCCCCGTGAATGCACGCAGCCGCAAGCCAACTTTAGCCCCTTCTCGAGATAATGTGTCATGTTTATGTTAAGAACGGTTGCCTACTCCTTAGCCTTTTTAACGTGTAAAGACTCTGCTGTTGTTTTCTTGTTTGTCACTGACGATGTCTTGAGTACTGCTCCCCGTAAGTCCTCAGTTTTCTGTGATCTGCCTTTGGTTGCGACGAGTGGCCGCTGGGTCTGGGGGAGCAGCCCGCAGTACATCTGCTACTGCACCGCCACGAGCCCTTGGGTTTCCCCCTAAGAACACAGCTGTCGTTTTACAGCAAATCCGATGGAACCTCTTTGAATAAATCTGTGCTGGTTTGCTTTCATTTTCCTTTTGTGACTGGGTCATTGATAAAATTTGGGTTCACGACTCTCCCAAATGGCTGCTGGAAAGAATGTCCTTTGCTACCGATCTTCTGTTGTATTCTAAGGTTAAGCCAGCTTCTGTAGTTGTGTCTTTGTTAGAACTTCTTAATTCTCCTGTTTGGTTGGATTAGGGAATTTGTCAAAGTAAAATCTTTGGGGATGTCCATGTGTAAGGACCAGACTTAGTATTGAGCTACTATTTTCTTCTCTAGACCTCTATGTCTTAAAGTTCATGACATTGCTAATCTTTTGTAGGTTTATTATCATATTAAGAAAAGATTTGGACCAATTTCATGGCAGAAAATACATAGGTAGAAGTAGCATGTAACTGAAAGCCAAGTTTGGGGCCAGGAATTGTTCATGAAGGAGCTTACCTACCTTTCTTTGATTGTTTTGGTTTCCCCCTACTCTAGTGACGATGTAGAGCAGCGGTTCTCACCCTGTGGGTCATGACCTCTTTGGGGGCTGAAGGGCCCTTTCACAGGATCGCCCAATTCAGAACAGTAGCAACATTACAGTGATGAAGTAGCAACGAAAATCATTTTAAGGTTGGGGGGCAACCCAGCATGAGGAACTGTTTTAAAGGGTTGCAGCATTAGGAAGGTTGAGGACCACCGATGTTGAATATTGTAGTTCTTTTTAGGTTTGAAGCCGTGCAGGTTGGGGAAACCACTAGCAGGGTAGGCTGCCTTCTTTAAGGTCGACTTGCAGTGCCTCATTCCAGTTCCCTCAGCAGTTGCACATTGAGTTTAACTGAAAAACCAAGGGAAAGAAGTCTTTTCCCATTTGACATACGAGGTTTTCTTGGAAGTATATGCTTTTAGCAGACAGGAATTTAAGTTGAAATTTAATATTTCTTTTACTGTTCTCTGGGAAAGAAAGTACCCTAGCCAATAGGGCATCTAGCAGAAAGGGGCATGGCAGCCGCCGCCGTGGACACCTGTTCTCCTCCTCGCTCGTTTGTTTCCCACGGAGCAGTACTGGTCAAGGAGCCACCACATGCCCTTTAAGGTTCTGAAAAATGTAGCGAGCAGCAAAGACGACGCAACCTTTCCCTTCACAATTTAGTGGTGGAGACAGATTGTAATCAATTAGGGATCAATATGTGTAATTATAAGTTGGGATAAGTGCTATGAAGAAAAAGTACAAGTTGCTTTGAAAGAGAAAACCAGGGCCCTAATTTGGATAAGTGATTCAAGAAAGGCCTTTCTGAGGAAGTGACATTTAAACTGAGACCTACAGGACGAGGAGTTTACCAGAAGGGAACGGGGGTGGAAGGATTTCCAGGCAGAGGCAAGAGGTTTTGTGATATCATTTTATAGTACTTATGACCTTTTTAGATGCTTATATAATTAGGTACTAGTCTATGAGCAAGGCAGTTTATAGAGCTGTGTTACTGAAAAGATGCATATAAATTACATTTTTATAAATGAATTCCTAAATTCCTGCAGGCTTACATTATACTCACTGCGCTGTATCATCTACATTTGATTGATGTTCAGTTACTTCAATTACTGCTAGATTGATCTTTCTAAAGAACAACTTTGATGATGTTTTTCCTGCTCAGAAATTTTTACTAGCTCCCCAATTACCCAATAAAGTTCAGACTTCACAGCCTCATGATCAGCCCCTCCCAAATTGGTGCTAGCCTCTATTTCCTAGTTTGCCTTGAATTGTCCTTCTTTTTACAGTACTCTCTTTAAGCAAGCGGAAATTCTGGATGAGCATGGATTGTCCCACCCTCCCCCCAATGTGCCCACCTTTGCTTGCATTTTTTTCTCCTCCTTTATAATCCACTTTCACTTTCTAAGAATGTCCAAATTCCATCCATGTTTCCAGGGTCATCACAAATATCACCATCCAATCTCAATGTGCTTTCTGATCACCCCAACTGGAAGTGGCGCTCTTTTCTTTTGCTCTCTTGGAGAACTGTATTTACTGCTCATAGGCACTTCTCCCTTCTTGTTTTGTTTTGAAGCTATTTCTAGGCACTCTCATCTTTTCAACCAGATTTGTAAAACACTCGAGACCTGGAGATAGATGAGACTTTGCTACTCTCACTATGCTTAGCACAGTCGCTTGCACTTGGTAGATGATCAGTAAAAATATTGAAACAATTTATAAGTTGATTGTTGGTGGCTAGATTACTTTTGAATGGAGCCCTGTTGTCAAAGTGGATGTATCTTAGGCTGTTAACCACAGGTTTGGCACTTCGAAACCACCAGCTGCACGGGGGAGAAAGACAAGGTTTTTTACCTTAATGAGTTACAGTCTTGGAAACCCAACAGGGCAAGGTCTACCCTGTCCCATAGGGTTGCAGTGAGTCGGCATTGGCTCGATAGCAGTGAGTTTGGGTTTTTTTGGTATTAATTTCAAACAACAGTTGATCTCTAGATAGGTGCATCAAGGGGCTGATATGTATATAAATCCTTTGCAATGTGAGTAATTTCAAATGTGGAAATTTGAAATTGTCTTATAAAAAATACCACTTGAACAACATGGCTGGCCCCACTATGAGACATGATGCCCCTCAGTGACCAAGGGCGATACAGGGGACAGCACGGGAGATACAGTGTGGGAATTGCACCTGACCTGATCCCACCACACCGAGGCAAAGCACTGGGGGAGTGCAGTGGAACAGCAAGGGAATGGAGTGGCAAGGTCCCCAGGGAATGCTGAAAGTGGACTTTGGGGCCAGGGCGTGGTGCCCCAACAGACTGGACTGGAAAATACTCCTAAGGGCCAACAAACGATCCTTGAACTAACTACAAGCTTTTCTTTCATGATGTGTTTTGTTTTGTTCTTTGTCAGTGGTTTGTTTTTGTTGTTTTGTTGTCTGGTTATATACTGTTTCTTTGTTTTCCTCTGTCTTGTTTTCGTGCATGTTAGTGTCTCTACAGGTCTGTCTGAATAGGACAGGCTGGATGAACTATCTGGAAGAAAAACAACGGGACCGACAGTTCCGGGGGGATTTGGGGTTGGGGAGGTGGGGGGGGGTAAGGAAGTGGTGTTAACAAGCACAGGGACAGGGAAACAACATGGGACCCAAAATGGTAGTGAGGGGGGAGTGGCAGGCCTGGTGGGGAATGATCAAGGGTAAGGTTGCGTAGAGAAGAGGTATAGCTATAACCCAGGTGGGGACGGAGCATGGTAGTAGGGCAGGAGGAAAGTCAAGGGAGATGGAGGAAAGAGCTAGGAGTCAAGGGGCATTTATGGAGGTCTAGACAAAGACATGTACATGGAAATATATATATGAGGATGGGGAAATAAATCTATGTGTCTATATTTATAGGTTTAGTATTAAGATGGCAGAAGGACTTTGGGCCTCTACTCCAGCACTCCCTCAATGCATGAATACTTTCTTTTATTAAATTGGCACTCTACGATGTTCACCCTCCCGACACAACTGCTGAAGCCAAAGTGGGTGAACAAGTAAACATGGTGAAGAAAGCTGATGGTGCCCAGCTACCAAAAGAGATAGTGTCTGGGGTCTTAAAGTCTTGAAGATAAACAAGCGACCATCTAGCTCAGAAGCAACAAAGCCCACATGGAAGAACACACCAGCCTGTGTGATCATGTGGTCCCGAAGGGATCAGTTATCAGGCATCAGGGAACAAAACAATCACATCATTGGCTGCACACCTCCATGATACGATCGCGGAAGACAAATGGGTGCATAAGTAAATGTGGCGAAGAAAGCAGATGGTGCCTGGCTATCAAAAGAGAGTGTCTGGGGTCTTAAAGGCTTGAAGGTGAACAAGCGGCCATCTAGCTCAGAAGCAACAAAGCCCACATGGAAGAAGCACAGCAGCCTGTGCAATCACGAGGTGCCAAAGGGACCAGGTATAAGGCATCATGATACACACACACACACACACACACACACACACACACACACACACACACATACACCACAGTGAATGAAGGGGGAAGTGCAGAGTGGAGACCCAAAGCCCATTTGTCAGCCTCTGGAGATCCCCTCATAGAGGGGTTTAGGAGAGGAGATGGGTCAGTCAGGGTGCGATGTAGTACCGATGAAGAACACAGCTTTCCCCTAGATCCTGGATGTTTCCTCCTGCCAACTACCCTGATCTGAATTCTACCTTGCAGGACTGGATAGGGCAGAGGTTGTACACTGGTGCATATGGGAGCTGGAGGCACAGGGAATCCAGGGTGGATGATACCTTCAGGACCAGGGGTGTGAAGGGTGATGCTGGGAGAGTGGGTTGGAAAGGGGAACTGATTACAAGGATCCACATGTGACCTCCTCCCTGGGAGATGGACGGCAGAGAAGGGGGGTGGGAAGACTCCGGATAGGGCAAGATATGATAAAATAAAAATCTATAAATTATCAAGGGCTCATGAGGGAGGGGAAAAAAAAGAGGACCTGATGCAAAGGGCTTAAGTGGAGAGCAAATGCTTTGAAAATGATTAGGGCAAAGAATGTACGGATGTGCTTTATACAATTGATGTATGTATATGTATGATTTGTGATGAGAGTTGTATGAGCCCCTAATAAAATAAAAAAATACCACTTGATTGGTATGCTTATATACTTTTTTGCCCATTCCAGTGACATTGATTAACAGAGATAATTTTAAATTCATAAATGGTGCTGTCATTTCCATTTTTGTCTCTCTTTTGAAGGTTTGCATGCTCATTTAGCCATAAGAAAGAGTGAAAATAACAAATCAACACCCTCTCTGGTTGTTGACACCAGCAGGGAAAAGTCGATTTGAAATTATACCTAGAAAATGTACTTATTTTGATTGTTTTGGGTTTTCAAGTGTACGTAACATTAGATGAGTTTGGAATAATCACACAAGGAATTTCCTTGTTCACTGATTCATTTGTACCTACACCTCTGGTAGACAACTTTCTATCAATAAGTTTTTGGTAAAAAAACCAATTCCCTTTGAGAAATGGTCCCTTTCATTCTGCCTGAATAAGCATTTGAACAGCGTTTAAATTGCTCTTCAATCTATGGCTATAGAACCATGTCATGGCTTTAGCAGATGTGATTCTTAGAGTGTTATTGGACTAATATTATCTCAGGGCAATGCTTAAAAATAAAGAACAGTGATACATTTTTTTTTCAGTGATACATTTCTTATAGAAACATTTGTCTCCAAGAGTTGCTAAAAGTAGAGTAGTAGATGTAAACATTTGTGATTGATTCGGTATTTGTAATTCATTTAATGTTATTAGTTTGGCCAGAAGCATTTCTTTGTGTCATTTACTTTCTTCCCTTATATAATCGTTTGGGAATTTAATATTTTTAGGATGAGCTATATTGTTCTTAATATTTAACCCTGGAAAAATAGATGGCTCTATGAAGGTTGAGGATATGCTAATTATCAGGGACTATTTTTTGAATATATCATTTACTTATAAAATTATTGTGTATATAGTTAAATGTTGGAAATCTTAAAAAGTGGTTAATAATATTTTTGAATGATAAATACCGCTCTACATACTGGTTAATAAAATTGGTATCTAATTAGCTATCAGCTAAAGATAGTTATTTTTTTGTACAACACTACCTTTCTGCTGGGTTCAATAATTTGTTACAATGGCCATACACAACTCACAGGCAATACTTACTATTAAGGGGGTATACACACACGCATGCACACACACCCCATATATACTTGAAAATAAGCTGAGTTTTTCAGCATGTTTTTAATGCAGTTTTTGTGGTAAAATGAGGTGCCTCAGCTGATATTTGGGTTGGCTTATATTCAAGTATATTTACTATATATATTTTAATTAAATCATTTTTTGGGGGACTCTTTTAGCTCTTATCACAATCCATCCATACATACATTGTATCAAGCACATTTGCACAGACATTACCATTATTTTCAAAGTATTTTCTTTCTACTTAGCCCTTTATATCAGCTCCTCACTTTTTCCCTCCCTCACCTACTCTCCTTCCCTCATGAACCCTTGATAAATTATAAATTATTGTTATTTTCATATCTTACATCATCTGCTGTCCCTTAAGGGGGTATATTGGGAAAGTTAACAGGCTACCACTGCCAGGATCAGAAAACATTAAGGGTACAGTCATTAGCCCACAGCAACCCCTCTCTCCAGCCAGCAACCAAGTCTCTGCCTAGTCCTCAGCCTCTCAACCACATGGCCCTTTGGCCTCTGTCTCTGCTTCTGTGGGCCAGGCAGCCAGCCTCTGCTCCACCTCACAGTCTCATAGCCTTGGCTCCATCATTGTCTCCTTGCCTTGGCCTCTCCTGCCCCTGGGCTGAAGCTTCCATACTTCAGACAGAGATCTTCAATGTGCTTCCCTGATGGCTTTCCTTTCTTGATGGTCTTTGGACTGCTCTATGTCCCTGTTTCTGAGATGGCTCATCCTTATAACCAGGGGAGTGGCAACTACAACTGACCAATTCTCTCTTTAAGTGTTACACATGGCTTATTTGCATAGTCAATTTGGTGACAGAGACATGGGTGGAAGAACCTTATTAAGAAATTTCTCTTTACTACACATAAAAATCTGGGAGGGGGCAGAGTGGAAAGACATAAAAATCTTATTCTTACTCTGGGGGTAGTTTTCATCTTAGATTAAAATAGGAACATAAAATTTTAAATGCTTTTAAGGTTGTTTTATTTATTTATTTTATCAAAAAATATTTTTATCAGGGGTTCTTACAGCTCTTATAACATTCCATGCATCAATTGTATCAAGCATATTTGTACATGTGTTACCATCATCATTTTCTAAGCATTTACTTTCTATTTGAGCCCATAGTATCAGCTCCTCTTCACCCCTCCTTCTTTGTAACCCCTTGATAAATTATAACTTTAAAATTGTTTTAAATCAAACATTGTGAATTAATATTTAGGAAGATCATAGAAACTTTTTATGGTAAATCAGTTTATTGGGGGCTCATAAAACTCTTATCAAAAATCCATGCAAACATCCATTGTGTGAAGCACATTTGTACATTTGTTGCCATCATCATCATTCTCAAAACATTTGCTTTCTACTTGAGCCCTTGGTATCAGCGCCTCATTTTTCTCCTCCCTCCCCGACCCCTTCCTCATGAACCCTTGATAATTTATAAATTATTATTATTTTGTCATGTCTTATACTGTCTGATGTCTCCATTCACCCACTTTTCTGTTGTTCATCTCCCAGGCAGGAGGTTATATGTAGATCCTTGTAATCGGTTCCCCCTTTCCACCCCACTTTCCCTCCACTCTCCCAGTATCACCACTTTCACCACTGGTTCTGAAGGGTTCATCGGTCCTGGATTCCCTGTGTTTCCAGTTCCTATCTGTACCAGTGTACACATAGGAACCTTCTAATCTTTTCTTTTTTTAATAGATATCAAAGTTTATTAGTGGTGACTAGGGTCAGTATACAGAGAGTGGGGGTGTAGGGTAGCGGTGATGGAAAATCTACATGGATCGTGGAATGTTAGCTTGCAAACAGATTCTTGTAAGTGCTGTCAAGAAGGCTTAAGCTTGCACGATTGAGGGATAATTGAGAATCGTGGCTATGGTGGGTTCTTCTTTCTCAATTTTCTCTACGAGGTAGTCTGGCTGCTGGGTCAGCTCGGGAGAGCTTAAGGCAGATTGGGTCTTGCTTTGAGCTGCAGACGTTCAAGGAATCTGGGGAGAAGGCACCGCTGGGCGCGCCAACTACACACTGCTCAGGCTGTGGCGCTTCTCCCTTTTACTCTTTTCTAATGACACTGTTTATATCATGAATGCCTTTTAAAGAGTGTTTCAGTTTTAGTCATTTGGTTTTGACTTGTAAATTTGAATAAGTTTGGTTTATTAACAAATGTGGCCAAATAAAGTAACGGTACATGAATTCCTGTAGCCGAAAACATGTTTTTGAGCTCACACAACACTAAAGGCATTGGGGAAAAAATTGCCTGTTATTTAGAGCGAGAATTTAGTGCTCACTCTTACCTGTCTTTTGCACTCCGTGGAATCATGTCATAGGCAGGACACTTGGTGGACATGTGGCTTTGATCTAATTGGTCATGTTTGGCCCCTGTACGGGTCTGACGAGTTAAGTGCATGCAGAGTTTGAGAAAAGCAAAATAGAGTCTGTATTAAGATTCACGGCCATTGAGTCGATACTGACTCATAGCGTCCATATAGGACAAGGTAGAACTTTCCTTGTGACTGTAACTCTTTATGGGAGTAGAAAGCGACGTCTTTTTCCTATAGACTGGCTGGTGGTTTTGCACTGCCAGCCTGTGATCAGCAGTCCATTAGGAACCATTTTACCTCTAGAGTCTGTATTAGGTGATATCAGATTGACAGAGAAAATGTTGTTCAGTGCCCTGAGCTGATTCCGAGTAGAACTGCCCCACAGGGCTGCCTAGACCGTAATCCACAGGAGCAGATCACAAGGTACTTCCCACCCCCGACGAGTTGCCAGTGACTAGCAGCCACATGCTCAACCAGTGCACCTCTCGGGCTCCTCTTATAAAAAGTGTGTTTTCATTGTCTAGAAATCTAAATGCAGGCCACCTGCTCTCAAGCAGCCTTGCTCTGCTCCAGGCTCTTTTTTCTTGGTGGTATAAGATGGTGGTATAAGATTCTTCCTCCTCTGCTTCCTTCTCATTCTTGTGAAATGAAAAGGATGCAGGCCTCACCACAGACACACTTCCTTACATCAGATCGGGGGTAAGAGCCAAGGGAGCTGCAGCTCACCCTAGCCCCTGGTCACATCCCATTTTATCATGCGGATGATCACATCATCATGTAACCACCAAATTACGCCATTACATAATTGCTAAACCATTGAGAATCATGCCCTGCCAAGTTAACACAGTTTTGTTGGACACAACTGAGTTCACAAGAAAGTGGAAAGGAAATATATATGTACATATATATATAAATGAAGATTTATTAAGCTAACAAATACTTATACTTTGCTGACTGTGATGTTAGGACCCCTGGAGGCCTAGTGAGCTGTGAGCTGAGCTGCTTCATGGCAAGACCAGTAGCACTTTGAAGCCACCAGCCAGTTTTCAGGAGAAGGATGAGGCTGTTTGTCCACCCTAAAGATTACAGCCTTAGACTTCGTATGAAGTTCTACTCTGACCTGTTGGGTGCTGTGAGTTGGAATTGACTCTTTCATGGTGGTGTTATCTTTGGATTTTTGGTAGTCGGTGTAGAGTAGACAATGAATTTTTACAAGTCCTCTGGGAAATGGTCACCTCTTGCTGAGAATCACTGTTTTAGATAATGACCATTTGAAAAGCAGTTTTAAAAATGTACAAGTTCACTACATTGTCTATTTCAATGTTGTCCATGTTTTAGGTGATTTGGTCTTTCAATATTTCCTGTGTAGATGCCCTATCTGAAAAAGCAACTTGAGTTTTATAATGAGATATGGAGCTAGCTATATTTACTGTAAAAATAATAAAAGGAAAGCCTTACATTTTAAAATTAACAATTGATTTAATCATAGTTCTGTAGCATTTATGCCCTCTTGGATCAAAGGACTTAGTATTTCTTGATCTTTTGAAAAGTGCTTGCCACCTAAGAACAAATTCCTACAAAGAGCACCTTCTAACTCTTGTTATTTTTCCTCCTTTAAGAATGGGTCTATTCACCTTTTGTTTTAAAAGCTCTCTAACTTATTGGTACTGCATAAAAATTCCATTATTATAGAGAATTTTTCTCTTTGCTTCTCTGCTGCATCTTTTTCTGAAGTTATGAGAGATGTGAAATATATTCTAAAAATTCATTCAAAGCTTTAAAACTTATTATATCCAGGAGAGACAGATTTAAGATTGCTGAGTTTCTGGTTGAAGTCCTTCAAGCAGAAATCCATACTCCATTAGACTCTCTAACATTATGTGACCTTAATTTTCCAGATATTTTGCCCTTTAAATTGAAAGCAGTATTTTAATACTATTTAAGTCTTCTGAAGGGGTTTGTAATATCACAGACTTAAGTTGTGAAACGTTGGAAACAAATGAAAAGTTAAAATAACATCTGATGTAGGACTGTACAATTTTACATATTTTTTAAAATTACAAAATATACACAGTATAAAGATATACATGGAGCGTACTTAGGGCACTGGAGTTGGTGGAGGGAAAAAAAAATCTATTTGGATAAGTTCACCATGCACTTGAACAGAATTTCTTTCACAGGGTTCTTACTTGGCATTGCCTAAAGAGTTTCTGATCAGGAGTGGTTGTTAAGCTGGAAGATTTACTTTGTATGAAACTATGGTCTGGGTGAAATGAAAATCTACCTGGACAATAGCTCCCGAGTTATCTCGGCTCAGCAGATAAAGCAGGAAATGTAAAATTGTATTATAGTTCTGAGTCAAGAAATTGAGAACTACTTTAAAGCTCTCTGTGGAAAAGGAGAGATGAAAAGCCTCTTGTTCTTTCATTAGTAAATTAGGTCAGCTTTTAAATAATATGCTCATTGAAAAATCTACATATTTCCCAAGTAATTGATATAATTTAATCCAATTCATATCTTCAAGTTACAATAATTGAGCTGAATTCGATAGGGACTCTTAATTGCTTCATCTATTTGCCATTGTAAAGTGTTGTTTGGGGTCTAAATTGATCATATTATCTTTTCTTTAGTTTGTGGCTCACTGACGGATGAAACCTCAAATAGTCTTTATTAACATATAGACGCATAAAATTAGTATCATCCCCTATTTGTGTATTTATTACTTTAATGTTATACAGTAGCTATTAACACCATACTATTAACATCACTGAGAAGTCCTTGTGCTTCACTGGTTAAAGCACTTAGTTGCTAATCACAAAATGGACACTTAAATCCAATAACCACATTGGAAGAAAGATGTTGCCATCAGTTTCAAAGCTCTTTGCAATCAGTAGTTCTTTGTCCTCCAGAGCTGCTACAAGTTGGAAGTCAACTTGACCGCAATAGGTTTGTGTTTGGTTTGGTAACCTTACCGTTTGTTTACACAGGTGCCACAGAATCACAGGACTTTGTTGTTGCCACGTGATTATTGCACTGAGTTCCCAGAGGACTGACCTCCTTTCCCAGAAATGATTTAGGTGATGGTGCTTGTTATTATGTACAGTTAGTCCCGTTCCAACTCAGAGCAACCCTAAAATACAACAGAACGAAACCCTGCCCAGCCCTGCGCCACCTCACCACTGTTGCCATGTTTGAGCCCATTGTTGCAACCGCTGTGTCAGTTAATCTGTTGAGGGTCTCTCTCTCTCTCTCTCTCTCTCTCTCTCTCTCTCTCTCTCTCTCTCTCTCTCTCTCTCTCTCTCTCTCTTACTGATCCTCTGCTTTACCAAGCATGATGTCCTTTTCCGGGCACTGGTCCCTGATAACATGTCCAAAGTACGTGAGACAAAGTCTCACACATTGTTACTTCTAAGGAATGTTCTGGATCTACTTCTTCCATGGTAGATTTGTTTTTTCCTCTGGCCATCCTTGATATTCTTCCCCAACATCATAATTCAAGTTCATTAATTCTCTGGCCTTCTTTATTCATTGTACAGTTTTCCTTTGCAGATGAGGTGATTGAAAATAATTTGATTCCGATTCAACCTTCGTCCTCAAAATGACATGCTCGCTCTTCCACACCTTTTAAGAGCTCTTAGCAGCAGATTTGCCCAATGCAAAATGTTGTTTGACTTCTTGAATGCTATTTCCATGAGCATTGCTTGTGGGTCCTTGTAAATTCACATCCTTGAGAATGTCAAATCTCTCTTTGTTTAGTATGTTACCTCTTGGTTGAATTATGAAGATTTTGGTTTTCTTTACATGGGATTGTAATCTTCAGGGGCAATGAGTTATTTAATGTGACTCTTTTAGCCAAAGTCCTAACTTCCACCAAATGACCTTCCCCTGTATGGGTCTGGTAAAGAAGATTGGGGAAGATACTGATAGGATTCACCTGTGAATAGGATTTTCTGGAGTGGCCTCCTGCTGTTTATAAAATTAGCCCTCTGAGAAGCAGTAGGGAGGGCTTTCATTCCCAGTAAGAGCCAGGACTGGAGTGGATCTTCTGGACCTGAGATCCCTGGACAGCGAACTTCCTGGATCCAGGTAACAGCTATACTATCAGTGGAGCAGCAGCAGAACCAGGAGCGAACTGAGTGATGAGCTTCCCAACCCGTGCAGCAGGTCAAGATGAGTGCTTTCGTGCAGGAGGCTGGCTTGCAGAGTGTGGCGCCTCTGGGCTCTTAATTGGGGGAAGTTGGACCCACAGAAGTGGAACCGAGCACCTTCTGGCTGAGGCTTATTGGAATGGAGCTGCTCTGGATCTTCACAAGCAAGTGCTTCAAATCCTCCTTTCAACAAGCAAAGTTGTGTCATCTGCATATCACAGGCTGTTAATGAGCTTTCCTGCCATCCTGATGACACCTTCTTCTTGTATAGTCCTGGTTATTCTGATGATTTGTTCAGCCTACACATTGAATGAGTATGGTGAAAGGATACAACACTGACAACCACCTTTTCTGGTTTAAATTGAATGCAGTGTCCTGCTGCTCTGCCAAAATCACTGCCTCTAGGTGTATGCACAGGTTCTGCCTGAGTGTCAGGAAATGTTCTTGATTTCCCTTCTTTGTGACGTCATCATAGCTTGCCATACCTCACACAGGTAAGTATCTTTGCATAGTCAATAAACATGAAGAAACCCTTTTCTGGAATTCGCTGTTCTCAGCCAAGATGCATCTGACAGTAGCCAGGATGCCCCTGGTTCCATGTCCTCTTCTGAATCCAGCTTCAATTTCTGGTGGCATCCTATTGGTGTACTGCTGCAACTTAAAAAAAAATTATCTTCAGCAAACATGTACTTGTTTGATAACATCTGCACTTTTATGACTGGGCATAACTCTGGATCCCTTCGAATTTGTTGACCAGGTAGCTGTCTTCTGAATTCCTTGACATAGACTAGCAGCACACTTCCAGCAAGCATCGGTTTATTGGACTACTTCAGTTGCTCTTCCATCACCTCCTAGAGTTTGGTTTATTGATAATGACTTCAGAGCAGCTGACCCTTCTTCCGTCAACACTTCTCATTCTCAGTGCCACGCCACCTCCTACAGTGGCCGCATGTCACCCACTTCTGTTTGGCACAGCGATTCTGTGTATTCCCCTCATCTTCTTTGATGCTTCCCGACTCAGCGTTCTGACCATCTTGCCAAAATTAAACTTTATAACTGTAAGCCTTGAATTATTTCATTTATTTTAGCTTAAAAAACACTGACCACGTTCTTCCTTTTCACGTCAAGTCTTCACATTACAGTAGAATACATTGTCTTCTTGAGCTTGCCTTTCACTTTTTCTGCTCAACTCTTTTACTTCATCATTTCTTCCATTTGCATTAAGCTCTCTGAATTCAAGAGCAAGTTTCAGAGTGTCTTACGACATCCACTGTAGTCTTTTCTTTGTTTTCTGTCTTTTAAATGGCCTTTTGCTTTCTCTATGATGTTCTTGATACCATTCCACAACTCATTTGGTCTTTGGTCTTTAGCGTTCAGTACATGAAATCTGTTCTTGAGAGGGGTTCTTAGTTCAAGTTCAATGTACTCAAGGTTGTATTTTGGACCTCATGAGATTGTTTTAGTTTTCTTAACCTTCACCTTGAACTTTCATATGCGCAGTTGATGATCTGTTCCACAGTTGACCCATGATCTTATTTTGGCTGGTGTTTTGAGCTTCTCCGTCACGTCTTCCTACAGATATAATCAGTTTGACTCTTGTGCATCACATTTGACAAGGTCCATACGTATTGCCGCTGTTAGGTTGCGGAGCAGACGCATTTGCAATGAATCCATGGGCTTTGGACAATTTGTGTTTTGTTCTAGTACAATGGGTCACCACCCAGCAGCAGCAACAAGAACAATGCTAGGAGGCGAGCTCAAACCCGACTCCCTCACTGTATTTGTGATTTTAGTCTTAATGAAGTTTTAGAACAAAGAGCCTATCTATATTCATATAAACTTGAGGAATGTAGTGCATCATAATTTCTAGGGTGAAATGAGCGTACACACATTTGTTATGCATTCTGTGATCTAAAAATGGCCTCCTCTTAGCATGACTGCAGAGGATAGTTTTCGCAGGAGATAGGCTATAAGGGCATTTAAAGGACAAAGTGGAGGCTTTTGTGCAAACTTTGTGAGCCAGTTCCAACAAGTCTCAGTTGGTCATTTTTGGCTCTGGTGGGCGATTCTGGAAAAGCAAGCTAATCAGGAAGTTAGTATAGAAGTTAATTGACCAAAGGAATCCTTAATGAGCCCTGCTTCAGCTTCACCAGCCCAGAGCAAGAGTGGATGGATGAACTCCCACAGATCCACTGCCAGCACTGAGAGAACAGCTTCTGAGGTGGGCAGCAAGGTGTCCAGGGAGGACTGGATATGAGATTTCAATGAGGAGCTTGTGTTTTTTCACTGGGATTTATACTTTTTTAAAAAAATGAAATGATCTCAACATTTATTCAGAAATTTATAGTTTTTTTCCAGACTATGTTTTCCACACATTCTCTAGATCATACTGCAGTAAAACTCTTGATAAATCTCTGATAGGACATTTTTTGGCAGGTATTTCTTGGATATAGATGCATGCCAAAGAAAGAGCAACCCAGATTCCGGACGATGCTAATTTACACAAAACAAAACCCCCAACAACACCCAAAACAACACAAAAAAACAACCCACTGCCATTGAGTTGATTCTAATACACAGTGACCCCACTGGACAGAACAGAATTGTCCCATAGAACTTCCAAGGCTGCAGACCTTCATGGAAGCTGAGTGCCCATCTCTCTTCGGTGAGTGCCGGAAGGTGGCTCTGAACCATTGACCTTTTAGTTAGCGTTCACTAGTCAGATTGCTGTGACCCTGCACTACCAGACTCCCTTCTCGTGTATACATTCCAGTTTGTATTTTGAAAAATTAGTCGCTTAGATATCCTTCTCTTGTAAGATGATTAATTGTCCAGATATCTGTGGCTCATTGGCCCCTAATTATTATCTGAAACAGAAAGCTCTTGACCTAAGTTTTATGTCCTTGTCCCTAGATTTCCTCCTCATTTAGTTCTCTGTGGAAGGAATAGACATCTTATTTCTCTTTCAGAGTCTTTAGAGACATACATATGTGTTTTTTTAAATTCATTTTTCTAATAAAACTTTATTGCACACATAGTGCTAGAGAGAACACATCATATTCGGTTGGTTCACTGTGACGTTTATGAGAAATGGCTTATCTTTTTTCGTCCTTATTTCCCCCCAGAAAATCCCTGATGCTGATGTGTTTAGTTAGTTAATTGTAAAAAGTTATCTAAAAATGGCACTCTTGACTGCTAAAATGACTAGATCAACCTGTAATGATTCCCTCCTTTGTGTACAGGGGTAACAAGTACAAATAAAGCACTGAATGACTAGAGACAGCGTGGCCTAGTGATTTCAAGAACATGGACACGATTCTCTCCATTGGGTTTTGGATTTTATAATTTACAATCCTTGGGTCTCGGATGTCAGTGGGCTTCCACTTAAAGCTTCTCGGATGTCAGTCATGATTCTTATACTAGTTTTGTTACTTGCTAAATGTGATCACAGGCAAGTTACTTAACCTCAGTTGCTTGATACATAGGGTTATGGTAAGTATATGCGTTGAACCAGTTGTGACTGAGTCAATTCCAACTTAGGGTGTTACAGAATAAAACTTTGTAGGGTTTTCAAGATTGAGTTTTCAAAGCCGATTGCCAGGCCATTCTCCAGAGGCACCTATGGGTGGATTCAATGTACCAACCTTTCAGTTAATAGTTGAACACTTAACTATTTGTGCCTTTCAGGGATTTCTGTTTTCTAAGTTAATATGTTTAAAATCCTTAGAACAGTGCCTGGCACTTATTAAGTGCTATTTAAGTATTGGCATTTGTTGTTCTTACTGTAACACATTTTTTATACTCAAAAGTCTCCTGATTCATCAGTAACATATCTGTTCTTTCCCTCTCATATCAATCTAAACAGCAATGTCTAGAATGCACTTGAAAATCAGTTGTTATGTCAAGAGCCAGGGAAACCATAATTTGAGTGAGAGAGAAAAAAAAGATGTCAACAGAAGACACAGATGTTGGAGTTATTTGAGAAAGATTTTAAAGCAACTATTGGTAAAAATGCTTCAAGAAGCAATTATGAATACATTTGAAACAAAATTAAAAATATCATCTCAGAAATAAACAAGATTTAAAGAGCAAAGTGAGACTTTTGTACTGAAAATAAAATAAATAAACTCACGAATGCTTACATTTAAGCCTGATTGACTTCCAAGTGAGTGGTTGAGCAGCTGTCTACCGCATCAAACCATGAGCTACCTCGGGTCTCTGCCACTCTGTGAGCCGACATGGCCAGTGGGCTCTGGGGCCTCACCCAGATCCTCCACAGTAATGATGCCCGCCCAAATGTCTGCTTTTTGTTTCCGGACTTCCAAAATGTTACAATGGTTATTGGTACAGAGTTTTAAAAAAGAAACTTTATGCCACAATCTGTGAATCCTTTCATTTTGGATAGTCATGTTCTTGTGTTAAAATTTACTTTTGTTCATTTGATAATAATTTCTTTTTCATTGTTGTTTGAATCCCCCACTATGCAAATGTTGGGTCTCCTGGACAGGCCCTTAATTTTCTCATCTGTTTGGTCCCATTTTCTATCTTTTTGATATTTTAGTTTCTTTTCCCAAAACATTTCCTCAAATTTATTTTCTAGCTGTTTCGAGTATTTAATTTTTAGTCATTAAGGGCTATTTCTGGTTTCCGAATGTTCCTATGTTGTACTTTTTCTAATTTCATAGATATGGCATCTTTAAAAAAATTTTCTTAAGCAGCATTTCTTGTGTTTTGGTGGAGGTTTTACATAGCAGCTTAGCTTGTCATTCAACCACGTCTACACAAGTGTGTTTGGTGACATTGCTTATACTCTTCCCACTGTGTGAACAGTCTCAGTATTTCTGTTCTGCACATTACCATAATCTAGTTTTCCTGCCCATGTGTATCCTCAGCTTTGTTTTAAAGTAATTCCTGACTATTTGGTCTCATCTAGATGATTTTAAAAAGTTTTTTTTCCTTGGATGAAAGTTTGCACCACAAATTAGGTGTAACAATTCCTATCTTTGCTATTCAGTGGCATTGATTAGCATGTGTCAATGTCATTAGTTCATTCCCGCTGTTCTGTTTTCATTAATCTGATTGCTCTGCCTCCTCCTCCCCACTGCCCTTCCAGTCCTGCTTCAGGGTAAATGTTGACCATTTGATCTCCTATGGAGAATTGTAAAAAGACCTTAGTACCCATTGGTGATATTGTTTATTCTTTGATCCAATTTTTACTTAGGTAAAAGGTGACCTCTGGGAGTAGTTTCAGTTCTAAGTTTAAAGGGCATTTCATAGTTACAGACTTGGGTGTTTTTCTAGTCATTTTTCAAAAGAATTTACGTTTGGGTCTCCAGTTTTCCCCTCCCATTCTGTCCGGGGCCATCGCTCCTATCCCTGGTCAGCACGTTGGCAGTGGGTGCTGGGCACTTGCTAGTCTGGTCTCGGGCTAGACAAGGATGTTAGGCCTCCAGAGGGGTTTCCTCTTTGACTCTGCAGCTTCCTTCTTTCTCTTGATCGGACAAGCAGCCTCTTGTACTTCTGGGAGGATGCTTGACACACACGCACACCTTTGCTCCTAGCTTTCTTTACGCTTCTCTCCCCTATTTGTTTTGTTCTCTTTCACTTTTGAGTCTAAATAAAGCTTCTAGCTAGCCTTGCCTATCTTTCCAAGCTACTTAAGGATGAGCTGTGAACATTTCATGAGAGTTGTGTGTTAACTGTTGATGGGCACCTTCTAAGAAGCTAAGAGTTAATTTATTGGAGATCCCAGGAATGCGGAGTAGAATTCTTGGGTGTCAGGGTCTGTGCATCTTTTCTGTTTTCCAGTGGGGAGACCTCCACTCTTTTCCCAGGGGGCGGCTGGCGTGTGAGCCTGACTGCCAGCATTGTGTGAGCCAAGCATGGAAAAGAGGTAGGGAATGGCTTTGCTGCACTTGGGATCTTACGTGTGCTAACTCCACGTCAGAGCCTGTCTAAGAGGGTCAGCTTCTACTCTTTGGGTGAAGGTTGGGGAGGGATAGTCTTCTGGTGTACAGAACCTAGTGATACCTTTTGAAATTTTTATGTTTCTTGTTCTGAGGATTAGAAGAGAGTTGAAGAAGAAATTACATATATATTTTTTTATGCCTCACAGTTGTGACTTTCAAGCTTTTTGCCCAAATCTCACCATGAAAAAGTTGATGTTACCACACACATGTACACATGCACATACCACACCCACCCAACTGAAGTAAGAATACAAGGTTGAAGTGTGATTCTGGTAGACATGTTTTCATTTTATTTACCTTTAAATTGAACTTTGCATAGGAACACTTGATGATCTGTTCTGCACTTTGTCCCTGGCCTTGTGATGGAAGGCATTGAGTTTCTCCGTTGTTTCTTTCCACAAAGGTAGTCATTTTGAATTCTGTGTATTCTGTATGGTGCAGTCAATATGTATTGTCACTATTAATGTTACTGAAAAAATATTTGCCATGAATAAATCATTGGTCTTCAACTCAGTATTGCTGTACAAAATACTCACTAAATATTACTGAAACAGAAATGTAAATCAGTGTGGTAGTTAGATAATTTAATGTCAACTTGAAGATATATACAAGTGTATGGGTGGAATCCAACCTGCCAAGCAGGTTACACAGCCTGATGATGCCTCCTTTGGGGTGTGGCCTCCATATAAGGAGGACTCTGGGAACCTCCCTCTGTGCCCCTTTGGGTTCCTGCTTGCTGGGGCTCTGCCACTGATCCCGAGAGCTGCCAGTGCCTTGCCATGTTTCTACCAATCTTGAATCCACGTGGTTCTGCACACACCGGCCTGTGATCTTTCTTCATTCTGCATCATTGCATGAACCTGAAGAGGGACTTATGGATGTTCGTTGGACTGGGCTGGGATGCCTTCTCCTATAGAATTATTTCTTAATATAAATCTCTTTCTTATACATAGATGAGTGTCACTGGATTGGTTTCTCTAATCAATGCCACCCAACACATCCAGCAAACAATGTAACAATGTAAGATAAGCGAAACTTTGTCTCATATAGCAAGTCTAAAAGTCTCACTAGAGCCTCATTCTTTTCTGGGTGTATATTTAAGGTCTGTGGGGAATGGAGAGACAAGACACCTGTTTCTGGTGTATTAAAAGCCACTGTGCACCTGCAGAAGAGCAAGTCAGCCCCTTGGCAAATCAGTCCCTCGGCGTCTGCAGCCTAATACTCTGCTACTCATTGATTTCTAGTGGAGCCCCATTTCCAACATCTTGTAATCAGAAATGGAGCCGCGGCTTTTGGGTCAATTTAGAAGACTCTGGGTTTTTGGTGTGAAGAGAATAATGAGTTATCTACCACCTCCTTCCCCTTTCCTTTCATGTTTGCTAGTCTTCACCTTAAATGTATTCATTTGGGGGATACAGTGATGAGAAAAATTCTGGGTGAGTTTTGCAGACTCTCGCCTCATTTTTCTAAAACCTTTTCTCGGCCAGGCCTCCCACTGGTGGTGACACCTTACGCCCTGCTTTCCTGGGATTTGGAATTTAACTGTTTCTTGATCCCAGTGGAATTTTTCATCTGCACAACAAACATATACAAATATTTTCTCCTGAAGTTTTTCTCTTGCCTACAACAACAAGCAGAATTTTTTTCTTTTAAGTAATAATGTAAGTATGCAAATCTTAAAATGTTTCTGTTGCTGATATGCTCTGGGCCACTATTTTGGAAACAACATAATGGAAAAATGGTGCGAATGTGCAAAAATACACTCCAAGTTTAGATGTAGGATCTTTGAAAGATGTCTTAATAACGGGGACATTTTCAGCTGATAAATAAACTCATAGCTTTTGAAATATTATTAGTATTCTTTCCAGAGCAGACATCAATCTCAGAAATCTGGTGTACCAACATGACAAGATTGGTCTGTATTACACTCTGATAAAATCACAAAATGATTTTATTTTCACTGCTTTTTTATGAAGGTGAAGAATTTACATATTATTACAATAACTTCAGCAGTTGCAACAAATTCTGATACATTGTTAATGGTGTGGTTAAAAATGTATACTTCACATTTTTGTTGCAATGATCCAATAGGCTTTTGAGAATATTTGTAAATCTTATATATTTTACAAGCAAGGTCGGCAAATACACAACTTTGGTCACACATGTTCCCCCAGTCAGTGGCCACGAAATATATCAGCAGAAGAGCTCTCCAGCCTACTGAAGTTTAGTATAAAGAGAAAATACAGAGTAAGGACAATGTCGTGATGTTTCATCAAAGGGCCAGATGGTAAAGTATGTTAAAGTTTGCCAGTGACACCGCCTGGATTGCACGTGCTGACCTTTGCCTTTGTAGCGCGAAAACACCATAGACAAAAGGAAATGAACAAGAATGACTGTGCTCTAATAAAACTTTACTTATAATCAAAACAAGAGGTTGCACAACTTAGAAAGATGTAATCATCATCAGTGAATGGTACATGCAGAAACTGTTGAGAATAAGGTGTGTTGTTATGTATGCTTTCTCCACAAAAACAGAAATAGGAAATTCACCTGATTTGGCGCATAGACCATAGTTTGCTAACTTGATCTAAACCATTCTACTCAAGGTATATTCTGTGGGCAAGGAATATCCCTATCCCTTTTTGGGCTGTTAGAAATGCAGGCCCTACATCTCTACTCTAAGACTTTTGAATAAGAATCTCTAAGAGTGAGGGCCTATGGATCTGCATGTATTATATTGCAAGGTAATTCTATGGAGCCCTGGTGGTGTACTGGTTACACATTGGGCTGCAATTTGCTTGGTCGACAGTTCAAAACCACTAGCAGCTCCTCCAGTGAAACATTGAGCTTTCTACTCCCATAAATAGTCACAGTCTTGGAAACCCACAGAGGGTCGCATGAGCCAGCAGTGAATATATAGTATAATGTAATTCTGATGTTTATAAGAGTTTGAGAACCCTCTGGTTTAAATCTCAATGGACTTCTCTTCTTTAAAAAAGTTACATTGAAAAACGCTGTCAAACCATCTGATGTTTTTATTTAGTGGCTGCTGGAGGAAATGGCATGGAGCTCACGTCTGACCCCCTCCAGCTACATCTGCTTAAGGATGCTTTCTATGAGGAAGAGATTAGACATGCCTCCACACTCCCACCTCTTTTACCCTTTCCTGACACCAACTGTCTGTTTCACAACACTCTACTATTCTGCTGAGTTCAGTAATTTGTTGCAGAAGTCACAGCCAATACAGTACTCAAAATTACTATTATTAAGGATATTAATAGATTAAAAGTTTACATCAGAAATGTTAAAGTTCTTTTGCCAGCAGTTCTTCTTGTCAGACATGCCAACAGGCACACCTCTGTCTGGTTCTCTGCCTCTCAGCCATGCAGCTGCGCTGGCCTCTGCCCTGCCCATGAAAGTTTAACAAAGCCTCAAGGGCACCCACTCTGCAAGCCAGCCTCCTGGCCAAAGGCCCTAAATTTAATCTGAGATAAAGAAAGCTGAAAATAAAATAAATCAGTAAGGATTAAAAAAAAAACAACAAGAAGAAGGAAAAATGGAAAACAAAACAAAAAAAAGCTAGGGTAGGTTCACAGTATGGGATGATACCCTCTCCTAGCCAAGACACTCACAGGGTGTTGATGGGGCAGATGCCCAGTAGACTTCCTGCCAGTCTAAATGTTGTCTGGATTGGGGGTACCTAATCTGGAAGTGCCATCCTTTCTTCTAAGGAGCACTCTGATCTTACTTCTTCGAGGACAGATCTGTTTGTCCTTTCAGTAGTCCATGATGCATTCAATATTCTTCTCCAGCACGATTCAAATACATAGATGGTTCTTCAGTCTTCCTCTTTTGGTGTCCAACTTTCACATGCATATGAGGCAAGGGCAAACACCATGGCTTGGGTCAGGGGAACCTTAGTCTTCAAAGTAACATCCTTGCTCTTCAAGACTCTCAAGAGGTCTTAAGCAGCAGATTTACCTAAAGGAATCTGTCTTGATCTCTTGACTGCTGCTTCCGTGAGCATTGATTATGGATCCTAGTAAGACAAAATCCTTGACAACTTCAACCTTTTCTCTATTTATCATGACGTTACTTATTGGTTCAGTTGTGAGGATTTTGGTCTTCCTTATATTGAGTTTGTAATCCACACTGAAGGCTGCAATCCTTGATCTTCATCAGCAAGTGCCTTAAGTTTTCCTCACTTTCAGCAAGCAGGGTTGTGTCGTCTGCGTATCGCAGGTTGTTAAGCAGCCTTCCTCCAATCCTGATGCCACATCCTTCATATAAGCCAGCTTCTCTGATGATTTGCTCAGCATACAGACTGTATAATTTCAGTGTGATGAGAAAATCTGACCCTGATGGATACCTTCTCTGGTTTTAAACCATGCAGTCAGTACTCCCTTGTTCTGCTCACACAACAGCCTCCTGATCCATGTGTAAGTTCCACATGAGTACAATGAAGTGTTCTAAAATTTATCCACCAAGTCAAATACCTTACCATAGACAATAAAAGACAAGTAAACATTTTTCCGGTTTTCTCTGCTTTCAGCCAAGATCCTCAGCATGACATCAGCAATGATATCCCTTGTTCCACATCCTTTTCTGAATCTGGCCTGAACCTCTAGCAGTTTTCTGTCAATGTACTGCTGCAACCATTGTTGGATGATCTTCAGCAAAATTTTACTGTCATGTGATATCACTGATATTGTTTTATAATTTGAGCATTCTGTTGGACTCTCTTTCTTTGGAATGGGTACAAATATGGATCTCTCCCAGTCAGTTGGCCAAGAAACTGTCTTTCAAATATTCTGGCATAGACAAGTAAGTGCTTCCAGTGCTTCATCAGCTTGTCAAAACATTTCGGTCGGGATTCCATCAATTCCTGGAGCCTGGTCTTGGGCTAATACTTTCCGTGCAGCTGTTAACTTTTTTCCTTCAGCACCATTTGGTTCCTGCCCATATTCTGCCTTCTGAAATGGTGGAATGTCAACTAGTTCTTTTTGAGACAGTGATTCTGTATATTCTTTCCATCTTCTCTTGATGCTTCCTGCATCATTTTCCCATGGAATCTTTCAATATTGTAACTCGAGGCTTGAGTTTTTTTCTTGAGTTCTCTCACTTTAAACTGAGTGTGTTCTTCCCTTTGGTTTTCTAAGTCTTGGACTCTGCAATTTCATTATAATATTTGGCTTTGTCTTCAGGAGTTTCCCTGGGAAATTTTTTGTTTGGCTCTTTGAGTTCACTTCTTCCATTTGCTTTAGATGAAGAGCAAATTTCAGAGTCTCTTCTGACATCTGCTTTCATCTTTTCTTAATGATGTTCTTGATTCCCTCCCCCATCTGATTTTGCCACCACGA
This sequence comes from Tenrec ecaudatus, assembly GCF_050624435.1. NCBI lineage: Eukaryota > Metazoa > Chordata > Mammalia > Afrosoricida > Tenrecidae > Tenrec > Tenrec ecaudatus. The sequence goes on from NC_134533.1 coordinate 62,146,047, forward strand.
CAATGCACCTGCTTATGCAGCCATTTCAGTACACCAGTTTTTGGCAAAAACATGCTTCTCATGCTCTACACACCTAACTCACCTTACCTCACTTTGTATGACTTCTTTTTGATTCTGTGAATGCAGAGGGACATGAAAGACAGCGATTTGAGTATGTAGAAAAGGTGAAGAAAAAAAATGAGGGAGATGCTGTCAGCCATCCAAACAGATGAGTTTGAAAAATGTTTCCCAGAATGGAATCACAGATTTGACAAATGCATTAAGTATAATGGAAAGTACTTTGAATGTGATAAAAATTAAATATATAGCTTTGAAAAAAAACAAAATTCTAGTGTGTGTTTTTTTTGTGGGGGTACCCCCTCTTAGGTACAAGTTAGATTGCAAGGCTCAGAATAAGTGTTTTCTAATACAGCTTAATATCATTGTAGGGACAAAACAGGCTCCAGTTTTCAGCTACACCATAGTGTGCTGGTAAATGACCAGCACTAAGATTTCCAGAAAAATAAGTCTGGATTTGTAGCATCTGCTCGTTTCTATTGTATAAATTTTCCTATAATGACTGGTTTCAAATGACCTTCATTCATAAGTCCCCAAACTTATTTGTCCTATAGCCCCATTTTCTGAAAATAAAATTACTCAGTTTCCCCCCTGGCAGTTAAAACTTTCATACTATAGTCTATAATCCAGGGATCTGCTTTTGATTTCCAAAGTCTCCCAAGGTGCATTTTCACTCACTGGGGAATACTGCCATTACTGATCATCAAATTCAGAAGAGATAGTGCACACCATTATGTAGTAGTATCCCCATGTAGATGTTGTAATCATGAAGAACTTCAAGCATCATTAGCATAACACCTTAAAATAATCAGTAAATGATGAGTGTTGAGTATTTACTAGTTTGCTTTTAATATAATTTCATTATAAGCTGTATAATTTTAAATAATGGTTGTGTTTAATAACTGGATCTCAAGTTTTAACAATGCACTTCCATAAGTTCATATGGACGAGCTTTAAAGCACCAAAGGGATTTATTTGTATGTGTCTTTGAAAGCTTACCTATTCTGACGCTCAGTGCAAATACTGAAGCATGCGTTCTAACGGTCACGCTTAGGGGACAGGAGGAGCAATGTGTCTAGCTCCTCCTCCTCGGACCTCTGCTCTTTAGCTTTGCCAAACCTGAATCAGATAAAAGTAGTGTGTTGCACTTATTTTGTTTCCTCTTGTGTATAGGAGATGAAACATGTGAGTGGGGAACACTTTCTTGTTTCATATATATGAGTTCTTGGCAGAGAAAACAAATGACTATTTTTAGTCACTGGGAACCAAGGAATATAATTTGAAGACTCCCAGGAAAAGAAATTCTATGCAATTCTGTTCAAAGCTATTGTATTTCATTTGATATTTTTTAATCGTTGAAGAATAAAAGAAGGCCTACCCCATTAAGATAGGAAGTTTAGTTTAGTTCAATGTAGGAAAAATACTCGAAAAGAGGAGTCCATTGGGTCCCTTTATTCCATGGACAAAGAGAGGCCTAATGGACTGAATCATCAGGTAAGGACCTAGACTTGGCAAAATTAAGAAAGGATTTTTTTCACCCAAGGAAGAATGAGCAGTAAGTTGGGAGTGGAACTGACTTAAAGGCTGGTCAGAGACAGTAGAAGAAATTCTAGAGAATATATTAAAGCAAGGGCTGTGAAATACAGCAAAGATGTACTTAATATGAATTTTATTGGTATAAAATAAAAAGTATATAGCACATCTGCCAATTCAGCATTTCGCACATGTGCAATTTATTAACACCAATTATATCAGTCATGTTGTATAACCATCATGATATCCATTGCCAAAAAATACTTTGAACAAATACTGAATGTCATACAAAGAAAGACATAGTCCATTTGATTTTCGGGTTCATAGATTCAAGAGGGGGATTAACTCTGAGCACCTGTTTAAGAGTGCTACATGGTTAGTGAATTAAATTGTCCCTCCTTAGATACTCATTTATTTTTGCTTTATTAAAGCACCAGTAATACATGAAAAATCTCTCATTGTAAATACATTACATACCTTTACAAGGACCTTGGATTTATCTATTCTGGATATTCATGTACTTAATTATCATAACATGTATGGATTAGAGCTTGAATCCTTTTAGCCATGACTTGGTTCCAAGATAGGCATATTGCACAAATCTGACCAACCCACACCAAATGCACTGCCTTCCAGTTGATTCCAACTCATAACTTATAGGAATAGGACAGGGTAGAACTTTTGCCGTGGGTTTCTGAGACTGTCACTCTTTTTTCTTTAATGTTTTATTAGGGGCTCATACAACTCTTATCACAATCCATACATGTACATACATCAATTGTATAAAGCACATCTGTACATTCTTTGCCCTAATCATTTTCTTTTTTTTTCCTCCTCTTTTCTTTTTTTACATTTTATTAGGGACTCATACAACTCTTATCACCATCCATACATATACATACATCAATTGTATAAAGCACATCCATACATTCCCTGCCCCAATCATTCTCAAGGCATTTGCTCTCCACTTAAGCCCCTTGCATCAGGTCCTCTTTTTTTTTTCCCCTCCCTCCCCTTTCCCCCCTCCCTCATGTGCCCTTGGTAATTTATACCTCGTTATTTTGTCATATCTTGCCCTATCCAGAGTCTCCCTTCCCCCCTTCTCTGCTGTCCCTCTCCCAGGGAAGAGGTCACATGTGGATCCTTGTAATCAGTTCCCCCTTTCCAACCCACTCACCCTCCACTCTCCCAGCATCGTCCCTCACACCCTTGGTCCTGAAGGTATCATCCACCCTGGATTCCCTGTACCTCCAGCCCTCATATGTACCAGTGTACAGCCTCTGTCCTATCCAGCCCTGCAAAGTAGAATTCAGATCATGGTAGTTGGGGGGAGGAAGCATCCAGGATCTGGGGGAAAGCTGTGTTCTTCATCGGTACTACCTGGCACCCTAATTAACCCATCTCCTCTCCTAAACGCCTCTATGAGGGGATCTCCATTGGCCGACACTTGGGCCTTGGGTCTCCACTCTGCACTTCCCCCTTCATTTAATATGGTATATATATACATATAAACACATATATACACATACATACACACACTTATATCTTTTTTTTTTTGCATGATGCCTTATACCTGGTCCCTTGGCACCTCGTGATCGCACTGGCCGGTGTGCTTCTTCCATGTGGGCTTTTTTGCTTCTGAGCTAGATGGCCGCTTGTTCACCTTCAAGCCTTTAAGACCCCAGACACTATCTCTTTTGATAGCTGGGCACCATCAGCTTTCTTCACCACATTTGCTTATGCACCCATTTGTCTTCAGCGATCCTATCATGGAGGTGTGCAGCCAATGATATGATGATTTTTTTGTTCTTTGATGCCTGATAACTGATCCCTTTGGGACCACTCGATCACACAGGCTGGTGTGTTCTTCCATGTGGGCTTTGTTGCTTCTGAGCTAGATGGCCGCTTGTTTATCTTCAAGCCTTTAAGACCCCAGTCACTATCGCTTTTGATAGCCGGGCACCATCAGCTTTCTTCACCATATTTACTTGTTCACCCACTTTGGCTTCAGCAGTTGTGTCGGGAAAGTGAGCATCATAGAGTGCCAATTTAATAAAAGAAAGTATTCATGCATTGAGGGAGTGCTTGAGTAGAGGCCCAAGGTCCTTCCGCCACCTTAATACTTAACCTATAAATGTAGACACTTAGATCTATTTCCTCATCCTCATATATATGTTTGCATGTACATGTCTTTGTCTAGACCTCCATAAATGCCCCTTGACTCCCAGCTCCTTCCTCCCTCTCCCTTGACTTTCCTCCTGCCCCACTACCATGCTCCGTCCCCACCTGGGCTACAGCTATACTTCTTCTCTACGCAACCTTCCCCTTGATCGTTCCCCATCAGGCCTGCCACTCCCCCCTCACTACCATTTTGGGTCCCATGTTGTTCCCTTGTCCCTGTGTTTATTAACACCACTTCCTTACCTTCCTCCCCCTCCCCCACCTGGAGCTGTCTGTCCCCCCGGAACTGTCTGTCCCATTGTTTTTCCTCCAGATAGTTCATCTAGTCTGTCCTATTCAGACTGACTTGTGGAGACACTAACATGCACGAAAACAAGACAGAGGGAAAAAAAGCAACAGTATACAACCAGACAACAAAACAAAAAGAAATCACTGACAAAGAACAAAACAAAACACTTCACAAAAGAAAAGCTTGTAGTTCGTTCAAGGATCGTTTGCTGGTCCTTAGGAGTATTTTCCAGTCCAGTCTGTTGGGGCACCACGCGCTGGCCCCAAAGTCCACTTTCAGCATTCCCTGGGGACCTTGCCACTCCATTCCTTTGCTGTTCCGCTGCACTCCCCCAGTGCTTTACCTCGGTGTGGTGGGATCAGGTCAGGTGCAATTCCCACACTGTGTCTCCGGTGCTGTCCCCTGTATCGCCCTTAGTCACTGAGGGGCATCATGTCTCATAGTAGGGCCAGAGACTGTCACTCTTTATGGAAGTAGACAGCCTCATCTTTGTTCCACAAAGCAGCTGGCGGTTTCAAACTGCTGACCTGTCTGTCAGTTAGCAGCCCGATTCATAACTCACTGTGCCATGGAGGCTCCTCTGCACAGATCTGACAAATCAGTGCAATTTCTTTGGATGTTTGCATCTTAGCTTAATAATTTCAAGATTCATCAATGCTACAACATTCATCCCTACCTTGCAAATCCTCTTCCAATGTATGGATAGCCACTCCTGAGGTGGTTTCCACCTTTTGGTATGACATCTCTTCAGACCGTAAAGAACTAGATGGATTTGAGAAATGTTAAAAAAGTTAGTTTTGAAAACCCACGGGGGCAGTCTTACCCTATCCTACAGGGTCACTATAAGTCAGAATGGACTCAATAGCAGAGAGTTTGTTTTTGTTTTGGAAGTAGAGTGGGACTTTGAATATTGAGTGTGTGATAGGGAGGAGTTAGACAATTGTATTAATTCAGTTAATAAAGTTATGCATCACTTAGCTGTATATTTAGATATAAAATATGCTTTATTTTGTCCTTGGTATGTGATACTAAGTGCAGGTGTGCTGTCTGGTCAGTTTCTTCTTCCTATGAGCTTAGCTCTATATTTTTCTTACCAGGATTCAGTGGTGAAATCACTACCTTTTCTTTCCTTTTTAAAAATAATTTTATTGGGGACTTGTACAACTCTTATCACAATCAATACATCCATCTATCGTGTCAGCATATTTGTACATTTGTTTCCCTCATCATTCTCAAAACTTTTGCTTTCTACTTGAGCCCTTGGTATCAGCTCCTCATTTCCCCCTCCCCCCACCCCCCCCTACCTTTTCGAGTTAACCTTTTTCCTATAGTTAACATAAAACTGATTCCAACAGTTTCTCCAGGCTGCATAAGCGGTTCCCACTTTGGACCTTTTACTATAAAGGAACCAGTTCACAAATTGTGTCAGTTTTTGGTTTGTAATGTAGTAAAAGATCCAATTAGATTGATGCCTTGGTAACTTTAAGTCCAGTTCGATATGGGCACATTTTATCAAGTGAATTTTTTGTCTACAGGTCTGACTTAAAAAAAAATCTTTTTAAAAATCATTTCTTCTTTGTTTTTATTATTATTATTTCTCTCTTTTTAAATTTAAATCATTTTATTGGGGCTCATACAACTCTTATCACAATCCATATATACATCAATTGTGTAAAGCACACTTGTACATTCATTGCCCTCATCATTCTCAAAATTCGCCTTCAGCTTGGGTTCCTGGAATCAACTCCTCATTTTCCTTTTTTCCCCCTCTCCCTCCCTTCCCCCTCCCCCTCCCGCATGAACCCTTAATAATTTATAGATTATTATCTTATCTTACACTGCCCGGTGTCTCCCTTCACCCACTTTCCTGTTGCCCATCCCCCAGAGAGGAGGTTATATGTAGATCCCCAAGATTGATTACCTCTTTCTAGCCCCCCGCTTCTCTCCTGGTAGCACCACTCTCACCCTTGGTCGTAAGGGATACATCTTTCCTAGAATCCCTGTGTTTCCAGATCCCATCTGTATCGCTGTGCATCCTCTGGTCTAACCAGGTTTGTAAGGTAGAATTGGGATCATGATAGTTGCGGGGAGGAAGCGTTTAAGAACTAGAGGAAGGTTGTGAGTTTCATTATTGCTATACTGAACCCTGATTGACTCGTCTCCTCCCCCACTACCCCTCTGCAAGGGATGTCCAGTTGTCTACAGATGGGCACTGGGTCCCCATCACACGCTCCCCTCATTCATGATGATATGGTTTCCCCCCCCCACCTTTGGTACTTGAAACCTGGTTCCCTCGACCCTTCATGATCACCCATGTTGGTGTGCTGCTTCCATGTGGGCTTTGTTGCTTCTGGGCTAGATGACTGCTTGTTTACTTTCAAGCCTTTAAGTCCCCAGACGTTATATATCTCGATAGCCGGGCACCATCAGCCTTCTTCATCAAACTTACTTATGCACACATTCGTCTTCAGCGTGTATGTGGGGAAGGTGATCACACAATAATGGTTTTTGTTCTTTGTTGTCTGCTACCTGATCCCTTCAACACCTTATGTTCACTTAGGTGTCTTCTCTGTCGGCTTTGTTGCTTCTGAGCTAGATGGCCGCTTATTTGTCTTCAAGCCTTTAAGAGCCCAGATGGTATATCTTTTGATAGCCAGGTACCATCAGCTTTCTTCACCACGTTTGCTTATACACACGTCTGTCTTCAGTGATCATGTCGGGAAGGTGAGTATCATGAAATGACCGTTTAACTGAGCAATGTGCTCTTGTATTCAGAGAATGCGCACGAGGAGGCCCAATGTCCACCTGCTACCCTACTACTGAACCTATAAATATATGCACATAGATCTATTCCCCCATAATCATAAATATATTTACATATGTACATGTGTGTATTTAGGCTTTTATGTATGCCCTTTGTCTCCTACTCCTTTCCTCTATTTCCTGACGCTTTCCTCCTGTCCCACTACCATGTTAAGCCTCATTCTGGTTTCAGTAATTCCTCTCAGTTATTTTGCCCTTGGTCACTCCCTACCAGTCCTCCCATACCCTCCCACCACTGGGTTTGAACCACTCATTGTTCCCTTGTCCCTGGGTTGGCCAACATCTCCTCCCTTTCCCTACCTCCCACACTTTCATGTCCCTCTGGGTTATTGGTCCCGTTATTTTCTTCTCACATTGTTTGTCCAGCCTATCTTATCTAGGTGGACCTGCAGATATAGTAATATGGGCATAAAAATGCGGATGGCTTTGACAGCACCAATGTAGCACATAAGAACATGGCATCTACTGCAGCAACACCAACAAGCTAACAAACAAAAAAAGCCACTGATATACAAAATTTAAAAGAAGAGAAAAAAAAAGCAAAAAAAAAAAAAAAAAAAGGCCTGTTAGTGGTTCAAGGTCTGTTTGTTGACCTTTAGGAGTGTTTTCTGGATGAGTCTGATGGGGTACCACGTCCTGGCCCCAAAGTCCATCCTTTATACTCCCTTGGGACCTCCTTGCTCTGCTTCCCTCGCTGCTCAATTGCACGCCCCCAGTGTTTTGCCTCAGGGTGGTGGGGTCAGCTCAGTTGCACATCTCCCACTGTGTCTCAGGTGCTGTCCTGTGTAGGGCCAGGCTATCTGGTCTACTCTGTACATTGGGCCCTTCGAGCCAGGCTATCGTCCTCTGAGCTTGGTGGGCCCAGGTGTACTCCACTCTGTCCTTCCTCCTTCCTTTGCTTCAGCTTCCTTCTGGGTGTGGTGTGGTAGGTCAGGTCCTTTCCCACACCAGATGATCTATTTTCATTTTCTGTGGTACTCCCTTTGATGGTGGGCTAATTCTGGTTGGGGCCGGCGTATGGTCCAGTCTCTTTGTGGATTCCTCCGTGCATTATGTTGTCCTCCTGCTTTGGTGTGTCATTGTGGAGTCCGTATGCATGTTCCACTTCTGTGAGGACACAACCAATACTCTCCCCCTGGTGGGTTAGTGCCCTGTTCCCCTCATGCCATCCACTCAGTTTCTCCCCACCCCTCTTCTCCCTCCACCTGCCTTCCTTCCTCTTCTTTATGTTGGGCTCCCCTTCTTTAGGTGTGGCCTGCCCTCCCTCCAACTATAGATGCTTCCACCCGTTTATTGTGAGATAGATGTTTATTCTTCTATTCCTGGCATGCTGATTGTACTTATTTCAGGGGACTCATGTTATGCCTGTCCTTTTGAGATTAGCTTACCTCGCTTAACATAATTCCTTCCAACTCTTCCCATGAAATTATGTGTTTCATGTGATCTTCTGTGCTTTTCAGTGCTGCATAGTACTCCATTGTGTGTATGTGCCAGAGTTTACTAATCCACTCATCTATCGATGAAAACTTAGGCTGTTTCCAAGTCTTTGCAATTGTGAATTATGCTGCAATAAACATTGGAGCGCAGATGACTGGTCGTGTTTTATTTGTTGCTTCTATCAGGTATATGCCCAGTAGAGGGATGACTGGGTCATAAGGTAGATCAATTTCCATTTTCTTTAAGTATCACCAGATTTCTTTCCACAGTGGCTGTACAAATTTACATGACCACCAGCAGTGGAGGAGGATTCCTACTTCACCATAGCCCCTTCAACATTCATTGCTTTCTGATTTGCTGATTTGGGCTAGCCCCAGGGGTGTTAGGTGGTATCTCATGGTTGTTTTGATTTGCATTTCTCTTATGGCCAATGACCTGGAATACTTTCTCATATGCTTATTAACCATATGAGTCTCCTCCCCTAGTGAACGTTCTTTTGAGTTCTTTTGCCCACTTCCTTAGGGGGTTAACTGTTTCCTCTCTTTGCAGGTCACGATGGTGTTGTAGATTTTAGTAATGAGCCCTTTGTCCGATGTGTCATTACTAAAAGTCTTCTCCCAGTCTGTGGGTTGTCTTATCACCCTCTTGGTGAAGTCTTTCGAGGTGCACAGGTGCTTTATTCTTATTAAATCCTATTTGTCGATTTCCAGTTCACCTGTGTGTGAGCCTATGAATTCCCTGGGCCAGTGCTCTGAGGTTAGTCCCAATTCCCTCCTTGATGACCCTGATGGTTTGGAGTTTAACTTCTAAGTCTGTGATCCACCTTGAGTTTATTCTTGTGCGTGGGGTGAGGTAAACATCTTGTTTCATCTTTCTACATGTGGATACCCATTGTTTCCAGTACCACTTATTAAAAAGGGCATCCGCTTCCCACTTGATGGTTTTGGGACCAGTTCAGTTGTTTATATGCTGATGGTTTTATTCTTGGGCTTTCTGTTCTTTTCCACTTGTCTCAGTGTCTGTCGTTGTGCCCGTACCATGCTGTTTTGAGCACCGTAGCTGTGTAATAGGCATTAAAATTGGGTAAGGTGAGTCCTCCAACTGTGCCCTTCTTCTTGAGGAGTTCTCTGCTAATTCTGGGTTTCTTCCCTCTCCATATGAAATTGGTGGTCAGTTTTTCCAATTCTTTGAAGAAGGTTGATGGCATTTGAATTGGTATAGCATTGAAGTTGTAAAATGCTTTAGATAGGACTGTCATCTTTACCATGTCGAGCCTTCCAATCTACCTGCAGGGAATGTTCTTCCATTTATGGAGGTCGCTTTTGGTTTCCTGTAGTAGGGTCTTGTGGTTTTCCTTGTATAGGTCTTTAGTATTTTTTGTTAAATATATTCCTAGGTATTTCAGTTTGTTCTTAGTTACTGTGAAGGGTACTTCCTTCTTAATCCCCTCTTCCATGGTCCTATCCAATGTGTATAGAAAACCTACTGACTTCTGTTTATTGATCTTGTATCCTGCTACTCTTCCATATTCCTCTATTGAGTACATACTCCAGCTATGGAGATTTTGGGGTTTTCAATGTACAGGATCATGTCGTCTGCAAATAGTAATAGTTTCACCTCCTCCTCTCCCACTTGGATCCCTTTGATGTCCTTCTACTGTCTTATGTTGTTAGCCAGAACCTCCAAAAAGATATTGAATAGAATTGGGGACAGGAGGCATCTTTGTCTTGTACCCTTTTCCAGTGAAATTGTTCTTGTCTTTTCTCCATTGACTATGATGCTAGCTGTTGATCTTTCACAGATAGTTTGTATAAGCTTGAGGAACTTACCTTCCAATCCTACCTTCATGAGTGTCTTGATTAGGAATGGGTGTTGGATGTTATCAAATGCTTTTTCTTCATCTATGGATATTATCATATGGTTTTAATCCTTTTTCTTCTCGATGTGATGTATCATATTGATGGATTTTCGGATGTTAAACCATCCCTGCATCCCTGGGATGAATCCTACCTGGTCGTGGTGGATGATATGTTTTATATACTTTGCATTCTATTGGCCAATATTTTGTTAAGGATTTTTGCATTTAGTTCATTAGAGATATTGGTCTGTAATTCTCTATACCTGTGAGGTCTTGGCCCTGTTTGGGTATCAAAGTAATGCTGGCTTCATAAAATGAGTTTGGGAGTTTGCCATCCTCTTCTATGTTATGGAATACTTTGGGGAAGGATCGTTGTCAACTCTTGCCTGAATGCTTGGTAGAATTCTGCTGTGAAACCATCTGGCCCTGGGGCTTTTTTTGTTGATAGGTTTTTGATGACCCTCTCTATTTCTTTTTTCGCTATGGGTTTGTTGAGGTTCTTGATCTCTGTCTGAGATAATCTAGGGAGAGACTATTTCTCCAAATATTTATCCATGTCTCTCATGTTTCTGAATTCATTAGCTTACAGACCTTCATAGTACTTTGGGATTATCCTTTTAATCTCATTGGGGTCTGTTGTTATTGCCCCCAATTCATCCCTTATCCTGGCTATTGATGCTTGCTCCTTTCTATCCTTGGTAAGCTTTGCCAGAGGACTGCCAATTTTGTTAATTCTTTCATAGAACCAGCTTTTAGCAGCATTTATCTTTTGCATTGTTCTCTTGTCTTCCCACTGGTTTAACTTCGCCCTGATTTTTATTATTTTGTTTCTCTTGCTATTGAAGGGGTTGTTCTGTTGACTCTGTTCTAGTTTTTGGAGGTTTTGTGTTAATGTATCTGTCATATGCCTTTCTTCTTTTTTCATGTATGCATTTTATGATATCACGCTACCTCTGATAACTGCCTTTGCAGTGTCCCATAAGTTTTGATATGTTGTATGCTCGTTCTTGTTAGTTTCTAGAAACTTCCTAATATCCTCTCTGATCTGGGCCTGTACCCATTTATGTCGCAGGAAATTGTTGTTCATTCTCCAATTGGTTGCCCTTGCTTTTCTGGACGTCCTCTTATTAATCTCCAGATTTATGGGATGGTGATCTGACAATGATGTCTGGATAATATCTATGTGTTTGAATTTATTCAGGCTGGACTTGTGTCCCAGCATGTGGTCTATTCTTGAAAAAGATCCATGTGGATTTGAAAAGAATATGAAATCCTTTGTGTTTGGATGGAAAGCTCTATAGATGTCTATGAGGCCCTGTTGTCTAGTTACATTATTTAGCTCTATGGTCTCTTTGTTGAGCTTCTTTCCCAGGGTTCTCCCTTTCTCTGATAGCGGCGTGTTAAAGTCACCTAATATGATTGTTGATTCCGTGATTTCTTTTTTCATACTTTTAATAGTTTGTTTGATGAAATTCGCTGCATCATTATTAGTAGCATAAATATTCAATATGCTAAGTGCTTCCTGGTTTACTGAACCTTTGAGCATTAGGTCGTGTCCCTCTTTTTCCCTTTTTATGGTTTGGATCTTGAGGTCCAGTTTGTCAGAGATTAAGATAGCCTGCCTTTTTGGAGTTACAATTCGATTGGTAAACTTTCTGCCAACTTTTTATTCTTAGCATATTCTTGGCTGTGCGCTTAAGATGTGTCTCTTGCAGGCAACAGATTGATGGATTATGTTTTCTGAGCCAGTCCTCCAGCCTTTTCCTTTTAATGTACGAATTGAGTCCATTGGAATTTAGAGTTATTATCACTATCAGTGGGTTCATAGTTGCCGTATCCGGTTTTGTGTTTTGGATTTTTACCTATCTCACTTCATATCAGTGTGCTGTGTTTGAGTGGAGAGTTTCTATCTTGTCCTCTTTTCCATCTGAGACCCTGTTGTCCTCGTAATTGTGGCTAGCATGTTGGCTTGTAGTTGGAGATGGGCTATATGGTAGTCTCCTGTTTGTTCTTGGTGGAGATTGATCCTCTGGCCATAGTGAGTCATCCAGTATCTTCCGCAAGTTTGGGTGTCTTGCAGCATATTCTTTGAGTCTTTCTTTGTCCTGGAAGATCCTTGTCTCACCATCTATCTTAATGGATAACTTGGCAGGCTAAAGGATTCTGGGGGAGGCATTTTTTTTTCTTTCAGCTTTTGGAAGATGTTGCTCCATTCTCTCTTCCTCTTCATGATATCTGCTAATAGGTCTGAGTGTATCTTACCTGCGCTCCTTTGTATATGACTGTCTTCCTCTCTCTTGCTGCTCGTAAAGTTTTCTCTTTTTCCTCTAAGTTGGATATTTTTATTATTATATGTCTTGGCGTGTTCTTCTTCTTGGGATCTAGTCTAACTGACGTTCTTTCTGCTTCCTGTATGAGTGCTTGGTTCTCCCTTGTGAGGGTGGGAATGTTTTCTTCTAGAAATTCCTTTGCTGTCTTGGCTGTTGACTTGAGTGTTGTGTTGTAACCAGTAGACCGATTGTTCGAATATTATTCCTCTTCATAGCATCTGTCGTTGATCTCAGGCTATCTTCTGCTTCTTTAATTGTCCTATCTGACTGTCTTTCTCGCTTGCTTAGGTCTGTTTGAGTGTTTTCGAGATCACTGATATGGTTCTCTGCTTCCTCAAGCCTAATGGTACATTCTGTGACCTTGTGTGTGGCTTCTGCTACCTCCTCTGTTAGGTCCTGCAGTTCCCTTTGGTGGTAGGATTTAATCCCCTGTATTGTGGACTTTATCCCCTCTATTGTGGACGTCATCTCCTCTCTCATTGCATCCTTATTCCGGGTTGCTTCCCTCAGATACTGTATCACTGCGAGCAGACTTCTGAATATTTCCTTCTGTGGCAGATCTGTATCCATTTCTTCTATGAGAGATGTTAGCACTGACTCTATGTTTCATCTCTCTGGGTTTTTTTTGTTTTTTTGTTTGATGTGATCTGTTGATTTTTCCTCTATCCTTTTCATATGCCCCATGCTTCTGGGAGGCCAGGGTAACCTTATCTGTGTTAGTGTTAAGGATTCTTTCAGGCGACTGCCTATCACCTACTATAAGGATGGGTCAGACTGCTGTGTAGGCAGAGTTCCCCGAAGGCTTAGTGACCCACAGTCGTGAGATGTTTCAGCAACTAGAGTGGGGGCTGGAGCCTCAGTATGTACCCTCAGGCTGCTTTGATCTCATTTGTCAGGGTACCCTTAGCAGCCCTTTTTTGTGGGTTTAGTAGTAAAAAAGAATTTAAAAGGTTAAAAATTGAAAAATATTTTTTAATAAAATTTTGGGTGGGAAAAGAAAAAATTGAGAGAGAGGAAGAAAGAGAAGCTATAAAAGAGGAGAGAAAAGAAGTGATAATAGAAGTGGAAGCAGAAGAAAAAATAGATAGAAGGAAAACCTATAGAAAAGGTGCAGAAGAGAAGTACTAGCAATAATGCAAAAGGAGGAAGAAAGAAGAGAGAAAAGATAAAGAAAGGAAAAGAAAGAAGAGAAAAACCAGTGTAAGATAAAATATATATATATTTCCCCTTCTTTTCCCTCCAAGTTCGAGTGATGCCTAATAGAATGCAGAGGTGGGCAGAGCCTCGCTGTCATGGGACGTGGTACTGATCTGGGCTCTGGAGCCAGGTTATGTGGGGGGAAGATGCTCTTCAGATCAGCAAGCACTCCCAGGTCCCTTCAGTCCTGTAGAGTTGAGCCTGTGATCAGAGGTTACACAGGCGGAAGCAGCCCCCCTAAGGGTGGGTCTCTTGCACCAGCTAGAAAATGCTGGGTCGCAAGGGGTGCTGAGAGAGGCACAGGTTGCAGTGTCTGCCTCCTATGATGGCTGGGAAGGGCTAGGGCAGGCTTAGACGCTGGCGCTGGGGACCGCAGAGTACAGCAGTAGTGAGCGCCGGCTGGGGTGTACAGACGGCTCTGGCGGGGACCACAAAGTCGTGTCCTAGGCTCCTTAGCAGGTGGGGATGTTTATCGCTTAAGCCATCGGTCCTGTGAGTGGCACAGGCTCCGCAGCGATGTGGTCTGAGCCGCTTTGGACAGCGGCGGCTGTGGCGGGGAAACAGTGGGCAGTGGGGCTTGTCCTCTGCTCTGGAAGGAATGTGTCATGGCAGGCTTAGAGCTCGGAGCCGCTGGCTGTAGGAATTCCCACAGCGCACTATGGAGGGCAACACTGCTCAGCAGGAGTGCAAAGCCCTGTTGCTCTCGCTCCCAGTAGGAAGGGGCACCCACTTTTGCGCCTCATGGCGCTGTCAAAGCTGGAAGGGGTGTCCTCGGCAGGCAGGCTTAGTGCCCCGGGCTGCGGCTACAGGTCTCTGTGTCGTGCAGGCCAGCTTGAAGTGGCTCCGGTGGCGGAAACACAGTGTCGGAGTAGAAGCGGGATGGGCTCTGGTGCGGCTCGAGCTGGCTGGAAGTGCTCAGCTCAGGTTCCCAGGCTGGGAGTAGAGCAGGCGCTAAGCTGACGGGGTGGGTGGCTGGGCAAACGGGGTGCCGTTGGAGAGGTCCTAGGCAGCAATGGGGGTGGATGGTACCCCGTGGGGGTCACCCAGGCAGCCCCGGGTTGCCTGCAGGCCAGTTACCCGAGCCTTGGATGAATGGAGGGAAGGACCGGGGCCCAAGGGCAGATCACTGCCCCGTGGGAAGAGGGAAACCTCGGAAAAGGGAAGCTTCTCTCCTTGTAGGGTTCCGCAAGTGGGCAGCTGCTGTAGGGGGTCACGTGACTACTGAGCGTGTCTCGGCAGGGCAGGCAAGCAACTCGGCTTGGGGTCCTGGTCTGGGGATGGAGTGGGACTATAGCTAGTCGCGGCCGCTATGGCGGTATCCTAGTGACCTGAGATGTCCCACAAATCACGTCCTGTATTGCCGAGGTGCCTGCTCAGGACAAATATGTGGGCTGGGATGCTGTCCCAGGGGGATATTTCAATCACCAAACTACTACCACTCGGCTACCTGGACACCAAACCCACTTTGTTCGAAAGAGCTCTCGGAGTATGCGGGTCCCTTGGTTCGCTATCTTCCCAGAATCTTCTTTTTAAATCATTTTATTGGGTTCTCGTATAATTCTTATCACTATCCATACATCCATCCATTGTGTCAAGCGCATATGTACATTTGTTACCATCATCATTCTCAAAACATTTGCCTTCTACTTGAGCCCTTAATATCGGCTGCTCATTTCCCCCCTCCCTCCCCACTCTCCCCTACCTCATGAACCCTTCATAATTCATAAATTGTTATTTTTGTCATATGTTACACACCCCCGCCTCTTCTCTGCTGTCCGTCCCCCAGGGAGGAGGCTATACGTAGATTCTTGTAATCCGTTCCTTCTTTCCACCCCACATTCTCTCCACCTTCCAGGCATCGCCACTCTCACCACTGGTCCTGGAGGAGTCATCTGTCCTGGATTCCCTGTGTTTCCAGTTGCTATCTGTACCAATGTACATCTTCTGGTCTAGCTGGATTTGTAAGGTAGAATTGGGATCATGATAGTGTGGGGGGAGGAAGTATTTAAGAGCTAGAGGAAAGTTATATGTTTCTTCGTTGCTACTCTGCACCCTGAGTGGCTCATCTCCTCCCCACAACCCTTCAGTAAGGGGTGTCCCGTTGGCTGTGGATGGGCTTTGAGTCTCCACTCTGCACTCACACATTTACAATGATATGATTTTTTTGTTCCTTGATGCTTGATACCTGGTCCCTTCAACAGCTCGTGGTCACACAGGCTGGTGTGTTTCTTCCATGTGGGCTTTGATGCTTCTGAACTAGATGGCCACTTGTTTATCTTCAAGCCTCCAAGACCCCAGATGCTATATATTTTGATAGCTGGGAACCATCAGCTTTCTTCACCACATTTGCTTATGCACACGTTTGTCTTCATTGATCATATCAGGAAGGTGGGCACACACTGATACGATTTTTAGTTCCTAGATGTCTGATAACTGGTCCTTTCTACACCTCGTGGTCAGACAGGCTAGTGTGCTTCTTCCATGTGGGCTTTGATCCTTCTCAGCTAGATAGCCACTTGTTTATCTTAAAGCCTTTAAGACCTCAGACACTAAATCCTTTGATAGCCGGGCACCATTAGCTTTCTTCACCACATTAGCTTATGCACACATTTGTCTTCAGTGATCGTATCAGGAAGGCAGGCATCCTACAGGTCAAACTTTTATTGACTGCTTAAAAGGCAAACTTTAATTAACTATGCGCTTCTTTGAATTTGGGTATCTGTTTAAATGTTCATCATTTTATTAATAAGACATGAATAATGAATCTTTGATTTTTTTTTTCCCAAAAGGAGTCTGGAAGACTATTTGGGGACTTTAATATTCCTTTGCAGAAATAGTAAACACAATCACTGCTTCCTGCACTACTATTCATATTTTTAAGTGGGTATGTGGCTGGACACAATCTGGTTAAACAAAAGCTTTCACATAATTTTTAGATTATTAATGAATTTTATTTTAGAATATAAAAGGAATATTAATTTTATTTTTCTAAGATTATGGAAGACATTTTTAGTCTGCATCATGGAAAAAAGACAGATTGGTTTCCTTTTAATTGAAGAAAAAAATCCCTTAGCTGCAAAAAAACCTCTCCAAAAAACAAAAAACCCAAACCCTCTCTATTCTCAGTGCCTTTAAAAATCTTGAACCTGTCAATGAAATTGTGTAATCTAGTAATAACATGCCCAAGGCTTATTGCCTTTTCTTGGGCAATGGTATCAGCAAATGATGTGCTCTATCGATTTTAATCACATTGTTTTTACAGTTCCATTGCACGGTTTCAAAAACTCACAAAAATAAATAAATCTGTGGATACAGATGCCTCCTTTCTCTGAAAACCTAATCATTTACATATTATTCCTCTTTGTCAGTTGTTCAAGTATAATAGAGACTAGTAATATTTTGTATTTCAGAGCGTGTGATTTTGGCTGGAATGAAATGCTCCCCTTTATGCTAAAAACTTACATATTAAAAATGAAATTCTTATAAATGTGACATTGGATGCCTTAGGTATATCATGAGAATGTATTTTGTGAGGCTGGTCCAGCAAGTCGTTCTCTCTACAGCTCAGCTGCTTACACTGAGAGCAAGCATTCATAATCTAAGCCTTCTATGAGCTAATTAGATTGAAATGTATATCTTGGGATCCACATGGAACAATATCTGGAGCACTGGATTGAGAAATTATGCCTGATAAAATGCTTTGCTGCTGCTATCCATTAAGTTTTGGCAGAGTGGTATGATAATAATCAACATCTCCATTTATTAAGGGCATTTCAGGACTTTACTTACATTATATCATATCCTTATAACAATTCTATAGATTTAGACACCATTTATATATTTGAAAAAAACAGACCATTTTTGTTTAGTGAAGAGTTTGAACCGTGGTCTTTCTGACTTAAAGCTTAGGTTCTTTCTGCTGTACCCAACGGTGTACACATATTACTGTTTTTTCCTTCTATGGTTCTATACATGTAAACTGGGACTATGTCTCAGAGGACTTCTGAGATTTCAATGCTCATTTATTGTTAACAAGTTGCATTTTATAGACTCTCAGAGGGTAGAGAATCAGTGTTCTTTTTCTTGAAAATAATGTAGCTTTGCTGATGATAGTGCTGAATGTAGAATAGGTGTGTGTAAAATAAATTTAATATTTTAATACAGAGGTTACAGTGGGAAGCATCTTTTTGTTATTTTAGCACTAGTTAGAAATAAGACAGCTCTTTTATCATGTCAAAATGATTCTAGTGAATTTGTAATTAAGTTCTAATTTGTTTATATAGCCATACATTGAGATTTATTACACTGGCCAAACTGTATTCTTCACATATTTGTACTTTAACATTTGTTATTTGAAAATGACTTAATAGAGGACCAGCAATAGATGGGGCTGCCTTGGGCCTCCTCATCTCATGAGCTCCAGAGCATGCTTGAGCCCATTGTTGAAGCCACTGTGCCAGTCCATTTAGTCAAGGACTGTCCTCTTTTTGCTGCCCCTCTACTTTAGCAAGCATGATGTCTTTTTCCAGGGACTGATTTCTCCTGGTAGCATGTCCATGAGAGAAAGTCTCACCATCCTTGCCTTTAAGAATCATTATGCTGTACTTCTTCCAAAACAGATTTGTTTGTTCTTTTGTCAGTCCATGGTAGTTTCAATATTCAGAAGGTTTAGGTAACTATTTTATTATTATTATTATTCCAAAGGTGTATTGTGATAGATTTCTCAAAGGACAGATGATGATCACAGAGACTTATTAGGAAGATTTTTTTTATTTCTTAAAAATGATTTTAAAAATCACTTTATTGGCTCATACAGCTTTGATCACAATCCATAAATACAGCCATTGTGTCAAGCACATTTGTACATTTGTTGCCATCATCATTTTCAAAACATTTGCTTCATACTTGAGCCCTTGGTATCAGATCCTCATTTTATCCCCCTCCCTCCCTTACTCTCCCTTCCCTCACAAACCCATGATAATTTATAAATTGTCGTTATTTTTTCATGTCTTTACACTGACTGATGTCTCACTTCACCCACTTTTCTGCTGTCTGTTCCCAAGGGAGAGGATATGTAGATCATTGTGATCGGTTCCCCCTTTCTCTCCCCACCTTCCCCTTACCTTCCTAGTATCGCTACTCTTATTGTTGGTCCTGAGGGGTTTATCTGTCTTGGATTCCCTGTGTTTCCAGCTCTTATCTGTACCATGTACATGCTCTGGTCTAGCCAGATTTGTAAGGTAGAATTGGGATCATGATGGGAGTGGGCAGGGTGGGTGAGAAAGCATTAAAGAACTAGAGGAAAGTTGTATGTTTCAACGGTGCTATACTTCACCCTGACTGGCTTGTCTCTTACTTGTGACCCTTCTGTAAGGGATGTCCAATTGCCTACAGATGGGCTTTGGGTCTGTACTTTACACTCCCCCTCATTCACAATGATATAATTTTTTGTCCTGGGTCTTTGATGCCTGATATCTGATCCTATCAACACTTCATGAGCTTACAGGCTGGTGTGCTTTTCCCACGTGGACTTTGTTGCTTCTCAGCTAGATGGCCGCTTGTTTATTTTCCTGATTTTAAGACTCCAAATGCTTTATCTTTTGAGAGCTGAGCACCATCAGCTTTCTTCACCACATTTGCTATGCACCCATTTTGTCTTCAGTGATCATGTCAGGAAGGTGAGCATCACAGAATGCCAGGTTATTAGAACAAAGTGTTCTTGCATTGAGGTAGTACTTGAGGAGAGGCCCAATATCTGTCTGATACCTTGACACTTAACATATAAATATATGCACATAGATCTATTTCCTTATCATTACATATAAATATATTTACATATGTACTTGCCTGTATTTAGACCTCTATAAATGCCCTTCTCAAACATCAGTTGTCTGTATGCTGATGATTTTATTTCTGGGGTTTCAGTTCCTTTCCACTGGTCTGAGTATCTGTCATTGTACCATACCACACTGTTTTGACCACTGTGACTATATAATAGATGCTAAAGTCAGGTAAAACAAGCGCTCCACTCTGTCCTTCTTGAGGAGTTCTGTGCTAATTCTGGGCTTCTTTCCTTTCCATATGAAGTTGGTAATCAGTTTTTCCAATTCTTTGAAGAAAGGTGATGGTATTTGTATTGTGATAGCATTAAATTTATATAGTGCCTTAGGCAGAACTGACATTTTTACTATATTGAATCTTCAGATCCACAAGCATGGAATATTCTTCCATTTGTGGAGGTCACTCTTGGTTTCTTGTAATAGCATTCTATAATTTTCTGCATACAATTTTTTAAAGTCAGGTATATCCCTAGGTATTTCAATTTGTGCTTGGTTATTGTGAAGGGTACAGTAGCCTTTTTGACCCCCTCCGTGGTCTTGTCTGATGTGTATAACAGTTTGATAGACTTCTGTTTGTTGATCTTGTATCCTGCCACTCTGCCAAATTCCTCTATTGCTTTCAGTACTCCCCTTGTGGAGCTTTTGGGATTTTCCATATATAAATCATATCATCTAAGAATAATGATAGTTTCACCTCTTCCTTCCCCTGGCGAATACCTTTAATGTCTTTTCTTTGCTGTATGTATTAGCTAAGACCTCCAGTATGATGTTTAATAAGAGTGGGGACAAAGAGCATCCTTGTCTGGTCCCCTTTTTCAGTGGGATTGTGTTAGTCTTTTCTCCATTGACTACCACATTAGCTGTTGGTTTTTCATATATAGCTTGTATTATATTGAGGAATTTTCCTTCCATTCCTATCTTCTTAAGTGTCTTAAACAGGAATTAGTGTTGGATGTTGTTGAATTCTTTTTCCACATCTATCGATATTATCATGTGGTTCTTATAATTTTTCATGTCAATGTGGTGAATAATACTAATGGTCTTTCATATGTTGAACCATCCCTGCATCCCTGGTATGAATCCGACTTGGTCATGGTGAATTATTTGTTTTATATACTTTTGTATTTTATTGGCCAGTATTTTGTTAAGGATTTTTGCGTTGATATTCATTAGGGATATTGGTCTGTAGTCTTGCCCAGTTTAGGTATCATAGTTCTACTAGCTTCATAAAAAGAGTTTGGGAGTTTGCCATCTCTTTTTGTGTTCTGGAAGAGTTTGTGTAGTAGGGTTAGGGTTAGGGTAAATAAAAAAAAAAGAGTTTGTGTAGAAGTGGTGTCCGTTTTTCCATGAATGCTTAGTAGAATTTGCCCATGAAGCCATATGGCTAGGGGGATTTTTTGTTGGTAATCCCTTGATAACATTGTCTATTTCTTTTATTGCTATGAATCTGTTGAGTCTCTTGATATCCATCTGGCATAGTCTAGGGAGGGATTGTTTTTCCAAGTTTTTGTCCATGTCTTCCAAGTTGAATTTATTGGAATACAGACCCTCGTAGTACTGTGTAATTATCCTGGTGATTTCATTAGGGTCTGTTGTAATGTTCCCTGTTCCATCCCTCATCCTTGCTATTGAAATTTGTTCCTTCCTTTCTTTGGTTAGGTTTTCCAGCAGTCTGTAAATTCTGTTATTCTTTTCAAATTACCAACTCTTAGCTGCGTTAATTTCCCCCCACAGTTTTGTTGTTTTCCCTCTCATTAATCTCAACAATAATTTTTATTTCTTTTCTTTTGCTATTATTAGGATTGTCCTGTTAACTGTGCTCTAATTGCTGTAAGTTTTGTGTCGGCATATCAATCATAAGTCTCTCTTCCTTTTTCATTTGTGCATATCTTACTGTCATAGTTCTCTGATAACTGCCTTTGCTGTGTCCCAAAGCTTTGGGTATGTCATATTCTCATTCTTGTTGATTTCTGCAAACGTCTCCTAATTTCATCTCTGATCTGGGCCAGTACTCACTCCTTTTGAAACAGAGAGTTCTTCATCCTCCAATTGTTTGCCCTTGTTTTCTTAATTGTCCTTTTGTTGATTTCCAGCCTCTAGGCATAGTGGTCAGAGAGAGAAATCTGTATAATCTCTATGTTCTTGAATTTATACAAATTGAAGTTGTGTCCCAGCTTGTGGTCTATTTTGAGAATGTGAATTTTTTTGCATTTGGGTGGAGAGCTTTGAAAATATCTATCAGGTCAAGTCATCTAATCGTAATGGTTAGATTTGTAGACGAAATTACACTAGTTGGCTAGATCACCACATAGGTCGGGCAGAGGTTCCCACAGCAGTGTGGATTGCTGGAGAGTGTTGTCAGAGCTGCCTTAGGCCATGTGAGGCACTATGACAGGCAGGAGGAAGTTACCTTATCCGTGTGGGACTGTGAAGGATGGGCAGGGGCTAGCCCAGCCACGTGGATTGCTGTGGAAGGTGGGCAGAGGCTCCCCCAGCCAAGTGGAGAACCCCAAAGGGTGGTTGGGACTTCCCTCAGCTGCTTAGAGGGTGCTGGAATGCAGGAGTGAGTTCCACTGCGGTGGAAAGTGGGCAGGATTGCCCCAGCTCTGTATTATTCCACAGAGCGCTGAGCTCCCCAAGCTAGGTGGAGGGTAGGTGTACTTGCTCTAGTTGAAGGGAGTTACCCGGAGGCTGGCAGTGGTGTGTGAGCGGAAAGAGAGGAGAGAAAATAAAACCTGAGCCTGCTGAGACTATGGGGGGCAAAGTGAGAAGAGACAGAAACAAAAGTCATGATATAGCTGAGTCCCGATTACCTGACTGTGGTACTGGAGGGGTTTAAACCCTCCTCTGAGGCGGCGGCAAGCTGTGAGTGTGTTAAGATAAAGCCCTTGGGCTGGCTGAAGGAGCGCAGCTCCGGCCAAGGTTGTGGCAAGGCTAAGATTAAGCCTTAGCCAACCTCCACAGTGGTAAGCCAAAGCCCATAGTGCCTCAAAACCTAGTGGATCTATGCCCACTTATCTTTCTAATGCCCCTCCTGTGACCTGGCAGTGTGGAATTTCCTGCTCAGTGACTCTCCTGCACCGATTTCTGCAGAGTTCCTCTGGTGTGTGTTACTCAGATGCCATCTTGCTGAAAGTCAGGAATAAATTTTAAGAAAATCGAAAACTGCCTTGGCAAGAAAAGCCCCCAAAAATTGCATCAAGGAATAAGTTTCTATTGTAACAGTGCACTTGCTTCCATTTTGGAGGAAGCAAGGACTCTTTTGTGAGACCGTCACTGGGAAACTTGTAACCATCTACCTGATCTTACTCCTTCAGACTTCCTTTGTTTGCAGAGCTCTAGAACCATTCAAAGGAACACAAAGTGAGTTCCTTTAATGGTGCCCAAACAACTCTTTTGATGTGTAAATCAAAAGTTTAGAGAATTCTTTAGAGAAACTTTGAGATGGAAACACTTCTTTTAGAAGTTCTTAGACCTTGTAGGAATATATGTGGAGGAAATGGTAGCTTCAGATTTGATATTTTTGTATAATAGATGTCTCTGTGATTTTATAGCAATAGTTTTTTTCTTAACTTCATATGTGCTAGGGAAAGTACGAAGTACTTTTATAATTGTTACCTAGCTAGTCCTCAAAGCAATCTTAAAATATAGGTACTGGTATGTATAAGGTAACTGAACAAATAAGAGGTAAGGTAGAATTTGAATCCTAGGCTCTTTGATTTTAAAAATTATTTCTCACTAGATAAGTTAATCTCCTTAGCCACTCCCCTCATTTGTAGCAACTTTCTTTATACTTTGTATGTATTTAACATCTTCATTAATAACTCCCATGTCTTAATTACCTCCTTATCCCCATGACCCATTATAATTCAAGGTATATAAGAGGCATTCAGAAAATATTTGCTGGTTAAATTCATGAGCTATCAGATCCCAGTGACCTATTATTATTATCTGTTAGAATTGCCTACACCTGCAGTGCTTTAACTTGATTAATATCTGACCTCTAGACACATTTTCTGGTCAGACCTGCAGAGCTCCTGCCATTAAGTCCTATGTAAGTCTGGTGTCAGGCCCTGACTTTTTTCACATTCTCCTGTCTTGGTGAAAGCAACAGCCATGACGCTTTGGTCCCTGAGATGTGACATCCTAAATGTTTTGTTCTGGCTAGAAGACTAGGGTTTGGATGCTAGGGATACATGGTTCATTCCTAAGATTGAAGGAAACAGACATATAAAACACATTCTTACTTGATTTTAGCTGACATGAGAGTCTAGGAAGGTTCATAAATATCTCACATGAATGGTTTTGACATTGGCAACTATATCCATATTTTATCCTGAAAAAAATGAACCAGTTATTGATAGTTATATCATCAGCTTAAAATAATGATAAGTTCTCAAATATGGGGAATCTTAGTAACCAAGGCTTGTCATTGTTGGGGACTTACTTCATAGGTCATCAAACACTCTTTGGGGTTAGCATTCTGGTTGGGAGTTCTTCAGTTCACAGAGTCTTGACCCAAGGTGGGAGTTGTCTTAAAAAAATCACTGATGTGGAGTTGGTTCCAATTCCCAGCAACCCTATAGGACAGAGTAGAATTGTTTCCAACAAGACTTCCCATGGTTTTAATCTTTACAGAAGCATATTGAAGCCACCTGTACCCTTGAAAATTACACCCCCAGGATTGGAACATGATCTTGAAGGCCAGAATACCTTTTCTGACATCTAGATTGACACGTTACACTGTTTTTTTTTTCTTCAGCTAACTAGATTCTTGCAAAGCGTGTTGGCTTACCACATGCCTCTTTTTCAGTACTCCTAGGGATATGTGGAGACTAAGATAGGCATTCTGACCACAAAATTTTATATTCATGGATTTGATTGGTGTATGAAAATAACAGTCCTTTACCATTTGCATCAAATTCTCGATCTTCTTGGCGGATTACTCACTGGATTAGGTTTGCTCAGCACCAGGAGACCCTTCTTCTAAGATTCCTGGAAGGAACTCAGTGCGTGTTCATGTAATGATGTCAAGAATGATTCTCCTACTTCTCTTCTAGAGTCTATTGACAGCTTCATACTTGTTACCCACCTTAGCCTCATGCAGGTCCAGGTCCCCTACTGATTACACTTCACCCAGTGTTCTCTTAAGATCCCTGGTATGCAGTGGGTAAGCACTAGTCTCTTAATTGAAAAATG
This sequence comes from Tenrec ecaudatus, assembly GCF_050624435.1. NCBI lineage: Eukaryota > Metazoa > Chordata > Mammalia > Afrosoricida > Tenrecidae > Tenrec > Tenrec ecaudatus. The sequence continues at coordinate 62,170,791 of NC_134533.1, forward strand.
GCAGTTCAAACCCACTCCATGGGAGAAAAATGTGACAATTCTGCTTCCATAAAAACTTACAACCTTGGACACCCCATAGGGGCAGTTCTACTCGGTCCTATAGGTTCATTATGAGTTGGAATTGACAGCAGTGTTGTTGTTTGTAATGTTCTTATTTCATGAGGTGGGAAAGGCAGCCCCATTTCCCTTTTTGTATACTATTTTCCTTTTACTCTTTAGCTTTTTATTTTCTAGTAAGGGATATTATTCCTCAGCACATCCTTAAGACATTTCTTTCCTTTTTCTTTTTCCAATAAGCCCTCCAAATGATCCCCTTCCTCCTTCACACTATCAAAGCCACCTGTGGGGATTTCTAACACTACTCTTCTGTTGTAGATTGGTTCAGGTATATTTTGGGGCTGCAGCTAGCTTATTTCTGGTCTGTAGTAAGAAAGCAGGGCCCCAGGTTTTGGATTTTTATATGTATAGTCACCTGCACATTGCAGGTGAGTTCAACTTAAGTCTTGAGTGATTGTCTTGAAGTCTTAGATCATTATTGGAAGGGCTTATTCATCTTAGTAGACATTTTAGGGTTAAATGGAATCTCAAAACAGCATAGTCTATGCTTAGATCCCTCCAACTGCTCTCTGGGAGGAAGATGAGGCTGTCCGCTGTCATAAAGATGTATAGCTATGAAAACCCTATAAAGGGCAACTATGTGTCAGAATCAACGTGATGGCAGTGGGTTTTTTATGGGGCGGGGGATATGATTTCCCTGCCAACTGACCTTACAACCACTACCCTAACACTTACAGTGACTGACTGAGGTAGCCTGCCCTTTATCTTTAATAGTCCTAAGTGTTATCAGATCCTTTACTTTAGATTGAAATTGGCAGTCATGTTCTCTTCCAATCAGACAAAATCTAATCCCTAACACCAATCCTCTTCAGATCTGCGACGAGAGCCCTTACACTCCCTTTGAGATTGAGTTTTTCCCGCATGACTTACTTCCCTTCTTTGATGACTCTTCCTACACCGCTGGTTTCTTCCCCTTGCCCAAATCATTTATGATTCTAGGTCTTTCCCATAAAAATCAATACTAAGAACTGTTCACTGAGTGCTTATTATATATGAAGGTAAGTAAGACGTATTGCTATACAATCTTAGAAACCTTTATTAAATAAAAATACCAAAATTGGAAGAGTTTGTTTTTCTAAATATCCTCCACCAAAGTTTATACACTTTTGTGATGTTTTCATCACTGTAACCCTTTTCTGAAGAATTCTGGACTCTTTGATTTATACCACATCAAATCACCAGGGACTTGTATTCCTTTAAAAATGTTCCTTGAGTTTGGAGAACAACAAGAAGTCTGAAGGGGCAAAACATGGGTGTAGAGTGGATGGAGTAAGGTTTTCCTGTAAAATTCTCATAGGACAACTCTTGTTCCCCTGAAAGAATGATCAGGTGCATGTTGTAGTAGAGAAAAAATTCCTGACCTTTTTCTCTCCAGTGAAATTTCATTTAAAAAAACTTCTACACCCTTATGTTCTTTGAGAAGTCTGTCAAGATCACCCTTTTGGGATCCCCAAATAACCTTGAGTTGATCTCTCAGCCCTGAACGGATTTAACAGATCACTTTAGAAGACACTTTTATGTATTATTAGAGCTTGTCAGCAGCCAACCACTGATCACAGAGACACATCTACACTTGTTTATGAATAAACCTGTGCATGTATGACCTGAAACAGTAGTAGGAATACTCTTTTTTTTTCATGGAACATAACATTCTTATTTTTTTGGAGTTTTGGTGGCATCCCCTTTTCCTTTTTTTTTTAAATAATAAAAGTCATTTTATTAGGGGCTTGTACAACTCTTATCACAATCCATATATACATCCATGTGTCAAGCACATTTGTACATATGTAGCCCTCATCATTTTCAAAGCATTTGCTTGAACCCTTGGTATCAGCTCCTTATTTTCCCCCTTCCTCCCCGCCACCTCTCACAAACCCTTGATAAATTATAAATTATTATTATTTTGTATTACACTGTCCAATGTCTTGCTTTCACCCACCTTTTTGTTGTCTGTCTCCCAGGGAGGGAGATCCTTGTAATTGGTTTCCCCTTTCTACCCAACCTTTCCTCCACCCTCTTGGTATCGCCACTCTCAACCCTGGTCCTGAGGGGTTCATCTGTCCTGGATCCCCTGTGTTTCCAGTTCCTATCTGTACCAGTGTACATCCTCTGGTCTAGTCAGATTTGTAAGGTAGAACTGGGATCATAATAATGGTTGTCTGGGGTGGGGAGGAAGCATTTAAGAACTAGAGAAAAGTTGTATGTTTCATCATTGGTATACTGTACCCTGACTGGCTCATCTCCACGTGACCCTTCTGTAAGGGGATGTCCAGTTGCCTACAGATGGGCTTTGGGTCTCCACTCCACACATACCCTCATTCACAGTGATAGGATTTTTTGTTCTTTGATGCCTGATACCTGATCCTATTGACACCTTGTGATCACACAGGCTGCTGTGCTTCTTTGGTGTGGGCTTTGTTACTTCTCAGCTAGATAGTCACTTGTTTACCTTCAAGCCTTTTAAGACCCTAGATGCTATATCTTTTGATAGCCGGGCACCATCACCACATTTGCGTATGCACCCACTTTGTCTTTAGCAATCATGATGGGAAGGTGAGCATCATGGAATGCCAGTTTAATAGAACAAAGTGTTCTTGCATTTAGGTAGTACTTGAGTGGAGGCCCAATGTCTATCTGAGTAGTAATATTCTTTAACTTATAGTGGTTACACATTAGACTGTGATCTGCATGGTCTGCAGCTCAAAACTACCAGCAGCTCTGAGGGAGAGAGACTGGGCTTTCTATTCCTATAAACTGCTACTGTCTTGGAAACCCACAGGGGCTCACTATGAGTCAGTGTTGACTCAAAGGCAGTGAGTGCATTGAAAAGCCTGTGCTGGCATATAGATCCCTGGCTTCAGGTTGCTTTCACATAGGGAGAAGAGAGAGTGGATACCAATAGGACCGATTCAGAGAGGGAGGTCTCCTGGTTTTAGCTAGCCTCTTTGTGTCAAGCCTTCTTACCTTAAACTGAGCACCACATTGAAAATTGACCCTTTGGATTATAGCTAAATCAGGGATGAAAATTAGGTAAATTAAAATAGAAAAAACAAAATAGCATGCATCAATAATTGAGCATTTCAAATATATCTGACATCGTACAAAATTTAGATACTCTATTAATTCTTTATATGACAAACAGACTCTGATTCATTTCTGTTATCTTGCCAAGTGTTGGTCTTCTTTAAAATACAATACAATGATCTTGAAAGCTCATTGGCCCCTCTTTAAACTTTACAAGCATGTTATGAACACAAGTTGTTGAAAGTGAAAATTCCATCATTTAGCTTAGTCTGCATAATGCCAGACAATCCACAAATTTTTTTCTCCCTTCACTTGAATAGAACACATTTTTTTTTTTTACTGAATTGACTGACTGTTTAGGTTCTTTGTAGGCACAGCCTTAGCAAAGAAAACTAAAAAATTGCTTTTGGAAGAGAAAATTGTAGTAAGTTATATCTCATAAAACCGTTCTTATGTCCCATTTCTTGAAGAAATTGCTGAAAATTTATCTTCTAGTCCCAGTATATGAGACCTTTTTTTGCTTAAATAAAAGCTCAAGGATTTTCAATATCAGAGTTGTTCCATTGATTTGTCTTACTTCTAAAAATAAAATGAAAACTTATAGCCAAAGGAAATCTCATGTATTAGTTAAATACTAATGTATTTGAATTTATTTTGTTTGTTTACATTATGTCTAATACCTATGTATGTCCAGTCTTTGGAGACACATCCTATTAGAAGCTTTTTGATTTTCTAATATTATCTTTTTATATCTAAAGCTCTGTTTAAACATAATTTCAGAATTCTATAGAAGAAGAGCTATTAATCTTTTGGTTTACATAAAGATGAGTTACATTTGCAATACATGATCAGTTTCATGCCTCTGAAATGTGAATGACACCATTTAGCCTGTTAGATGGTAGGTTTATTTTACTAACACATGTTTTCAGATAAATTCATAAATGGGAAGAAGTAAATGTGAGTAAATGTTTGTTCTATTTTGGGTTTTGTTTAAGCTAAAATAATTAGAATTCGGCCAGCCAAAAAGAAATTAAGTTTGAAATCTAATTCTTCTCAGGGAATGTTGCAAGCGGCTCTGCAGCCTGCTGTCTCAGAAGCGCTGCGGCAGCGCTATTTCAGCAAGTGTAGCGGCTGGCTGATGGGGGCACAGAGAGACTCCTAGTGAGTAACGGAGCGCCTGTGCTTTCTGAGTATAGTTATTGCCAAAGATTTCTAGGGAAATAGATAAACCAGGAATTGGAGCAAGATGTAGTACTCAGAATTCTCTGTTAACATCTGTGATCATATAAGACTGTTTATTGATAAATTGACAAGAAATTAAAGGTTTTTGCTCAAAGCTATGAGAGGAATAATTGTTCTTAGACACACAGCCATGCAGTAAATCCAATATTAGACATTATGCTGAACATCTATGGGAATATGTGTTTGGTAAAGGTTGAAGGATATAGAGTAAGCATTCTCCTAGGAGTGTTGTTCATAATGAAGAAACTTAGATACAGCTAATAAACCTTATGTTATGAACACTGCTTTCCATTTCTTTTTAAAAAGTACCATAAGTCAATATTCTTAATGTGTGCATAACATGATACCTTACATATCTGAACATGGGACTTTTCTAAACCTGCAGAGAGAAAGCACGGTTTTTCTAAATGGAAAGCTTATTTGCAGATCTGTTCCACTACTTTGAGTCACTGATGGTTACAGACGTCACATTTAACCTGAATGGGAGACATTTTCGTTCAGGTCTGCAGGCCCATCATTTTGCAGAGTGTATGGGTGAATGTTCTGACTTTTTTCATCTTGCTACATAGACTTGATAAGCAGATCAAACATTTCTAGGAGTGTGTGTGTGTAGTGGCCTCAAATGTACTTTCCCTCTCAGTGTGCCTGTCGGGAGGATACTTTTTAATAGACATTTCTTCATGTTCAAAATTACATTTCAATCACAGTAGGAGAATAAATGTACATCTCCTTATACCACTTGGAGAAAGGTCACTCTTATTGGGCTGACTTGTTCAGTATTCCTATCGTAAAATACACTGTACCAATTAGCTGAGATAAATACATGTACTGCACTTAGTTTTTTTTGAATCTATTCACAAATAAAAATGGCCTGTAGAACCTCCCCCTTGCTTTTTGGAGCACTACCATATCAGAATTGGGTTATTCTAACTTAAGCAAAGGATAAAATGACCTGGCTGACTTTTCATTGCCTCAAAGCAGTTTAAAAAGCTTATCATATGTTCCCTAAAAGTAAGAAAGAAGTCTGATAGAAAACTTCCTGAGTGAAGAGAGTAAGGGGGCAGTGTGAGCAGCCTGTTGCTTTGGATGGAGAGTCAGGGGCGGAGTGAGCGGGTCTGTTGCTTTAGATGTGGTAGTTAGGAAGCTCTCAAAGGAGCAGAAACCACAGTGAGGGGAGGCAGCAAACATGTAAATCGTGAGTGCAGAGCACGGTGGGCAGAGGAAGCAGGCAGAGACAAATGCCTGGGGATGGGAGTGTGCTTGGCAATCAAGGAACGAACAGCAAAGACGCTCATGTAAGGGTGGTGAGGGGCATTGATACATTGATAAAATAGAGAGGTAGTAAGTTATTGGTGTATTTGGGATTGTGTAGGCAAATTCAGCAAGACATGCATTTATCCTTTATGTTCATGCTTTTAAATGTGTGTTCCTTAATCATGCTTTTTATTTAAATTATACTATTAGAATATTTTATCTTTTATAGTTTTTTAGTAAAAATGTAAGCATAGACATCTTTTAAATATAGCATTGCCTATATTCTGTACTTCATAGTTACCAGTAGTTATCACTTGACTGCCCCTGTGATCAATGGCTGCCAGGGAATATAGGTTTTTAATGAACATATTACTTCCCTGAAAAAAAATAAGCATTATGTTAGTAGAGAAAAATGGGAAAATGAATATTGGAAAAACTACTACTAATATTTATCATAAAATCCTACTGGTTTGAACATTGTAGAGGCTGATGTGGCCCATTAGTCCATTGGACTAATCGTTTCAGTGCATCATCAATTTTCATTCTTCTTTTTCCAGACAAGGAGAGGTCAATAATTGTACTTTAGATGGTTGCTTGTTTATGAGTTTTTAAGTCTCTATGTTCCTGAGACCAGAAGAACTAGATGGTATCTAGTTACTGTTACCAACTGCTACTGTTACATGAAAAGATCCTCATTAGTGTGGAAGGAAAGTATATATGAACAGAACTCAAAATTGTAAAACAAACCAGGCTTTCTTGTCAGCGACTGATAGAACTCCAGAGACAACTCAGCTCTGCGGATCAATTTTCAGCCAAATAATAGGTCAAAAATGCGGAACAGTAACACTAGTGAATACCTGAGAATAATCAACCATTTGAGATCAAAGAGGTGGCACTTACCCCAGGATAAAGTTCAGAAGGGTTAGGAAAGAAGGAGAAATGGATAGGAAGCAGAGGGAGAAAGTAGGACAGCTGATATTGCACACTGTGATTGCAATCACTGGAACAAAATGTGTAGGAATAATTGAATGAAAACTGATCTGCTCTGGATGGACATTGGGCCTCCACTCAAGTACCCCCTCAATGCAAGAATACTTTGTTCTATTAAACTGGCATTCCATGATGTTCATTTTCCTGACACAATCGCTGAAGAAAAAGTGGGTGCATAAGCAAATGTGAAGAAAGCTGATGGAGCCCGGCTACCAAAATATATAACATCTAGGTTCTTAAAGGATTGAAGGTAAATAAGCGGCCATCTAGCTGAGAAACAACAAGCCCACATGGAAGAAGCACACCAGCCTGTCTGATCACGAGGTATTGATAGGATCAGGTATCAGGCATCAGAGAACAAAAAAATCATGTCATTGTGAATGAAAGGGAGTGCAGATTGGGGACCCAAAGCCCTTCTGTAGGCAACTGGACATTCCCTTACAGAAGGATCACGGGGAGGGGACAAGCCAGTCAGTGCAGTATAGCAATGATGAAACATACAACTTTCCTCCAGTTCCTAAATGCTTCCTCCTCTCCCTACCCCCAGTACCATGATTCCAATTTTCCCTTACATATCTGGCTAGACCAGAGGATGTATACTGGTACAGATAGGAACTAGAAACACAGGGAATCCAGGACCGATGATCCCTTCAGGACCAGTGGTGAGAGTGGCGATACTGGGAAGGTGGAGGGAGGGTGGGGTGGAAAGGGGGAACCGATTACAAGGATCTACATATAACCTCCTGCCTAGGGGATGGACAACAGAAAAGTGGGTGAAGGGAGATGTTGGACAGGGCAAGATATGACAAAATAATAATTTATAAATTATCAAGGGTTCATGAGGGAAGAGGGAGCGAGGAGAGGGGGAGCAAAATGAGGAGCTGATGCCAAGGGCTTAAGTGGAGAGCAAATGTTTTGAGAATGATGAGGGCAAGGAACGTACAAATGCGCTTTACACAATTGATGTATGAATGGATTGTGATGAGCTGTATGAGCCCCAAATACAGCGATTAAAAAAAAAGGCAAAAAAATTTGATCTGCTCTGTAACCCTTCACTCAATTAACAATAAAAAGTTACAAACAACAACAACAAAAAACAACTACACTGAACTAGAAGGTTTTTCTGTAAATTCTCTTTCTCTACAGATTATTACCAAGCATTGCAAAATGAAAAGATACTCAATTTTTAAAATGAAACTAGCCAATTTTTTTTATATTAAGGCCTGACAGAGAGAACTAGAAAAAGAAATTTATAAGCTAGGTTTTATTCATGATTATAAAATGAAAGTGAAATAAAATACAATATGTCAAATTTACAGTATGTTGCAATCAAGTATGATTCATTCTACAAAATGCAAGACTAATATTAGGAAAAATTTAAGTATATTATGTCAAAATACACTATAAGAAAAAAATATGATAATCTTCAATAGAGAAGAATTTGAGAAAAGTCAGCATCTATTTCTGATTTGGAAACCAGTCTTAAATGAGTAAGACTACAATGGTATTTCTTTAGTGAAATAAAGTTATCTAGGTTTCTATTCTGATAGCTTATTTGGTTCAAAGGGCAAAAGTATATTCCATATATAGTCAGCTTTTTCCACCTGTGACTGAAAAATAGACTTTTAAAAAATACCTGAAATGGTATGGCACAGAAATATAATAACATACTCCCAGTTACTTCTGGAAGTTTCTCAAGATACTGTTTTATATGCTATGCAGATCACATTCCTTCAGTGTTTTAGCTCAGGTCATTCCAGTTTGCTGTCATACAACTGCCTGGTTAGACAGATTGCTGGGAACACTTGTAGGCTCTATGGAAAATAGCACCCATTAGTTCCTATGGATTGCAACTCGTTGTAGAGAAAACCAAAATTCTCACAACTGGCTCGATAGATAACATTAGGATAAATGGAGAAAACATTGAAATTGTAAAATATTACATTTTGTTAGGATCCACAGTCAACACTCATTGAAGTATCTGTCAAAAAATCACATGGTATATTACATTGGGCAAATCTATTGGACAAGACTTCTTTAAAGTGTTAAAGAGCCAACACATCATTTTGAGGACTAAGGTGCGCCTGACCCAAGCCATGATATTTTCAGTTGCCGCATATGCATAGGAAAGTTGGGCAATGAATAAGGACGACTGCAGAAGAATGAATGCATTTCATTATGGTGTTGGTAAGGAATATTGAACGTATCATGGACTGCCAGAAGAACAAGTATAACCAGAATGTGCCTAAGAAGTGATGACGGTAAGACTCCATTTCCTATGTTTTAGACATGCGAGGAGGCATCAGTCCCTGGAAAAGGACATCGTGCTTGGTGCAGTAGAGGGTCATGGGGAAAACGGAAGACCTTTCACAAGATGGATTGACACAGGGGCGGCGGCAATGGGCTCGAGCATAACAATTGCGTTTCATTCTGTTGTACAGAGGGGCGCTGTGGGTGAGAACCAACTGGAAAAGACCTAATACCAGCAAGTAGTTCCCATTTTAGCTATGAGACTATCAAAATGATGTTTCTAATATTATCTTTGAGCTTTCAGGATTAAGTAGTTTTATAAAATTAGGTGATCTACTTTTTTGAAATGCATAATAGGAAATAATATTAATAAGTAAAATAAAGTTTAAAATTTAAAACCATAGTAATGTATACTTTAAACCAGTATTCTAAAATCTTTTTTTGACTACAACTCACAATATGAAATACAACTTACATTGTGACTAATCACATGCATACACATTCTATATGTATGTTTATATATATTTATATAATTAAGTTTCACGAATTTAGCAAAGATCTATGTAAAATACTCTGATGTTATTTATTCTATGATGTCATTTATTCTACTTTATTTTTAAAATCAATCCATTAAATTGATTTCATACCTAAGCACTACAGTTTTATAAAATTGTAAAACACCATGCCTTTCAGCCCCTTTATGGTCCTGACTGGAAGGGTGATTCTTTTCATTGTAAGGTAAATAAGATATCTGGAGTTTAAGAATTTGAATTTGAAGGATGAGAATCCATGGTTTTTAAGAAAAGATATAAGCTGATTCTAGGAACCCACGTGGAAGGTGAATTTTGAGAATGATGAGGGCAACGAATGTATAAGGGTGCTTTACTCAATTGATGTATGTATGAATTGTGATAAGAGTTGTATGAACCCCAACAAAATGATTTATTAAAAAAAAGAAAAGATATATCCAACTTTGTTTGATTATTGTTACTTACTAACTTTTCATGCCTTGGCAGAGTGCTTTCGGTGCTAGTTGTTACGTATCCTGTCTGTAGGAGGACGGCAGGATAGACAGAGCGTATTCTAAATGTGACCGCTTTTATTTTTGCAGCTCTCATGTGTGATGATGAGTCTTGTGCATCGTTAACCGAAGGACCTCACCAGTTGAAAGTTCCTGCTTTGCCATCAACTTACCATTTAGGCTGGCTCTCTTCCTCAAACAGTGGCTCTCTTTTCAAGTTGCATTGCTATACAATTTAGCAAATGGCTGATAGCAGTGATTTGGATAAAAAATCCACAAATTGCCCCAAATGCTCATCAAATACTCCGAAAAATTTACTTGGTGTATGTTTGTGTAAAAAAAGGGTCTCACAAGTGTTGTTAGCACAAGCATCACCAACGGAAAGCACTAGTAGTTCAGAACCACCAACGTCATCAGAAAGAAGAAAAGAAAAAGCGACTGGCAAAGACACTCCCTCTGGGAAAGATTCGGTAAATATTGAGGCATCTACTGGTCAGCACAGACTACCATCCTTTTCCGAGCCCCGTTTCTAGTTTTGTCCTTATCCTGGGAGGTCTGTCTGCTGCTTGACGGTGAAAGGAAAACCTCTTACTAGTAGTAGAGACGAGAAAAATGGAACAGTAACTTCTTTTATGAACATCTTCGAATACTTCCCAGTTATTTCTGAGTATTTTTGTTTTGGACACATACGAGGAGCCCCGACTGAGTAGTGGAGTCTACCTCTGGCTGTTAATTGCCAAGGCAACAGCTTGAATCACCAGCTACTTTGCAGGAGAAAGAGGAGGTTTTTTTCTCCTCAAAGATTTAGTTTTAGAAACCCACAGGGGTGGTTCTACTCTGTCCTTCAGGGTCATTACCAGTCAGAATTCACTCAGTGGCAATGAGTTTGGTTGAGTATACAGATATATGGTAGATTGTTTTTCAAATTGAATTAAATCTGAATTCTTGAGCATTTTCTTCAGCTGATATGGAATAAAATTTATGCTTGTGTTTAAATATAAAGTGGTTGTGATTTTAATATTTAAGATAACTCTTGTCTAGTTGCAATATCAAATATACTTTACAAAATGATTTGTATTAGTTACACCCAATTAGGCCATTTTAGATAGAGCTCGCTTTATAAAGAAGAGGCATTGTGGGTTTCTAGAGTCAGCAGAGTACAACATTGGAGGGAAAGAGCGCTAAGTTCATGAAAAGCCAGGTTCTCTGCTTTCACAGTTGTATTTGTTTCTGCCGTTATTTCTGTGTTGTACTACTTGTGATACAGTTATTGCCATATAGGTGTTGCTGAGTGGGTTGTTCCTATACTGTTTTTGTTAGAAGCATATTTTGTGAATGTCTGACCAATATTTTTAGCCTGAGAAGTTTATTCTTCAAGTATTGTCTCTTAAAAAAGTGTTTTACTGTGGTTTGGGTGAAAGTTTACCAAGCAGATTAGTTTCCCTTTCAACAATTCATACATTTTATTTTATGACATAGTTGCAACTCCCTCAATGTGATGGCACTTTTTACACATCCCTCCTGGGCTCCCTGTTTCTCATTGACCTTCTTCCCTGCCCATTCCTGCTTTCTAAACTTTGCTTCTGTACAAACTTGTGACCTTTTGGTCTCATGAGGCATTGTTCTGAGATGTACATTCTCGATGGGTATGATTGTTTACTTACTTGATAGGCTGGATTGTTGTAAGGTGACTGCTGGTAGCGGGCTCAGTCCCAGGCTTGAAGGGCGTCTAACTGTGATTCCACCATCCCTCTTAGACCAGTAAGACTGGCCATTGTGATGATTGTGAATTCTGTTTCACATTTTCCCCTCACTCTGTCTAGGACCTTCTACTGTGATCCTGAACAGAGGGGTCAGTAATGATAGTCTAGCACCATCTAGACTGATCTTAGGATAGTGGAGGCTGCAGTTCTTATGATTCATTAGCTGTTTGGACTGATTGTTTCTTCAGGTTTTTGAATTTCTTATTTTTGCTCTGGTTGGGTAAAGACCCATGGCTAAATCTAGATGGCTGCTTGAAGCCCCAGTTCTTACGCACCAAGGTTATGAACAATAATTTCTTATGTATAATTAACTTAAAGTAATTGTTACATTTTGAAACAAGTAGGTTGCACTGACTATTTTAAAGAACTGGTTAAGTTCTATATTTGATGTGCAGGTTATCAAGTAGACATGTCTGGATTCAGAGTACTAGATTGTATGACTTCTTATTGTCTTTCTTAGCCTAATGATTTATTAAATTATATAGAGTTTAGAATTTGAATAAAGATAGTAAACTCTTATGCACAACAAATATGCTATATGTTCAATATTTATCAGATTATCTTAAGTTAGGGAATTTATTTTGTCAACAAGAATATTTTATTTTAAAGTTAATCTTTTCTATTCCTTTTTGATCCTCAAGTTGTCAAAACCCTCAAATGCAGAGAGAAAAACATCTCAACAATGGGGCCGGGGTAATTTCACAGAAGGAAAAGTTCCTCACATAAGGATGGAGGATGGAGCAGCTATTCAGGTATGCAAAGAGCACACTGCTATTGTTCTTAGTAGCCACTAGAAACCTTCAGGTTTCTTCTAATTAAATGGTCAATGGAAAAATTATTTAAAAATTAAATCTCGAAGGAAAGACATTAGGAGGGCATTTGTCATTTTTAAATATGTCTAAAAGTTTTTACTAAAAGTAATGAATACTATGTATTTCCCCCTCTTCATCAAGGGCCAAATGGACTTGCTGAAGTAGAAGACATGTGCAGTGGCGGCAGGGAGGCCATTTTGGTCTTTAGGCCTTGGCTATTTCTGACAGCAGGCATAGTCATTGTGTGGACCTCTTGAACATGCAGAGAAAGACCGGATTCAAATATTTTTTAAAACCAAAATTTGTTTCTTTAACATGAACTGAGCTGCAACAAGAATAAATGTGTTTGCCTTTCAATTTAATTAATGTTCAGTTCTTTAATTTTTGTTGTAAGAGATTTGTTTTGTGCGCTACTCTCCCTGTGTTGGTTTCTGGGCAGTGTCAGGCCCTGTACGGTGCTCTCAGATTTGTTTACTGTTGTTGAGTCTCTGGTCATAGTGATCCTGTTAATACATTTTCTATAATGCTGGTCTTGTTTCAGGAGTTCTCTTACTTTTTCCTTGTCTGGAAATACCTGTATTTCTCCATCATATTTGAGGAATAATTTTGCTGGATATAGGATTCTTATTTGGCAGCTTTTTGTGGTTTGTTTGTTTTAGCAGAAATGTATTCTTAAAATATTTTTTTAAATTGGGGGCTCTTACAGCTCTTATTAAAATCCATCCATCCATCCATTGGGTAAAGCACTTCTGTATATATGTTGCCCTCATCATTTTCAAAACATTTTTTTTCTACTTGAGCTCTTGGTAGCAGCTCCTCATTTTTTCCCTCCCTCCCCCATGAACCTTTGGTAATTGATAAATATATTTTTTCATGTCTTACACCAACTGTTGTCTCCCTTCACTCATCGATCATTGTGATTGGTTCCCCTTTAGTAACACCCCGCCCTTTGCTTACCCTTCTAGTATTGCTACTCCCATTATTGGTCCTGAGGGGGTTTATCTGTCCTGGATTCCCTGTGTTGCGACCTCTTATCTGTGCCAGTGTACATGTTCTGGTCTGCCTAGATTTGTAAGGTAGAATTGGGGTCATAATTGGAGGGGTTGGGAGGGAGCATTAAAGAACTAGAGGAAAGTTGTGTATTTTGTCAGTGCTATACTGAATCCTGACTGGCTTGTCTCTTCCTTGTGGCCCTTGTTACAGGGGATGTCCAACTGATTACTGATGGGCTTTGGGGCTCCACTCTGCCCTCCCCTTCATTCACATCGATATAGTTTTTTTGGGTTTTTTTTGTTCTTTGACACCTGATCCCATCAACACCTCATGATCACACAGGCTGGTGTGCTTCTTCCATGTGGACTTTGTTGCTTCTCAGCTAGATGGCCACTTGTCTATCTTCAAGACTTTAAGACCCCAGATGTTATATCTTTTGATAGCTGAGCACCATCAGCTTTCTTCACCACATTTGCTTATGCACCCATTTGTCTTCAGTGATCATGTCAGGGAACGTGAGCATCACAGAGTGCCAGGTTAGTAGAACAAAGTGTTCTTGCATTGAGGGAGTACTTGAGTGGAGGCCCAAAGTTATTTGACGGTTTTTCCCCTTTCAACATTTGATATGTGTTACTCTATTTTCTTCTTGCAGAGTGTCTGCAGAGAAGTCCAAGCTTATCCCTAGGGGTTTTCCTTTGTAGGTGACTTGTTTTCCTTCCCTATATGCCCTCTGGAGCCTCTCCGTTTCCTTGAAATTGGAGAGTTTGACGATGATGTGTTGTTATGTTTTCCTTCTAGAACCTAACCTATTTGGAGTTCTCTCAGCTTCTTGAATAGAAATTTTTTTCCTCCTGGGGATAATTGGGGAATTTCCATCTATGATTTCTTCTAGTAGTTTTCTTTGTAGATTTAAAATTTTTTCTTGCTCTGAGATCTTGCTGAGATGTGAGCTGTTTCTCCTGATAGTGATCCACATAATGTGAAGGCTTTCTTCAGCTTACTCTGCGTTTTTTGTTGATTGTTACTCTCATCAGTTATAGTCAGAGTGATTGTCTTCAAGACCACTGATTGTGAGAGAGATTTGGAGTGATTAGGGAAGCTTTCTTAGCAATTTTGGTTTGAAAAGCTTTGAAATAAATGGCTTGCTGTTTAAAAACAAACCCAAACCAAACAATACCCCAAGCTCCAAAAAGTTAAATCTCTACAAACTTCTAAATTTACCCATGAATACTTTTATATGGAAAGCAAAATATACTTATTGTAAAAAATAAGGAAAATTATAGATAGAAAAGAAAATAATGATCATTAGCTATGACCACTTTTACCATTTGTTACTTTTCTTTCATTTTTTTCTATGTAGTTTGATTCTATTTTTCTTAATTTTACCTGTTTTAAATTAAGAACTATTTCATATACTTTCTTTAAAGAAATAACCTAGGTATATTGTAGTCGAAATTGAAGCTTATCTTCCTTTATAAAATGAACAGCTCATTATAAAATTTTTAACAATTCAGAAGATGATAAAAGAAGGATATTATAATCAACTGAAATATCATATTTATATTAATATTATATAAATTATATTATTTACATATAACATAATGGGGTATTATAGCTTCCTCTTAAAATTATTAAAAACAGTATTTTATTCTTATATTTACTACTCTATGATATCAACTCAATTAGTTAAGCAAAAAATATTGGGTGAACAATTGGAATATTCCTTCACTTCTTCCATGTTTTAAAAATTCTATTGAAATGAACTTTACCCATGTTTTCTCCTGATCTCATCTCATGAGCAGTCTCTTCCATGACTTTTCCTTCTCTTTCCAGTACCAGGGATCTTCCAGGTGCACAGGGAGTGATGCGCTGGGCTGCTAGTGCAGACCAACAGTTGGCGCCCACTGGGTGCTCTGTGGGAGATATACGAGGTCGCTGCTCCTGTCAAGATGAACAGCTTTGGAATTCCCTAGGGGAAATCCTATTCTGTCTTATAGAATGGCTAGAGTCAGAAATGACAGTAGTGGGGAGTTTTCAGAGAGGGCGCTTCAAAATTTTGTGGGAAAATTCTGTTTTATTTATTTTCTGAAGTCATCTTCTATTAACTCTAATAGCATATTGTATTTTTTCCAGAACTTAAGGCTTTACAAAATATGTGATAATTTTTTTCTTTATTAGATGGTACATTTTGAGAAAACAGGATTTATATTTTATTCATTTTTATAGCTGGTCTCGCACAGTCAAGGTGAAGATTTTCTCCAGCCCCCATCCCCGTGATTTACCATGCAAACACAGTTTGCCTCCAAACAACTCCTTAAGGAGCTTGTTGATCATAGTTTCCCCAAATTTTTAGGACTCTTTTTAAGAAAAAAAATTACTCAGCATCTCCTGGAATGAAAACATTTGTATTATAACCAAGAATCCAGGATAAAATTGGGGTGCCTAATTGTGTATCCCCCCTCTACCCCCCCTCCCCATCACTCCAAAGGCCCACCTTGGGAAACACTGTAATAAGACCAGCTTGAGGGAGAGAGAGAGAAAAAAAACAATAAGAAAAACTATTTGTAAGTAAACAAGTACTAGTTTTGTTTGAGGACTAATGCATATATATTTAAGTAATTTAAACAAAATGAACAGTCACCATGGTGATTGGATGAAAGAGGCGCCAAGTACTTAGAGAGAAAAATAAATATAATCAGTGGGCAGTAGGGAGAGTAGCAGCTAAATTACCTTTTGCTTGGGAGGGTCGAATCGGGTCCATGGTGATGGAGTAACATCTGCAGTGCTGACGCAGTAGAAGCTTCACCCAGGGGCACTCCCTCACCCTTCTTCTGTTTTCTGGTCTCCATGCTCACTCGGTCTAGAAACTCATATCTTTTTTGTGCTCTGGATTTGATTTGTATCATGGAGACTGACTGTCCCCAACCAAATTCACAAGAAATTAAAGTGTAAATGAGTTACCTGTTTATTGTCTGACAATATGAGCTAGGATGAATGTGTTGGCAAAATCGATGCATTCTCTCTTTGTAAGCAGAAGTTAAAGGGTAAGGAGAAAATTCTCTGTCTGGATTGTAGTATTATGGGTGATTTTAATTTTCTTCTCAGTGCTGATCCATGTATTATAATTTTGTCATATATATTGCTTCTTCTAAAAAGGAATAAGTGGATTTTAATATAAACAATGAAGGAAAAGAAAATGATATTATTTGGCAAGTAGGGAAGCACTTGCTCAATGGTTAGTAGGTGTTGATTTTGAAGAAAAGCTCAGAGTTTTAAAAATAATTTTGAGGTGAATGTATTGTGGATATAAATATTTCATCCCAGCTTTTTCTTATAAAGATTTTTCATTAACATTGTAGTTAGAAATAAATTTATTATAATATTTTCAAACTTTTGCATATTTCTTCAATAGATTCTTTATGATTTCTTTCAAAATACATTTATAATATCAATAAAAATAAAACTTATTATTGGTATATTGTATATTAGTATTGAAGCAAATATGTAGTGTCATCTATTTGGCTTTACCTTGGAGCAGAATCTTTCTCCCCTGGAGTTGGTATCTGACAGTATTATGTGTTCATTTTTAATATCTTATGAATGACAAATGGACTTTTATTTTTCTCTAGGAATTCTATACCTTGGGAAGAATATTGGGACAAGGGAGCTTTGGAATGGTCATTGAAGCTACAGACAAGGAAACAGGAACTAAGTGGGCAATTAAGAAAGTGAATAAAGAGAAGGTATGGCTTTGTTGCAGCATCGGGGCGCTGTGCGATACTTTGTGGGCGGGGACACGGAGCAGTGCAGCATTTGAAGGCAGGCAGTACTGCTTTTCATAACACTAGCAGCAGCCTCGGACCCTGAGGGCCAGGTCTGGGTCATTTGCCTGGAGAATTGTGGGCATTTCTCTAGCCTTCTAAGAAAGCAAGAATCAGTTCTTGAACTGAAGTGGACAAGTGTTACCTGGAAAAACGAAATGGAAGGGTTAGCCAATATGTATAACCAAATACTGGTAAATTTTCCCCAAGCAAGTTGAAGATAAGGCCTGTTGGTACAGATGAAGGATAGGATGCTAAAGTAGCTCAGCCCTGGCACTCTCTCCTATGCCGTTCTTTACATGAGGCAGCCATGCACCAGAAATGACCAGATGACACCATCCTTTCCTTTCATTGGATTTCCTACGTCCGTACTGTTTCATTAATGCTGCCTGGTTTTTCCGTTTTAACCGTATTTCCCCCCCCCCCAAATGATTTTCTATACTGTTTGCTTATATACATTATATCCCTCACTGAATTTCCTCTTGGAGTAGAAAATGACTAGGCTTTTGGTAGAATCTAAAGTTACTTACCTCTGTGCTATAACCGATCAGTTCACAAACTCTTTTTAAAATTTCTGTGCCTGGGAAAAAACCCAAAATGGCAACATTTTGATGTTCTTTCTTTGCATTTGTGATAATAACTATTACATTTATAAAATGAAATAGAAGATCTTACTGTATTCTTTAAAACAAACTCTGCAAATGACATGCCATCTCTCTAAAGGTTGATTAAAGAACACATAAGTCAATAAAGGGAGACCCAGAACCCTTTGTAAGATTCTTTAGAATTATAGAACTATCATGCCATCTGCAATATTATTTATTTTGCCTCTTTGATATCAGGAAAAGTTAGGAGTTAAGTTTTAGAGTTATAAAGTCAGGGCACCTGTTTGCACTTCAGTAACTAATAATCTTCTACAAACATTGATTTTGAGAATTTTCATGTTACTACAATAATGGAATAAATTTAAGTAGTCAACAATATGAATTGGATAACATATTGTTACATTATATGCAAGTCAAGACATTTTGGAGAAGGGAAGAACAGAGTTGAGGTAGAACTTGGGAGACATGCGGGAGCTTCGTAGTTAGATGTACAAGGACTCAAGTCGCACAACCACCATTCCTCTTGTCCCTTAAGATGGGACTTTTACCAGAGGTTGGGGCATAGCGGGATGAACAATGTACCACTCATCGCAATGGCTGCAAGGGAATGCTAACTGGAAACAACGATGTGACCCTAGGTAAAATTTTGACCAGGTAAACCTTACCTTATGATCAATCTATCCTTGTACTTTTAAAAAATCATTCTATTGGGGGCTCATGCAGCTCTTATCACAATGCATCCATGCATCCATTGTGTCAAGCACATTTGTACATTTGTTGCCATCATCATTCTCAAAACATTTTCTTTCTGCTTGAGCCCTTGGTATCAGCTCCTCATTCCCCCACTCACCTCCCACCATCTTTGTACTTTTAAGAACCAGTATGTACTCTTCAAAACTTTCCATACTGGGGAACTAGGCTCTTTTTTATTTCTTTCAGGGATATTTTAATGTGAAAATTAGACCCTCAAATGATGGCAGTTCAGGCACCAGTAGGAGACTTGCAGCGGTGATGAGGGTAGAGAAAACCCTGTGAAAATATCTTCGATGGCATTGTAGATCATTTATTCCCTACCTCCTGCATAGAAGCCCTGTGCTTCCTATGCTGATGTCTCCATTGCAGTCTCAGTCTCTCGCTCTCAATGGTCGAGGGGCAGAAAGTAAGGCTTGAATGTATGATCTTGTTGTTCATAGTTTCTTTTGTATGTTGTGTGTACATATCAAATCCCAACAACAAAACAACAAGGGAAAAACAAACACCTTGGTTTTCTCTTTTCTAATTGATAGCCTTGGCAAATCGGTTGTTGTTGCTGTTATGCTAGCTTCACAGGGTCAACATATTTTGGAGGAAATCTTTTTAAAAGTATATTAAATATTAGACTAATTTTATAAGGTGACAGTTACTATGTTAGAGCTAATTTCTAGAATAGCCCAAGAAATAGATATGGTTTGAAGCCAAATCATATATAATTTACAATTGGACAAAGGGAAGAAAAGGCACAATTTAATCTGAGTATAAGAATAAGTTGCTGGGGAACTGATTACAATGATCCACATGTGACCTCCTCCCTGGGAGATGGACGGCAGAGAAGGGAGGGAAGGGAGACTCCGGATAGGACAAGATATGACAAAATAACAATCTGTGGATTATCAAGGGCTCATGAGGGAGGGGGGAGCGGGGAGGGAGGGAAAAAAAAAGAGGACCTGATGCAGAGGGCTTAAGTGGAGAGCAAATGTTTTGAGAGTGATTAGGGCAAAGAATGTACGGATGTGCTTTATACAATTGATGTATGGATTGTGATAAGAGTTGTATGAGCCCCTAATAAAATGTTTTAAAATAACAAACAGAAGCAAGAAAAAAAAAAGAATAAGTTGCATGTTATCGTTTCAAAACGAAACTTAAGACAGCACAGGCAAAAGCAGCTTTTCTCTTGAGGCGAATTGAGGTGACATTCCTGTATGCAATCTGTGTTTTCTCATTAACAAAGGCTGGAAGCTCTGCTGTGAAGTTACTTGAACGAGAGGTGAACATCCTAAAATGTGTGAAGCACGAACACATCATACATCTGGAACAAGTGTTCGAGACCCCGAAGGTAAAGCTCTATCAGGTGCTGCGTTCTGAACATTGTGATTATTACAAAATGAACATGGTTTCGTTCTGAAATGATCCCTTGGGGGCAGACTTACTCACGTCCTTGGCCTGAGTGTTCCTGAAGATTGATGAGAGCATTCTGGAGGACTTTCATTATTGATTGTATCATTGGGCTTCTGACGATAGATTGACATTTTCAGTGATATTTCTGGATGTCATATTGAAAACAAATGTTCAAGGTTGAAACAACTGCAGACACGTTCAGGTGGTGCGTAGAGCTTCCTTGGAGGTGGCTTTGTCTTTAATTTCTGCATTAATTTCTCTCAGAATGTCATAATTTTGCAATATTAACTTCATAATCAGATTACCATAGGTATATTAGGCACTGTGGAGAAGATATTTTGTCATTCATGTTTTAAAAATATGTTTCATCTTCTTTCTTGCCTAAAGGTTTTAATTCTTCTTTAAATTCCTGTAATTTTCATTTAGAGTTGTCCAGAAGGCTAAGTTGTGTGGCACTGCGCCTCCTGATTGTTCAGTGCCTTTTTCTGCTTGGAGGCTGTGCGATGTGGTGCTTAGGCATGTAGACTCTGGAGCTAGATTGCCTGTGGAGTTGAACCTACGCTCTCCTGTTTATTAGCGATGAGCCCCTGGACAAGGTCATTGATCTTTCTATAGCTCAGTTTTCTCACCTGTAAAACAGGCTTCATGACACTATCTAGGTCATTTTGTTGTTAGCAGTCAATGTGATGATGAACACAAAGCACCAGCCTGCTTAAGGCCGCTGTTGCTGGCGATTCCCGTTCCCAGTCTGCAAAGAGCACTAGCCCAGGCGGGTTGTGCGCCATGCTTCCTCAGTGTTGCAGACTCTACGCACCTGCCTCGGAGGAGTGACAACGACGCCAGACGTCTTTCCTGCCTGTTCAGCCTTCACGTCAAATCGAGAGTAGTTTCCATCTTCATAACCAGTTTTAAGTCATCTGACTAGTTGTGGCCTCTTCCTGGAGTCACTGGGAAGTTTAGCTTAGTGCTTGCTCGCAGACTCCCTGTGCCTCCCAGGCTCTCTCCCTCCACCACTCGGGGCAAGCCAACTACAGCCGCTTAGCCAGAGCGGGGCTGCTACCGCCTGGTGTTTGTGTGGCCCATGAGCTGAGATTCTGTTTAACCCCTTTAAGTGCTTGAAACTATTTTTTAAAAGACTATTTTGACATGTGAAAATTACATGCAACTCATATTTCAGCCTGTAACTAAAAGTTGTGTTGGAGCGTAGTTACACTAATTTATTTCTTGTTTACGGTTGTGTTTGTACTATCACAGAAGGATTGATTTGTTATGACAGGGACAGCCTGGCTGAAAATATTTAGTAAACTGGTACTAAACAGAAAAAAATTTGATGACCACTGCTCTGCCCCACTGTTCGTATTCATTCAGAAGCGCACAATTGGTAACATCACACACTTCTCTTAGCTTTAACAAGTCCAGTGGCTCTTTGTTTTCATGGGGGGGGGGCGGTGGATTGTAATAGTATGATATCCGTGAATCTACAACCTGACACCAACGTAGGCTTTCCAGCTTTGGAGTCTTTACAAGCACCATGCTCTCTTTCTCATCTTATCTGTCCGTAAGTCCCTATTCAGACATCCAGACACGGCTTCAATGCCACCTCCTTAGAGAGCGTTTCTCAGAAAAGCAGAAGCTAGCCCTTCTCTGCAGCTCCAAGTAGTTTGGGCTTGCCTCTTTCATTACTCTTATCATGTGATATTGTAGTTACCTGTCTACTGTGAGCTCTGAAGGCAAAGTCCATGTGTTTGTTCCCCTCGTATTCACATGGGAGCGTGCATAACACAAACAAGAAATAGGATGAGTGACTATATCAGTGATTAAAACTGTGATACGATTTCCACTATATGCACGCATATATGCAACACATAACAGTTTTAAAGATCCGCAACTATTTAGTGTATTTTTTCTATGTTTACAACACCAGAAAATGTACCTTGTGATGGAACTCTGTGAAGATGGAGAACTCAAAGAAATCCTGGATAGGAAAGGGCATTTCTCTGAGAATGAGACAAGGTGGATCGTTCAAAGCCTTGCATCAGCTATTGCATATCTTCACAATAAGGGTAAGAAGGTGATCATCCAACTCATTGACTCCATGAATGCTCTATTGTTTTGTTTAAGAGAAGTTGTAGTCAGGATTCCTAGTCACATAATCAATGCCTGCTGGTGCAGATTTTATTCTTACAAACTGCATTTACACATTATTCTAATTGCTTTATTATTCTTTGATGTCATACTCCTTTCATTTGATTCAAGATTAAGTTGACCTACATGTGACGTTAGAATTTCCTCATTTTACGTATGAGAAACAACTTTGTTCCAAACAGGTGCTATGACATGGTTAGGTGCGGCAGGGCTGCCACTTGAACCCAGTGGTTCATTCAGCAGATACTTACCCTTGCGTTGTGATTGGTCTTAGAGCTACCAAGATTAAAGGGCAAGGCCTCTGCTCCTGCAGGAATCCGGTCTAGTGAAAGGGTGAGAAGGGAAAATCTAATTCAACAGGGTAATTTCTCTAACAGGCGTATAAGGATCAAGGATTATGGGAGTAGTGTAAGTGCTTCATTTGCTTTGGACAGTCAGGGAAGAATTCACACAGGAAGCAATGATGGGGTTGAGGAATACAAAGTCAGGGGGGAAAGGGAGAGCTTTCTTGGCAGAGAAAACATTTTTTACAAGGATAGGAAGCTGAAACCCAAATAGTGGGTTAGTGCCATTTCTCCCACATTGAGCCATAAATGCAGTACCATTCCAAACAAAAACTTAACAGGATTTTTCATGGAAGTTGCTTAGGATTCTGATGTAGATGAGACTAGCCAAGAAGATAGTAACAAAGAACAGTGGAGAGTGAGGGCTTGCCCTCCCGAGGATCAACATATATTTTAAAGTTTTATTTATCTAAGAAGATAAAAACAGAGCAATAGAGACAATAAAGATTTCAAAACCAAAACTGGGGACTAAGTAAGGAAACTATAAAGAGATAAAATTTCCAGTCCAGGGCTCATTCAACTATATTTCCCTTACAATTATACAAATAGCTTTTTAAACCTATGGAAATGATCATGATGGATCTGAACTGAACTTGCTATTTGAGGTAGAATATTGGTAGATGATTGTTTGCATGCACGTAAATATCCTATCTGTGCTCTGACACATCCCAGGGAGTTTTGTTTGATTGATTCAAAAAATTAATAAGTCAATAAAAAGTAGGAAAATGTTTGTTGATGTTGTAGAAAACACCAAAATTAACATGTTGTTGTGAGGTGCATTGAGTCCGTTCTGACTCACAGCGGCCCTGTGCACAACAGAGCAGAACTGCACCCCGTCCTGGGCTGCCCTCACATGATTGTTTTGTTTGCACCCCTTGCTGCAGCCACTGTGTCAGTTCCCCTCTTGGAGGGTCCTGTCCTTTTTCACTATCCTGCTCTGCCGAGCATGATGTCCTTTTCCAGGGGCTGTTCTCTCCCAAGAACACGTCTGCAATATGTGAGGGAAAGCCCTGGCAGTCCCAGTTTCTAAGGAGCATTCTGGCGGTGCTTCTGTGGAGACAGCTGTGCTTGTTCCCTTGGCAGGTGCAGTATTCCTCACCAGCGCCACAATTCACAGGCATAGATTCTTCTCCAGTCTTCCTTATTCAGGGTCCACATTTCACATGCATATGAAGCAATTGAAAATGGCATGACTCGGGTCAGGTGCACCTCAGTCCTCAAAGTGCATCTTTGCTCTTTAACCCTTTCAAGAGACCTGGTGCAGCGGATTTATCCAGTACAGTGCATCATTCGATGTCTTGACTGCTGTGTCCATGAGTGTTGATCCCTGGAGTTTCTGTTCTGCTCTTTTCCTAATTTCTTCCGCTTGTTTTAGCTACCCTAGACTCAAGAGCAAGTTTCAGAGTCACTTAGGACCTCCATTTTGATCTCTTAAATGACCTGCTTTCCTCATGTATGATGTTCTTGGTACCATCCCACAGCTGGTCAGCTCTCTTGTCATTAGTATCAAAAGAGTCAAAACTATTTGGGGATACTCCTAAATTCAGGTGGGGTATACTTGAGGTCATATTTTGGCTCTCAAGGACTTGTTTCAATTTTCTTCAGCATCAGCTTGTACTTATATATGAACAATTAATGGATGTGTTATACAGTCAGCCCCTACCTGTTTTTGGCTGCTAATATTAAGCTTCTTCCCACAGATGTAGTCAATGTGATTTCTTTGGATCCTATCCGGAGATGGCCACATGTGGAGTTGCTGCTTATGTTGTTGAAAAAGATGTGTTTGTGATGAAGTCACTGCCCTCACAAAATTATATCATGTGATCTCTTGCTATATCTCTGTCACCCAGGCCGTATTTCCCAACAACTATTCTCTTTTTTCCAACATTCACATTCCAATCTCCAATAATTATAATGCATCTTTGATGAATTTTAAACTGAAAAAGTTGGTAGAATTTTTTAATCTCTTTATTATTAGCTTTAGTGGATGCTTTGTAAATTTGAATAATAATTGTATTTAGTGAACTTCATTTTATACATATAGATAATATCCTATCACAAACCGTATTGTGCTTCAAGATAGATCTTGCAATGTCCTTTTTGACAGTGAATGTCATGCCATTCTTCCTGAATTTTCATTACCGGCATAGTAAGCCCTATGGTTATCTGATTAATAATGGTCAGTCCCAGTCCATTTTAACTTAATCTTTATGTGCTTGATTATATTTTTGATGACTTCCCATTTGCCTAGATTCATATGCTATACAGTCCAAGTTCAACTTATTAATAGATGTTTGTAGCAGTCTTATTTTGGTCCTGCCCCATCAGCACATGGAGGTGACCAAGCTCTAACTCCATCCTATCATGGTGGTAGATTCTGTTTTGAGAATGTAGCTCTTCTCCAGTTTAATTGCGTTCCTTCCCATCTGAGGGTCTCATCTTCTGGGGCTATCTCAGACAATGTTGTGCTGTTATTTGTGGCATTTTTCAATATCTGGCAGTCTTCTCCTGCTCTTCATGAGGTTTTCATTGACTAATTCCTCAGAAGTGGACAGCCTACTTTTTTTTTTTCTTTTTTGGTAGTCTTTTTATTTTTTTAAAATTTTTTTATTTTAACAATTTATTGGGGCTGATACAATTTTTTCACAGTTCATACATATACATACATCAATTATATAAAGCACATCTGTACAGTCTTTGCCCTAATCATTTTTTTCTCTTTTCTTCTTTTACATTTTATTAGGGACTCAAACAACTCTTACCACAATCCATGCATATACATACATCAATTGTATAAAGCACATCCATACATTCCCTGCCCCAATCATTCTCAAGGCATTTGCTCTCCACTTAAGCCCCTTGCATCAGGTCCTCTTTTTTCCCCCCCTCCCTCCCCATTCCCCCTCCCTCATATGCCCTTGGTAATTTATACCTCGTTATTTTGTCATATCTTGCCCTATCCGGAGTCTCCCTTCCCCCCTTCTCTGCTGTCCCTCTCCCAGGGAAGAGGTCACATGTGGATCCTTGTAATCAGTTCCCCCTTTCCAACCCACTCACCCTCCACTCTCCCAGCATCGTCCCTCACACCCTTGGTCCTGAAGGTATCATCCACCCTGGATTCCCTGTACCTCCAACCCTCATATGTACCAGTGTACAGCCTCTGTCCTATCCAGCCCTGCAAGGTAGAATTCGGATCATGGTAGTTGGGGGGAGGAAGCATCCAGGATCTGGGGGAAAGCTGTGTTCTTCATCGATACTACCTCACACCCTAATTAACCCATCTCCTCTCCTAAACCCCTCTATGAAGGGATCTCCATTGGCCGACACTTGGGCCTTGGGTCTCCACTCTGCACTTCCCCCTTCATTTAATATGATGTATATATATACATATCTACACATACATATATACATATACACATATATACACATACATACACACACTTATATCTTTTTTTTTTTTGCATGATGCCTTATACCTGGTCCCTTGGGCACCTCGTGATCGCACTGGCCGGTGTGCTTCTTCCATGTGGGCTTTTGGTAGTCTTTTCAGTCTGGAAACTCTGTTAAAAATTGTTCCCATGGGTGACCCCGCTGGTATTTGAAATGCCACCATAGTACAATGAGCTGAAAGACAAGTGGTTAGAAATGAATATAATTTATGTATGTGACCAAATTGGAGCCCCAGTGATATAGGGGTTATTCATTGGACTGCTAGTTGCAAGGCCAGCCGTTCAAAACCACCAGCCACTCCGTCAGAGAAAGATGGGCAGTTACCATCTACCTCCCCAGAAGAATGCACTGCAGAGGACAGCACTGAAGATACAGCCTGGGGAGAGTGGCGGGTCTGCCCAGACCACACGGGAACAAACAAAGAGGGAAAGAGAGACACAGAGAGAAAGAGTGGACCGCATCTTGGCCCACCAAAACCAAGCCTTGAGGACGACATTCCTGTTTGGAGCAGGAAATGCACAGAGAGGACCGTGGGGCTGGCCCCACCATGAGACACAATGACCCCTCACTGACCCATAGGGCTACAGGGGGGCAGCGCTGGAGACACAGTGTGGGAAGAGTGCCCAGTCTGACACCCCCCCAAACCCCCAGACCAGAGAAAAGCATGAAGGGGGTGCCACAGAGCAGAGCAGTAAGGGGAGAAAAGCAAGGAGTACCCGAGGAATCTAAAAATAGACCTTGGAATCGGTGAGCAGGGCATGACACTTAACCAGATCCTATTGGAAACATTCTGAAGGGGCAGCAGACATACCTGGAACTATTTATAAGTTTTTATTTTTTCTTCTCTTTCTTCCCCCCAACCCCCATCATTTTTCTTTCTTTTTTTTTTTTTTTAACCTCATGTCTATCCATATAGGATAGGCAGGATAACCAATCCCAAGGAGAAAACTACGGGGCCAATGACTCTGGGGAGACGTGGGAGAGGAAGAGGTGGGAGAAAGGGAGTGGGGAGCCAACAAACCCAGGGCTAAGGGAACAATAAGAGATCTAAAATTGATAGTGAGGAGAGTGTAGGATACCTGATGGGGTTTGATCAAGTCCAATGTCAACGAGAGAAAGTACTGAGAGTCAAATGAAGGTTGAACATGATAGTGGGACAGGAAGAAAGTAAAAAGAAATAGTGGAAAGAACTAGGAGGCTAAAGACATTTATAGAGGTATAAATATAGGCTTGCACATATATAAACATATATAATGATAGGGAGATAGTTCTATGTACATATATTTAAATGTTAAGTATTAAGGTAGTAGACGGACATTGGGTCTCTACTCAAGTACTCCCTCAATGCAAGAACACTTTGTTGTAATAACCTGGCATTCTGTGATGCTCACCTTCCCAACATGATTGCTGAAGTCAAAATGCATGCATAAGCAAATATGGTAAAGAAAGCTGATGGTACCTGGCTTTAAAAAATATATAGCATCTGGGGTCTTAAAGGCTTGAAGTTAAACAAGCAGCCATCTAGCAGGGAAGCAACAAAGCCCACATAGAAGAAGCACACCATCCTGTGTGATCACAAGGTGTCGATAGGAACAGGTACCAGGCATCAGAAGACCCCAAACAAACAAATACACGATTGCAAATTATGGGGTCGGAGTGGAGACCCGAGGAACATCTGTGGACAATTGGACATTCCCTCCCAGAAGAGTCACAGGGTTACTGGGGGAAAGAACGAGGCAGCCAGGATGCAGCATAGCATTGATAGAACACACAAAATAATTGTAGCTCTTTAATGCTTCCTCACCTACCCCACTATCATGATCCTGGTTCTACCTTACAAATCCAGATAGAATGGACCGTGCATACTGGTACAGATAAAGAGTCGAGACACGGAATCCAGGACAGCTACAGGAACAGTAATGAGAGTAGTAATGCCACGAGGGCAGGGGGGTGGTGGGCGGGGGGGGGGGGAGAAAGGGGAGAAACAGGGAACTGACTATAATGATTGATGTATAACCCACCTCACCTCCACCTCCAGCGGGACAAACAACAGAAATGTGGGCGAAGGGAGACAGCGGACAGTGTAAGATACAAAAATAATAATGTATAATTTATCAGGGCTCCATGAGGGCTGGAAGGTGGGGGATGAGGGGAAAAAGAGGAGCTGATATCAAGGGCTCAAGCAGAAAAATGTTTTGAAAATGATGATGGAAACATATGTACAAATGCGTTTGATACAGTTGATGTATGAATTGTTATAAGAACTGTAAGAGCCCCAATAAAATGATTTATTAATTTAAAAAAGAAACTTACAGTCTTGGAAACCCACAGGAGAAGTTATACCCTGCACTATAGAGTTGCCTCGAGTCATAATTGATTTTATGGCAGTAAGTTTGGTTTGATTTTTATGTAACCAGAGGCGCTCTAGTGATGTAGTAGTTACACATTGTCCTACTAACCAAAAGTTCAACAGTTCAAAACCAACCGCCACTCCAGGGGGAAAATATGACGTTTTTTACTCCCACAAAGAGTTACAGTTTTGGAATCTCATAGGAACCAGTTCTATTCTGTCCTATAGGATTGTTATCAGTCAGAATTGCCTCCAAAGCATTGAGTGTATGTAGCCAGGTTACAATATGCTTAATGTTCATATTGGTAGCAAATACTAGCAGAAAAGTAAAGAAGTACTTTTCTGTTTGAGAAACTCACTGCCATTGAGTTAATTCTGAGTCATAATGACCCTTTGAATATATAAGGATGTGGAAAATATTTTTAGGGTTGGTCTAAGATTGTCTCTGTCAGCCTTGGAATACTTAACCTTGGGCAGATACTCCCTCCTGCTCACCAGGCCACTCTTCATGAAGAACTGCAGGGGGAAGGGCCAGTAGGGGAATGGGTAGATACGAGGAGGACAAAGAAAACTGCTCTTTGAGGTTATAAATATAAAAGGTTTATAAATAAGAGAATGGAAGAAAGCAGAATTACACTTGGCCCTACTCACAATTTTCAAAAGAGGACAATAGTTTGTCAAACTTACTTCTAGTTATATTCACCGTAATTATTCTTCCCTAACTGATTTCATTTGATTTGTTGTTTGATTTCTTGATAGATATAGTACATAGAGATCTAAAACTGGAAAACATAATGGTCAAAAGCAGCTTTATTGATGATAAAAATGAAATGAACTTAAACATAAAGGTAAGATATGAGAAATGGTGGTAAATATTTGCCAATAGCAGTCTGATAGCAAATTAGGAAAGTGAATGTATGCTCTTTTTAGTTAAGTATTCAGTAAATTTGATTTGGTTTGGATTGGTAGGTTTTGAGCAGCCATAATATAAATGGATTATGATAACAATTTTTCACAAAAGAACTCCAGTAAAAAAATGGTAGTTTAGGCGTATGCACTACAGAAGTCATCTACAATATAATAATAATAATAATAAAGAAATGAAGAAATCAGTATGTAGGAAAAACCTGGAGCCCTAAATCTCTAAGGAGAGAAAGGAAAGCTGAGTGAGCTCAATCCATACTCATAGAGAACAAACAACCCAGGAATTCTGAAAGCTGTGAGTGAGGAGGGGGAGTGATGGTGGACTGGGAGGAAGGGTCTGCTGAAATGCAGTAGGAAGCTCTGTGGTAGGGACTTGGACCATCCCCAGTCCTATGGGGCTCCCAAGTGCACAGAGGGGTGGTGATAACACTCCTTTACTAATAGACTGTGGTTTCCAGTTTACATGGGGGCATTTTCCTTTCCTTTTCCTCCCACTAAACTGGTGGAATGAGCTAGTGGAGCAGAGATTTTATACGCTTCTGCTCTCCACATGGCCATCTCCAATAACTTGGGGCTACCAGACTAGGTGTGAGTCTTATAAAATTTTAATTTCTGAATAGGGAGCGACATACTTTCCTGTTTCATGGCAAAAGCGAGTACCTTATGAAGTAATGCTGAAGTGGCAGGGGCAAATATCCCCTGATACTCTCTGCCACAGAGGGGACACAGCCAGAGATCACCAGAGCAAGCATAGCTTTTTCAAAACAACAGAGCTTGAGGGGTGGACTGCTGGAGCTTGGTGGGGCAGCACCCACTTAGCACTAAAGAAGTTGGCAGTACTCTGAGGTTACCAGGGCTGCTTTGGTTTTTTTTTTTTTTTTTTACCTTTTTGTTTTCAGCTGCTGAATTGAACTTAAAGCCTTTCTCTCTCTCTCTCTCTCTCTCTCTCTCTCTCTCTCTCTCTCTCTCTCTCTCTCTCTCCTTGCTTGCTTGCTTGCTTGCTTCATTTTTTTGCTGTTGTAGATATTTCTTTACTTTTTAGTCATTTTAAAAAACGTAATTTAACTTTTTTTTACTTTTTAGTCATTTCTGTCTTGCTCAACATCACTTAGACAATGGTTCCCACATGACTTCACCATCCTTGCACCTCCAGCTGCTGCACTTAACAGGCAAGGACCATCACTCACGCTAGTATTTCCAGATCAACAAATAAACACAAATTATGAAACACATGATGTCTGTGAGTCAAGAGAAAAATTACAG
This sequence comes from Tenrec ecaudatus, assembly GCF_050624435.1. Lineage (NCBI taxonomy): Eukaryota > Metazoa > Chordata > Mammalia > Afrosoricida > Tenrecidae > Tenrec > Tenrec ecaudatus. Next base: position 62,201,313 of record NC_134533.1, read on the forward strand.
TTTATATAATGAAACAAGGTAAAATTGCACAAACAAGTGACTGATGTATAGAACCAAAAGACATCCCTCAGGAAGATAAGATATTGTAATCACCAGAAAAGAAATTCAGAAGAATGATTTTTAGGTAAAAAAGAGATCAATTTCTATGGAGAGAAAAAAAGAGAAAAATTTAGGAAAACACTACAAGAGCAATCTGACAAAATAAATGAAAATTTGGAAACCATACAAATATGCCAAATAGAAATCTGGAAATTAAAAATAAGATGTTAAATAGATACTACATTGAGAGAGCAAAGAAGTAGGATTTAAAAAATGAAAGGCTAGATTAGATTACATAATTCTTCTCACTACCAAACTAAGAAGAAAAGTCACCCATTAGTTTATTTTATTTTTGTACAAATCTGAAAAGAGCCTAAGAAATATGTGGGGCACAATCAAAGAGGAATAACATATGCAGTATAGTAATTCCAGAACAGGAAGAAATAAGGAAAAACAAATAGAAATTTGTTAAATCATTATTGACAGAACACTCTCCTACCATTATCAAAGAGGAAAATATAACCACCCAAGAAGCTAAAAGAATCTGAATCAGTTAGCTCCCTAATGAGAACCACCGTTATACATCATAATCAAAATTTCTAAAATCAAAGACAAGGAAAGAGTTCTGAGAAGAGCTCATGAAATAAAAAAAGTTTACCTACAAAGGAGAACCTAGGACTAAGATTGGATTTTTCAGCAGAAACCTTGCATGCAAGAAGGCAATGGGATATAATATATAAAATTTTGAAAGAAAGTTGCCAAAAATCTCTTATACAGAAAAGTTGTCTGTCAAAATATGAGATAGAAATAGTGCATGTCCAGACAGAATTTAAAGGGATTTATAAAAATAAAATCAATCCTATATATTATGAGGAGCCCTTTGAACACAGTCAGCAACAGCAGCAGACATCAACCTGAGCTCAACATACAAGGCAATACTACCCAAAAGTCAGCCCAATACCTTATGACATGGATGGATTTGAAGTAAATTATGCTTGGTGATGTTAATCACAAAAGGACAAATATTGTATGAGACCACTGATGAAAAAAATTGAGAAAAGGTGTTCATACCAAAAGAACAGACATTGATGGTTACCAGGATGAGAGGGCAAGTGGGGAAAGGGAAATATAAGCTAGAGGGTAGACAAATCTTAATTTGGGTAGAAAGAAAGACAAAGAGGGAGATGAGAGTAAAAAGGTTGTAGAAATAGACTAAGCCATGGGGAGGGTTGAATATTGTTGACAAGTTGTTTACTTTGTTGAATGCAACAATAATGATCTGATATTCAAACCCCCATCTAATTCACAAAAGTTTTTAAAAAATTGACAAAGAGGTTATGAGATAAGAGATAAGAATAGCTTTATAAGTTAAGTATTCATAAGTTACACTGAATGCTTTTTAAAAGTACTTCTTAACTTGGATGTGTCTAAATCATTAGTTATTAGCAAGCAAACAGATGCTCTGAATTCTAATTACTTTCAAAATTATGCTTGGTAATTTGATGTAATGTGTTATAGATTTAGAGGAAAGTATACTTATGCTGTTCCTTTAACTGTAGTAAAACCAATATTCCTCATTGAAAAATTTTCTCTATTAATATTTACATCCTAAACACAATTATTGTTCCAAGTGTTTACTCTTGAAGATTTTACTCAAGTTAAATGTTCCTTAATGTCAAATAAATGATAGAATACATTATTTATTACTTAGCACTTTAATAGTGGCTGTTTCAAAATTTATGAATGTGTTAATTTAGGAATAAAATGTTCCCTGTGAATAACTTTGTTGTTGAAGCTAAAGTCTCTATGTAATATAAATAGTTTTATTAGCATTATTGTTTTATCAGAGTAAATATTTTTAAATAGCTCTATTATAAACTACATGGGAGCAGGAATTATGCATATCCTATCACTGTTGAATCTGAAGCTGTGCTTGAAGCAATAGGTGCTTAATTAATGCTGGGTAAATGAAAGAACTCCAGAGAACTTAATTGAATTTGTGAAATTTTTGTCTGTTGATAACCATATAGATATTCTGTAGAAAAAGGTGTATCATAGTCTCCAAGTGGGATACTTGTACAAACTCCTGGAGAAATTATTTCTCATAGTTAGAATAGTGGTGACATCACATGTTAGTAGGGACATTTTCTTATTTTTAAGGCATCGGAAATGGCATGCAGTGGCTAGGCACCAAGAGCCGGTCTGTGGTTATTTGTTCGATAAATGTGCTGATTTTTCTCCTTTCAGCCCAAGGCTGTTCCAACTTGGAGGACAAGTCCAACGGCACATGCTGAATGTTTAATGACCAAGTGTTTAATGACCAAGGTTTACAAGCAAGCAGAAAGACCGCAGCTGCAGTAGTAGATCCCCAGTGTATTTGTAGTTATCCTGGGTGCTTTTGTTTTTTCTCCCGTTAATTTGCTTCTTGTCGTTTATAATAGTGTTGTAATTATTGTAATTAGTATACTCTGGAAACACAAAGGAAATAATAGTAAAGGAAAGATAGTATTTCCCAATCTTAAATAACTATAAAAAATAATGAAGTTTCAGTGAATGCTGACGAAGATAATGGTCTGCATTTCAACGCGCTGTAAATGGGGCCCTGGCTTGAGTATCAGAATAACAGATGAGAAACACACCAGGCCAGCGAATACAGTGAAAGAGTGAAAAAGGAACAACTCTATCGAAGAATTGTTGGATGTCTTATTTCAAGTTGTTAACACCTTGGTTGAATTGATCAGTTTAATTAGAGGCAGGGGCCATTGGTGTCATGGGTGTTTTCTCAAGATTTGGGAAGGAAGGCTTCCCTTTCCCACGTTTCTTCTCCACACAGAGGCCTGGGTAGAGAGGGAAAAGCAAGATCCCTATTAGCTCGATAAGTAAAATCCCTCTTCCCCACTAAAGAATCTGTCATTAAATGCACTTGTGATGTGGTGAAAAACCCATTGGGAGAAGGGAGTATGAAGACCGGTGACGGCCTGTTTGCATCTTCTAGGTGAGTGATTTTGGCTTGGCGGTGAGGAAGCATGGCAGGAGTGAAGCCATGCTGCAGACCACATGTGGAACTCCTATTTATATGGGTAAGTCAGTAGACTTAAAACAATTAGTCATTTAGTTATTTTTTGGTATATAAGTCATCGGTATTGTTGGGTGGGATTGAGTCGATTTGCAACTCACAGTGACTCCAGGTAACTGATTAGTACTGTCCTATGGGGTTTTCCAGGCTATAATCTTTATTGGTGGGAGAAAAATGAGGCTTCCTGCTTTCCCATAAAGATTTACAGCCTATTAATAACAATTTGTAAATTATCAAGGGATCATGAGGGAAGGAGGGAGGGGAAAATGAGGAGCTGATATTATATTTTGTAAAGCCACAGTTTCTAAATGTGATTTTTAATAGCTTTATTGATGTATAATTTAAATACTACATATATGATTCCGTGACTTTAATATATTTATAAGACTGTACATACAATCCCACAAATCAGTTGTAGAAGCTTTTCACCTCAAAACATTTCCTTATGCCCATTGACACTTAATCCTGTTCCCATCCCAATTCCAGGGAAGCAGTAATCTTTTTGTCTTGCTAGATTTACCTTTTATGGACATTTAATATAAATGGAATCCCACAATATGTAATGTTTTGTATCTGATGTCTGGTTTCTTTTATTTAGCTTAATGTTTTTTGAAGTACATCCAAGTTGTATCAGTGACCTATTTTTTTTATTTTTAAAATGTAAATGATTTTTTTACATTTTATTTTAAGTGGGTGAAGATTTAGAGAGCAAAATCAATTTTCTACTCAACACTCCACACACATTTTGTTTCATGTCATTGATCACAATACCTACAATTTACTCACATTACGTATTTCACTCCCTCTTGTGTTTGCCATTATCGTCTTCCCTGCTTTCTTCACCCTTCTGAACTATGTCCTTGGGCAATGCTGCCCTTTTGCTCCAAAGCGGTTCATTATTCTTAGATGTCCATATCTCTCTAGTGCTATTATTCTCTTTTGTTTGACTGAAAAATTAGGCATGGGCGAGTTTATTTCTAGTTCCAAAACGTGGAAGATCATCATCTTGGAGGTTCTACTAGTCTCTATCCAACTAGTAAACCTGGTAATTTGTGTGTTGTTTTGTTTTTAAAAATTATTTTGAGTTTTTTTCTATGTGTTTCTTCCATGCTATCCAAGACCATCTAATGTGAATTCTGCGGGGCTGTTGGTAGTGGGAAACTGGGCACCGTCTGGTTCTGATCTCAGGCGTCATGGAGGTTGATGTTGGAATAATTGCTTTCATTTCTGGACAGGGAGTGACCAGTAGTTGCACTTCACATGGCTGATCATGATCTGATAGAAGCCCAGTCACTACTCACTGCAGTAGGATGTAAAAACATTGTCTTTGTGAACTATGTTATGCCAAATCACCGTGGTGTTCTCCAAAATCATGGTCCTGAGCTTCCAGGCCCCCACTACTCATTCCCTCAGGGGACTTGTTTATGTTGAAAAAGTTCCATATCTTTGTCCCCTGTGCATTCCACACACAGACATATGTATATATATTTGTGGGTACAATTCTACTCTCCCCCTACACATAGTTAGCCTGCATCGTTGTCCATTATTGCAGGACTGTGTATTCAACAGTATTTACCTCTGTTGCCTTTAACGCCGCATTCCTCCCAGTGCCTTCTCCTGCCTCCGTCATTGTGGGCAAGTCTCCCTCTTATTCTACATCGCCTTCCCTCTCACTCAAGTTAATATATGACTGCCCTCTACTTAGTAATTTACCCTTCCATCATGGTAATCATCAAATAATGTTTCTTTTAGTGTGAAATACATGATTAGCTTTATAATTGTGAGCTCCTACAATTTTTGTCCTTTTTCCCAGTGGTCCTATACCATATTTGACCTTTTGTAGTTGACCTGTTTCACTCAATCTCGCATTTTCTAGGTCCATCTGAATTATGAGGTGCTAGCAGATTCATCATATTTTTCATGTTGGGTAGCATTCCATTGTCACCACGTGTCTCAGTTAATCATGCTGTGGTGACTTGCTTCTATGTGCATGCTAGAAACCAACAGGGTTCTCTATGGTTTCAACCCTAAGAACAGATTAGGGATATGAAATAGGCGATTCACTTTGAGGGATTAGCCACTGAAAACTTTATGAGTAGTCCTGGAAGATTGTCGGATATGGTGTCAGAAGATGAGCTCAACGTTTGCCCATGCTGGACAGTAGTCAAAATATGACTGGGGAAGAGCTACCTCTTCAGAGTAGAGTTGACCTTAATGAAATGAATGGAGCAAAGCACTTGAACCTTCATCTGCTGAAGGGTATGATTCAAGATGAGAAGAAAAAGTTGCAGATATGCAATAATAACCAGAATGTGGAACATATGAAGTATAATTCTAAGGAAAAGAACTCCTTTCTTAGATTTATACTCTATACATTCCACATTGGAATTTGTCAAAATGAAGTTGTCAAATGAAATGGAACATATAAAGATATCCTAGGGATCAGTGAGCTGGAATAGACAAGTACTGGACATTTTGAATCAGCCCATCATGTGATTTACTGTGCCAGGAATGACCAATGTAAGGCAAAGGGTGATGCATTCATTGTTAAAAAGAGAATTCGAGGATCTGTCTTGAAGTATACAATGTGGCATGTGATGTCATAATATCACATGCCTACAAGGAAGAGCAGTTAATAAAACTATTACTCAAATTTACACACCAACCACTAAAGTCATTGAAGAAATTGAATAATTTTTCCAACTTCTTCAGTCTGAAATTGATCAAATGTGTAATCAAAACACATTGCTAATTACTGGTGATTGGAAGTTAAAAACAAAGAGGAAGGATTGGTAGTTGAAAATATGACTTTAGTGATAGCAACAAAGATCACATGACATGATTTTTTATTGCAAATTTCAGGAACATAATTGGCAAGTATACACTTGGACTTCACCAGATGGAATTACACAGTAATCACATTGACAACATCTGTGGAAAGAGCCAATAGAGAAGCTCAGTATCAGCTAAAACTGTAGTAAACTGAAGAGGTGGTAGGGTGTCTTAATTCTCCACTCACAACCAGAAAGATCTCCCTTGTTCTGAGATAGAAATGTTTTCAAAGACATGTTCTCCAGGCCGAAAATGTGGCCCCCATAATAGTCCTCCATTAAGGAGCAGTCTTAAAGGAGCTGCCATAAAAGATGTTGCATACTTGTGTCTGCCTACGTCACTGTGCCTGCAAATAAGAGTAATCAGGTTCCATAGCCAACCCACCGGAAAATGTGGGAGGGCCCAGGGGCGTTGGAGGTCAACTAGCACTAGGGCAAGATCTGGATCATTTCATTGCCTTTTGGGGGCGCTACCCAGTAATGATATTACTCATTGGCTGTATAATATGTTTGCTGTATGTTGTATATGCCTTTTGAAGGATCTGTAAAACTCATTATATATACTCATTAGAAAAGTGCAAAGTCACTCCTGAGGCCCTGTTCACATATTGGGGATCCTCATAACCCGACATAAAATGAGGCCAGGGTCAGCTGTTGAATGGACCATTAATAGCTTTTTGCTAATGCCTTCAGTGCAGGTTGGAATTCCACCAGTTATTGACCATATGCTACCAATTCAAATGGTTGATGTAATATCCAACTAGTCTATGCCAAAATTTTGGAAGACAACTAACTAGCAAAGTGATTAGAAGAGATTCATATTTATGCTCATTCCAAAGAAAGCTGACCCAACAGAATGTGGAAATTATTGAACAATATCATTAGTACTATATGCAAGTAAAATCTTGCTGAAGATTATTCAAAAAGAGCTGCAGCAGCTCATTGACCGAGAGCCTCCAGAAATTCAAGCCTGATTCAGAAGAGGATGTGGAATGAGGATATCATGGCTGATCTCAGATGAATCTCAGCCGAAAGCAGAGAATATCAGAAAGATGTTTACATGTGTTTTATTTACTATGCAAAGGTAACTGACTCTATGGATCAAAACAGACTAAGGATAGCATTGGGAAGACTGACATTCCAAACACATCTTTGAGCTCACGAGGAGCTTGTAAGTGGACCAAGAGGCAGTTGTTTGTACAGAACAAGGAGATCCTTCATCATTTAAAATTAGAAAAGGGATGCATTAGGGCTGCATCCTTTCACCATGTTTATTCAAGCCGTATGCTGAGCAAATAATCTGGAAACTAGATGATATGAAAAATGTGGCATCAACTCTGGAGGAAGACCCCTTAACAATCTGCAATATACAGCTGCTACAACCTTGTTTCTTGAATCCCTCCAACGTTGTCTGTTTTCCATAATCCATCTGTAGATTTCTTGATCGTTCTCTCAAACTGTCCAAGGTACCTAGTTATCATTCTTACCAGGTAGTTCCAATGTCATTTGTTCCTCAGGAAGGTTTTCCGTCTCTTTCTCTAGATCACTACATGTGTGTATAAATGTTATTGTCAATTAGGTGAACTTTACAGAGCAGAGCAGTTTTACACTCAGTTCTTCATACATACTCTGATTCCACTCATTCATCGCAGGCCTGGATCTCACTTCGCCCTGGTGTTTCCTATTACAATTCCTCTTTCTTTCACAACCCTCTGAACTTTGTCATTGGTTAAATGCTACCCTTTTGTTCTTAATTGGTTGGTTTTCTAACGCAGAGATAAGTTCACTTCCAGATCTGAAGGTTAAAGGCCTTAGACTTGGGGCTCCACCATTCTCTAGCCAGCGGTAATATTGGTCTCTTCTCTGATTTTGTGTTCTGTTCCACATCCTCCCTGTCCTCTCCCATCTAGGTCTTCTGGTCTCACGGGTGCGGAGACTGGACGCATTGCTTCCATCTCTCTCTCTCTCCCCCCTCATTACTCTATTTTCCTCTGGACAGGGACTGGCCAATGTTTGCACTTTAGATAGCCACCCACAAACTTTGAAATGCAGGTGCTGCTCACCAAATTAGGTTGTAGAATGTCCTCTTTGTGAACTATGCTCTACCAATTGACCTTGGCACCCTGGCCCTGAGGCTATAGTCCTGTCCCCCAGGTCCAGCAAGGTGTTTGGCTGTTTCCAAGAAGTTTACATATTTTTGGCCCCTATATGTGCCACCATCATCATGGATAGATTTATAGAAAAAGTAAATATACATATAAAATATCGTGTCAAACTTTTATATATTTATAGGTATGCTCTATCATTCTCCTACCTGTTCAGTCTGTATGTCTTCCCAAGCATCTACATATAGATCCCAATTGTTGCCAGATTTCATAGCAATGTTTGCCTCTGTTACCTTTAATTCTTGCAAATATCCGTGTTTTCCCTTGCCTCCATCATGTTCTTCCTAACTCCACTTTTATTGTGTATTGCCTTTGCTTTCTGATCATTTGTTTGCCCTCTAGCCCATGACTTTCCTTCCTTCCCTCGTTTTCCCACCCCTAGTAATCATCAAAAAATTATTTCTTTCAGTATAAAAACCTATTATTGACTTTTTATAACATTGGTCTCATACACTGTTTGCCCTTTTGTGATTGACTAATTGCACTCAGTATTATATCATCTAAGATTATTCATGCTGTAGAATGTTTTGCAGCCTCATTGTTATTCTTTAATGATGCGCATAGTATTCCATTGTGTCTACACTAGAGTGTGTCTGTTCATTCTGTCACTGATGGACATCTAGGTGGTTTCTATCTTTCTGCTGCTGCGAATGGTGAATAGCTTCGATGACCGTGGGTGTGCATATGTCTTTTCATGGCTTAGTTCTTATTTCTCGAGTTTGTCTACCAAATAGAGGGATTACTGGGTCACTTGATATTACCAGCTGGGTCAGGTGGTATCGCCAACTCTTTGAGGAAATGCCATGCCACTTTCCACCATAGTCCCATCATTTAGAGTCCCACTCTCAGTGTATGAGGATTCCACTCTCTTTGTATCATTGCCAGAATTTGTCATCTGTTTTTTTTTTTAATTTTTGACTTTGGTATTAATGCTGGGGCGAAGTGTGACATGTCATTGTTTTGATTTGCATCTCACAATTGCACATGGTCATAAGCAGTCTGTTGTTTTTATTTTTTGCCACTTGAATGTTTTCTTTGTTCATGTCCTCTGTCCATTTTAAATTGGGTTACTCATCTTTTTATTTTTGAGTTGTTAAAGTATTTGAGGTATCTAAAATTTTTCAAGATTACTCTCCTTTCTGACATTTCATTGCCAAAATATTTGTCATAGTCTGTGAGTTCTCTTACTCTTTTGGTTAAATCTTTTGATGCGCAGAGTGTCTAACTTTTAGAAGGGCAGCAACAGTACCGGGAGATAGATGTGAGATGGTACAGAAGCTGACCCACGGAGCAAGAGAGCTGAGTGCCTTTGGGCAAGAGGCTTCCTGGTAGATTGCGGTGTCTCTGGCATATATTGATAGAACTCAAGAGCTTTGTAACACTTTCCCGAGCACACAGAGGCTGGCCCTGGTCCAAGAGGCCTAAAGGGTCGAGAAGCCAAAGAACAGGAACAAAAGCTGTAGAGACAAGGGACACAAAAGCAGAGCTGCCTTAGTTTCATCAGGTAGAGCCATAATCGGTGGCATCTCAAAGTGTGCGTGCATACCTTCTGGAGTTTCTAAGGGTTGGGTCCCCATTTATTAGGTGTCAGAGAGTTATATCTTCACCAACTCAGTTCTAGAGTGTGAGGCTGCCGTTCACATAGAATGGAACCATCTGGAGATGAGGGAGTGGGGCTGACACGTGGATGGACGAGGAGAAGGGGCTGCCTAAAGCTCAGGGAGCATAGTCGCTATTCCAGTGGATCTGGAAGACAGAGCTGCGTCCCAGAGCCAGGCAGCCTCTATCTTGAACCAGGACCCAGAGTTTCAAGGGCAAAACAATTACCTAGTCTCAGAAAAGAAAATGATTTTCAATCTTTGAGAGCTAATGTGTTCATTGGTCTTCTGGATTTTTGACTTGCTCTGTGTTCATTATTCCTCCTTTCCCTAGAATGTTTCCCATCTGTAATAGAAGTATCTGTTTATATCTATCCCACCCTTGGATTTTGGAAGTAGAGAATTTATAGTCTAGATTGCACAGGTGCTCACATGAAGAGGAATTTTGCCCTCGAAGGAATTTGAACTTGGAGTTGATTTAAGACTTTTGGGACAATATGATGGAGCAAATGTGCTTTATATGTGGCAGGGACATGAATTTTGGGGTGACTAAAAGATGAAATATCATGAATTGAAAATATCTCTCCCTTGAATAACCATCAACCTGTCTGGACCACAATTCTCAGTGATTTGCCAATTATAGAATGATGTGATCATTTTCCTTGATATCCTCCCCCTGTGTTGCTTGTATCATCTCTTATATTAAAAGAGACAGAAGGAGAGTAAAGTGATCAAATAGAGAGGGACCTTAGTGCCAGCAAGCAAGAAGACCCTGGAGTGGAGCGTGGAGCACAGTCTTTGAACCTGCGTCTGTGCTGACAGCCCCTAGACCCAGAGAAGACTCATACTAAAACACACGAAGATCTCTCAGAGATGCTGGGTCCGCAGACACCGAAAGACATTGATACAAGGGCCTTCCCACAGAGCTGACAGAGATACAAAGCTTCCTCTGGAGCGGGTGCCCAGAATTTGGACTTCTAACCTCCTAAACTGGGAGAGAATAAATTTATGACTGTTAAACCCATTCACTTTTGGGATTTATGTTTTAGCAGCATACTTTTAGATTTTTTTGCAGATGACTGGATTGTTTTGAGTATGTTCTCTTGTGAATGTGTGCTAGCTAGCTTATCTTAGCCATTTTTTGTTTTTTTTTAATCTAGTCTTCACTGTAATAGGTGAATGTGGCTGATAGGTTTTCAACTTTGAGGAATTGAACACATGATCAAGTTTTAGAATTTTTCCCTGCCAATTGCTGTCAAGTAGACATGTTAGCTGTGATCCACATGGCCATCAATTTGAAACCACCAGCAGCTCGCCAGGAGAAGGCTGGGCTTTCTACTCCCACAGGGGTCGCTAGGAGTCCACACTGACTGGATGCCGGTGAGGCTTTTTCCCTCTACAGGAAAGAGTAGAATTATTCTTCAAGGTTTTCAAGACTTCCCTTAACTTTCTCTCTTGGACAAGTTGGTGGGTTTCAAAGTTAAAACCGTTGACCTTGACATTAGCAGTGCAGTGATTCACCCCCTGTACCACCAGGGCTTCTAAATGTTCTTGTGGATATTCACAATGTTTGTCCACTCTTTGTTTATTGACCATAAACATTTCCATGTGTATGTGTTTATTAAATTGAATGTGATACCTTTATGATTTATATTTTCCATATTGCTAGTTATTTTTGTTTGCTTCTTCTCATGTCTCAGAAGCCCACAGGGCAGTTCTAGTCTGTCCTTGAGGGCGCTGCGCTAAGAGTCGGGATCGACTTGATGACAGTGAGCTTGGGTCTTCTTTTGATTTCTAAGAGAAAGTTATTAAAATCATTGACCAAAATAATGGTTTTGGCCCTTTGTATTTTCTGTAATTGTTAAAGAATATACTTTATTAAAATCTAATTTATATACAATGACACACACAGACATTTAGTTTGAGGTCTTTTTTGTTTGTTTGGTGAGTTTTGATGAATGCATACAGCTGTATAGTTATTACCCAGTGAAGACACAGAAGCTTTCTGTCTCTACAGAAAGTTCTTTTGTGAACCATTTAGTCAACATTTTTCCACTGCCCTTCATCTCAGCAACCATTGTGCCCTCCTGCCCCCTGACCCCCTCCAGTTCTGAAAGAACCCCCCCACCACTAGTCCTAACATCCTTCCGTAACCCTGGTACCTCCCTGTTTCTATCATCATAGTTTAGTTTTGCTTATCTAGAACTTTATGTAAATAGAATCATACACACATATACTTTTTTGCGTGTCTTGTCCTCTATTCCACATGATTTTGAGACTTATCCATGTTGTTCTATCAGTTGTTTGTTCACTTGATTGCTGAGGAGAATACCTAGCTTGTTGTTGCTTTCTCTACTTAATGCGTTGAAGTTTCATAATTGTTTTATTTAGGAAACAGCTACTTTAGATTCTGTTCATATCCCCTGTTGGCAAAAGACATCTGGTCTGTAGTTACACAGGGAAAACATATCCAAACACCCTGAGTTTTTGCCTCCGAATTAGTTGTCGACACTGATAACAAGTGAGAGAGCAAGAGAGAAGACAGATGGTTTGCGGAGCTTTGCTGACTTCCTAAATGGCTCTTGGGCACCGATCTGAGTGTTATTCTGTCCTTTGCTTCCCTAGGAGGGTGACGATGACAGTGCAAGTAGATTTACCCCAGATAATTAAGACAACTCTGAAAGAGGGAGGACCAGTGATTCTAGGCCCCTGCTCTGTGGTGCTCCTAACCGAGGCGCTTCATTGACTCCGGTCACAGCATTTGCCGAATCATAGATGGAGCCCTGGAGCAACTTGAACATGAATGAGTTAATATTTCAGGATTTTAAGTAGACCTCAAAAATACAAGTAGTTGCTTAAAGGAAAAATCTTAATTAGTGACTTGGAGACGACTCAGTTTATTCATGATTTATAGCACAGTTTATTAATGATCTATCATATAGCCTTTTATTCTTTCTCAGTCTACATTTGGACTCCTTTGTGTTGCTTTTTAGTTAGTTGCTGTTCCTAACAATTAGCTAGAAGGAAGGAGAGTAAATGAAATGACATCGGGCTCATTTTGCTTTCAGTAGTTATTGTAAAAGTTATGTGTTTGTATGTGTATGTAGAATGAGATTGTTATCGAAAATAGAAACAGATTTTACGTGGGAGGTATTTGCAGCTGAGAAACTTTTGGCAAATCATTTAAGGTAACTGAATCTTAGTTTCCTCATTGGAAAAGTGAAAATGCCTGCACTCTCACTAGTTCATACAAAAATTATCTGTAAATGTTGAAGTCCCTATGATATAGATACACATTATGTACACACATTTTATTTTTGTTGTAAATAAAAATAAAGATATTTTATTGTTCTTTCCCCCTTATCTTTATATGCAAAGTAACAACAGATGAAGTCCTGAAATATCATAATATGATTAGAAACAATGCCAGTCACTAAACAAACACCAATTAAAAAATGAGATGCCTTGAGAAATTGGTTCACTTTTTCTGCAGTGTCGTCTCTGCTCTCTTGAGGCTGTTTTTAAAGGGAGCGCACCATGCACAGCTTTGTATTGTTGGGGCACAGAGCAGGGGAGTCTGGCGTCCCCACTCTGGTCCTGTCCTGTGGTTAATTGGCTTTTCAATCCAGTCATGCCTTAGGAACGCTCTCTCTTTGTCTTGGTTTTCTCATTTAGAACATTTGAAAACTAATTCTTATTCTGTCACAGCAGTACCATGATGTTGTTATTGTTATTCTCTTACGAAAGTGATTTATAACTATCTTCCTTAGTTTTTCTGTGAATCCATATTTCCATACATTGGGCTTGCTTTAAATGATATCCACTTAAGGCATATGTTCAGTTCGCTTTTTGGAAAAGAACTTTGTTTTCTACCATAAGTACACAATTCTTGCAAATAATTTTTTAAACAATTTGAAAGGAGTAAAGAGCAGTGCATTTAGTTATCTAATTTATGCCATTGTTCCATTAGAAGCTAAATGATAGGAGGAGGAGACAGTGACACCAATTGTTAAGGCTTGTACATTATTCATTTAACACCTGCTGTTGGTTTTTTTCCTGTTGGGGAATAAATTACAACACTTCTGCACATTTTTCATGCTTTGTGTTTAACCAGTAAACGTCATTTATTGTATTATTAATATTTTTTTTGCTTATTTGGCAGCCCCTGAAGTTATCAATGCCCACGACTATAGCCAGCAGTGTGACATTTGGAGCATAGGTGTCATAATGTACATGTTGTAAGTAATCTGCTAAATGCACAGTTTAAAACGAATGTCTAGCCTTTAACAGTAGAATTACAATAAGCATTAAAACTAGCCAATACATTTTTTAAAAAGCAATTTCAAAACCAATTAGGAATGTATTCTAAAAGTGCTTGTTAGTTTTCAGGTACATCTTTAGATATTTTTTAATACTACCAATTTATGACTTGTAGATTTTACTCTTCTTTTGATCTGTAAATGCAACAGATCTGTCATGCACTGTATGAGATGAGCGAAGGGAGAAACTTCCCCAAGAACGTTCCTGACCCCTTGCTCTACAAGCCAAACCTTCTTTGTATTTTCTCAAGAGCTTCATCATAACCCATCAGGTAGAGTGAGGGAGTGGGGCTTAGCACCAGGCTACCCATGTGGACAAGGTATATACAGGCAATGGGCACTAACCAGGTGGAAGTGCAACCCAGGATCCAGGGAGAAGTTGGTGTTCCTAATTCACTAAGGCAGCAGTTCTCAACCTGTGGGTCGCCACCCCTTTGGGGATTGAATGACCCTTTCAGAGGGCTCATCCGATTCATAACAGTAGCAAAATGACAGTGATGAAGTAGCAACAAAAGTAATTTTATGGTTGGGGGGTCACCACCACATGAGGACCTGTATGAAAGGGCCTGACATTAGGTTGAGAACAGTGCTCTGCTGCTATGGAGAAAATCAGTCATACTTCCACTTCCTTCTCTTGCAGACTTAAGATGCAGTTAAACCGCATCCCTGTTCATTTTTCCCTTTGAAATGTCTTCCTGTTCTGTCATTTCTGTCACCCATATCTTTTCTCCATATGTCCCTTTTCTAGAATATTCCCGTGTCTTTTTAAATGTTCTCCCTGCTTCTGGTCACTCTCCCCCATCCATCTCTTTTAGTTAGTAAATGTTACAACAGAAATACCACAAGTTAATGGTTTTAACATACAGATTTTATTTTATAGAAGTTAGGAGTCTAGAAGTTCAGTTCAGTGCAACAGGTGTATGGGAAGGCTCACGTGCTCTCTCTCTCTCTCTCCTTCCCTGTTGGCTCTGGGGGCAGGTCCTTGTCTCCTTTTAGCATCTGTGGGCCCTGGCCCCTTGGGGAGTGATTTCCATGTGTCTTGTCATCAGTCTTCCCTAGGTGGTTTCCAGCACAGGACTCTAGGTACAAAGGACACAACATGCTCTGACACGTCTTTCTTGTTGGTACCGAGGGCCCTCCTTCTGTTCACTGCTCTCTCCTCTTATCTCTTGTCAGATTACAAAGGTGATGCAGGCCACACTCTCTACAACAGATCAGGGCTGGGACCTGAATGAAATTATAGCAGCCCACCTTAATCTCCTTATAACTAATTGGCTGATCACATCAGATCACATAATAGGGGATGATTACATCATTACGTAATTGCCAAACCACTGAGAATGATGTTAGCCAAGTTGACACATGCTTAAAAAACCTATTGTACATGATGTAAAGATTTACATTTTAGATAATGGACTTTGAATTCCGCAGTTTGAACTACTTGCCAAACCTCATGGTAGTTTACCTTTCACCCACTCCGTGGTTTTTCTTCTCCTTCTTGTGGACCACCATCTTCCATGTCACCCACGTTAACCCCAACAACAGTCTAGCCCATTGCTTTACAGTCCCTCCCTTGCCCTCCGACCCTTGCACTCGGCACACTCCAACAGCTGTTCCTTTTGGTATGAAAATCTTGTATCTTTTCTTCCCCTTATAACAGTGGTCTCATAGAATATCTGCCCTTTTGTGATGGGCTAACTTCCCTCAGCACAATATTATCCAGGTCCATCCTTGCAATGAAGTGGTTGGTGGTTTCATCATTGCTTTTTAGCATTACATATTGTTCCATCATGTATATGTACCAACATTTCTTTATCCATTCTTATACTGGTAAGAATTTAGATCATTTCTATTTCTTGTTATTGTGACAAGTGCTGTGATGAACATGAATGGGCATACGTCTGTCCATGTTATAACTCTTAATTCTTTAGGATATATACCCAACAGAGGGACTGCTGGATCATATGGAATTTCTGTCCCCAGTTGTTTGAGGTGGTGTCATGTCACTGCTATGTATAAATTTTGTTGCACATAAGTACATTCCCACCAGCAGTGTATGAGGGGTCCAGACTCTTCCCAGCCAGTCCAGGATCTATTTTTTGGTGTTTTTTTTTAATTTGGCTGTCATTGTCAGTGTAAGTGGCATAGTGAATGTATTTCTTCTTTGTTAGCTTTATCGACATCCTTTTTGGTAAGTTGTTGGCTCATGTCCTTTGCTCACTTTTTAAGTGGGTGGTTTGACTTTTCTAATTAAGGTATTACAGTTTTTTATAGTTTTTAGATAATAGTCACTTGTCTTATCAAAAATAGTTTCCACTTTGTGGGTTTGCTTTTTATTCTTTTGATGGAGTTTTTTTATGCAAACATGCATCTTATTCTTCATAGATCCGTCATCTCTTTTGTCATCAACTGTGTGTGCTTTCTTCCTTATATTTGATAATGTATCCATGCTCTGGAATAGAGCCCTTATGTTTATTTTCTTATAGATGAATTTTATAGTTTGGAAGACAGCTACTTGGTCAACTGACTGGAAAATATTCATATTTCTATCTATTCCAAAGAAAGTTGACCCAACACAATGCTCAGATTGTAGAACAATATCATCACATACAAGTAAAATTTTGCTGAAGATCGTCCAGCAGTGGGTTGCAGCAGGACATTGACAGGGAACTCCCAAAGGTTCAGGCCAGATTAAGAAGAGGAGGTGGAACATGAGATATCATTGCTGGTGTCATATAGATCTTGACTGAAAGCAAAGAATACCAGAAAGATGTTTACTTGTAATTTATTGATTATGCTATGGCATTCAACTGTGCGAGAATTCCAGAACATGGATTAAGAGACATTTATGCAAATAGAACAATGGTATACTGCATGATTTAAAATCAGGAAGGGTGTGTGTATTAAGGTTGTATCATTTCACCATACTTATTCAATCTATATAATGAGCACATAATCAGAGAAGCTAAATTACATGAAGAATGTGACATAAGGTTTGGAGGAAGGCTTATTAATGACTTACAGTATGCTTGCTGAAAGTGAGGACTTGAAGTACTTGCCGCGGAAGTTCAAGGATTTATGTATTATGAATCAATGTCAAGAAGACCAAATCTTTACAACTGGATCAATAGGTAACATCATGATAAATGGGAAAAGGTTGACACTGTCAAGGATTCCTTGCTTGGATTCACAATTGGTGCTCATGAAACCAAGTCAAGAGATTAAAGAACTAGAGTATTGAAAAGCAAGGATGTTGCTTTGTGAACTAAAGTGTACCTGGACCAAGCGATGTTAATTTCCATTGGTTCATATGCATGTCAAAGTTGGACATTGAATGAGGAATTACGGTGCTGGTGAAGAATATCAAGGTACAATGGCCTGCCAGAAGAACAAACAAATCTGCGTTGGAAGAAGTACAACCAGAATGATCCTTAATGGCAAGGATGCCGAGATTTTGTCTCATGTACTTTGAACTTGTTGCCAGGAAAGGCCAGTCCTTGGAGAAGGACATCATGTTTGATTAAGAAGCTGGGCAGTGAGAAAGTGGAAGACCTTTGACAAGATGGATCAACTCAGTGGTGGCACT
Source organism: Tenrec ecaudatus (assembly GCF_050624435.1). Taxonomy (NCBI): domain Eukaryota; kingdom Metazoa; phylum Chordata; class Mammalia; order Afrosoricida; family Tenrecidae; genus Tenrec; species Tenrec ecaudatus. Next base: position 62,218,927 of record NC_134533.1, read on the forward strand.
GATGTGTTTATACATAAGAACACTTGCGATTGGTTCAGTGTTTCATTCTGTTGTACACAATAATGTCATTATGAGTCAGAACCAACTCTGGCATCTAACAACAATGCAGTTATGGGATGTACATTAAACTCTTTGATCAATTTTGAATTTGTTTTTGTAAAGAAAATGAGGTATGGGTCCTGTTTTATGCTTTTACAGTTGGAAATCTAGTTATGCCAGCACCATTTGAGAAAGAGACTATGTCTATCCCATGTAATGGGTTCTTTTTTGAAGATCTGTTTTCTGTAGGTGAATGAATTTATTTATGGATTCTATATTTGGTTCCATTAGTGTATGTATCTATCATTATTATATCAGCACCAGGCCTTTTTAAATACTGTGACTGTGTAACAGATTTTGAGGTCAGGAATTGAGAGACCGCCTACTACTCTGCTCTTAAGAAATTCCTTACTTAGCCTTACTTATGAAGTCACATGGGTCTCTCCATGTGATGTTAATAACTGGTTTTTCCATTTAGTTAAGGAACAAAGTTGCAATCTGGATTAGAATTGAATTGCACTTATTGATTACTTTGGGTTATTATTGACATTTTTGCAATATTAAGCCTTCCTATACATGGACATTTATGTAGGTCTATTTTGATTTCTTGAAGTAATATTCTGTTGTTTTCTTTGTATAAGTCTTTTGTATCTTTGGTTAGATTTATTTCTAAGTAATTTATTTTTTGTATGGCTCTTGTAAATGGTATTGTTTTCTTGATTTCTCCCCCTCCCCCCAGAGCTCTATTCATTAGTATACAGAAATACTAGATTTTTGTATGGTAATATTTGTATTCTTATGTTCTACCATGCTGCTGAATTTCTTGATTACTTTTCACAATTTTTTTTTGTTGAGTCTTAGGGATTCTCTGCATATAAAATCATATCTGCAAATAGTGGGAGTTTCACTTCTTTGTTAAACTGGATTCTCTTGATTTCTCTTTGTTGTCTAATAGCTCTACGACTTGTAACAATATGTTGAATAAGAATGGGGATAAGGGACATCTTTATCTGTTTCCCAATCACAAGGGGAATGCTCTGTTTTTCCTCACTGAGGGAGATTTGACACATGATTTCTTCAGACACAAATCCATGATGCTATCCTTCACACCATTGTCAGGGTTGTCTTTTTTAAAGCATCCACAGGGCCATATTACAGGGCCATATTACTTTCCTAATTGAAAACCTCTTATAATTCCCCCTTGCTACAGGAAAAAAGTCAATCCACTTGGCATGGCATGTTAAGCCTTTTGTGACGTGGATCAGCATGCCTTTTCCATGATCAGGCTGGGCATATGTTCTCATGCGCCTGCCCTGTGCTGGGGTCATCCTGAAACACCTTCAGAATTCACACACCCCAGATTTTACATGCCCGTGTGTCTTTACTCATGCAGCTTCTTCTACTTAGAATATTCTTCTTCCCTGAAAATTTGTTTCCTGAATGGGCCCAGCTCATAAACTAACACACTGCTATCGAGTCAATTCTGACTCATAATAATCTTTCATAGAATTTCTGAGACTATTCATCATTACAGTCATGCCTTTCTCCTGCAGAGTGACTAGTGTATTTCAACCAGCAACCTTGTTTTTAGTAACTCAATGCCTAGACCATAGTGCCACGAGGACTCCTTAATTCATCTATTAACCCTTCTATTTCTTTAACTCCTACCTCACCCCAGCAGAATTACGACTTTTATTATGTATATTCTTCACAATACACCATAGATAATTTAAGGCAGCATACAAGAATCCATGCAAAATAGTAACATTGAAAGAAAAATAAAATAAGATGAAATAGGAATATTTAGCCAGGAATATTTGCACATATATAAATTTGAGAGAATTAATTTTCCACTCTTCTGTGTTCTCACAGCACCTGTGTTAACTAGATTATAGTATTGTAATATAATTGTGTTATGTGTATTACATCTATTTTCCTTGCTCTAAAGTCCGTGAAGGGCAGAGATCTTACATTACTCGTTTTTGTATCTCTGGTATCTGGTAGGCAAGTAGCCAGTGCTCAATATATGTTCGTTAAATTAAATTAAAGTGAATTGTTCTGAAAAGTTAGAGACCATTGTTCTGCCTTTTGGTGAGTAGGAACATTTTTATGTGGATGCAACATTAGTTTTATGGTCATATTGAAGATTTCACTATGCACTACTTCTTTCAGATCATTTCTAAATATTGACATTGCAGTAGTTACATTTTCACAGTTCTGTTGAAATGGAATACAGAGGCAGTAGAAATTGGGTGATGTGATTGCAGCCGTAACTCAGCTGGTCCACACACATCGCTGCCCAGATTGCATACAGTGTAAATGTACACAGACTCACAAAGGTTGTGATCATTGTTTTGTACTGATTAGAATTATAGCACAAAAGTTCTGTGCCTTTGTCTTTCCATGTAACTATTTAAAATTAATATGTTAAAATCTCAAGGCATTCTCACAACACGTGTGAAGCATAATATGTGTAGTCTAGTGTGACACATTGCTGATGTTTGCTGCCTTCTGATTAGTTTGAATCTGGTGTGAAGGAAAATGATAGCATATTACATGTCTTAAAAATCATTCCTTTTTTAAGGATATAATTTTAATTTTCCTGCCTCAGGGCATCATAATGACACCTTCATATCTTTACAGTGGACCCTTACTTAGCTAGTCAGCATGTTTTCATTAATCCGTTGGAACCCAGTGGTCATAGAGACAATTTTCCTCACCGAGAGTGCAAACATAGTGCCTTTTCCAGGTGGGTCGGGGTGCTATTTTCTTGGTTTACCACTTAGCCCTGATTCATTTCTACTTCACTGGACAATGATAACATACTTCCTCACGGTGTAATTAACATACATACTCTGTATGGTTGTTATCCTGCGTTGTTTTGAATTCCTGTGGATGCAACCGAGAGGATAGGAAGGCTTTAAGAGCCATTTTTCATGTCTTAGATTGCCTTTTTCTGGATGTGCAGGAAATTGCTGTCATAAAATTTCATATGCTGCTGATTGACCAACCATTAGATACATTTTTACGAAAGTAAAATTGCAAAGGAAAGAAAAAAGTGGAATTTAAAAAACATAGCCCTTGAGCTATAGTTGAATGCAAGTCAGGCAGTGCAGCCTCAGCTAAGAAACTGGTTGATGTGCACATCCCTGGTTGATAACGGGCTCAGTGAGCCGGGCTTCTGCTGGCCTGGCCTTGTCATCATAGATAGTCGTTGTCCATAAGGTCATTGTTCTGGCTTTGTTTTCTATGAACTTTTTGTTGCATTTTAAAACTAAACAACAGTGAGGCAAGGAAGATGGGAAGGTCAGCATGAGCTGGACAAATAAAAACAAAGTTTTAGAAGATAGGTTTTCACAATAATTGGATACATGCCACTCTCTTTACAAGAAGATATTGGTGATTGAAAAGCTCGGTTGCCCAGCCTAGTTTGAGAGGCTGCTAGAATGAAAGCAACATTCCCTTCCCCCAGGGAAACTCATCACCATCATCATCATGAAAAAATAAGCATCAAATTTAGTTTTGTTCAGAAAATGTTCGTCAGGCAGATTTTTAGAATACGTATGGAAAAATATAACCAAAGAACATTAGTAAAAAACTAATCTCTAAAAGACTTAGATTATTATGTTAGGGACACACTATATTAGCCGTTTGGGCAACATACTTGAATTACACCATTTTATTCCTTCAACAATAAAACGGGAAAACATAATTCTGAGAGCTGGAGAATAAACATGCAGAGGTGCTTCTGTGGGGAGGCCAGGGCCAACTTCCGTCTGCTGGTCCTTGGGAAAAGGTGCCCGGCTTCCGATGTCAAGGTTGGTCACAATGGCAAAGGATACATCCTGAAGAAGGGAGCTAAGCCTTTAAGTACATCCTTGCAGTATTGGAACACTTATTGAAGTGGTAGTTTCCAGGAATTGCTATATTCTTTGTGAAGTACAGAACATAATTAGAAAAGATTCTAAATTTACAGAGTTCCTGTATTATAGAACACACAAACAAGTCTATGTTTATAAACACTACTCAGGGTTTTGCCTACATTAGCTTTTAGTCTTCCTAAGTGAAGAGTCAAATCATCATCATCTAATATTCCTCATTTAGCTCTTTGTTACTGCATTTGAGGAAGTAAGGCCATCTTCATGGCCTTTTGGCTGTGACCCAGAGCCTGTTGACAGTCCTAGGGTTATTCTTGGTTTATTATTATCATTACATTTGTATAGTGTTTTACAGTCGATTCAACTTTTCATGGCCATCTGGTAACTGTATTTTTCCGTTAGCCCTGGTTGGATTGTATTTTCCCATATTTCTTTACACTTGCCCTTGCTGCAGTGTATCTCCTCCCTACCGTGTATGTAAACTCACACGTCCCCCCACTCCTTATTTTAGTCCCATATAAACTCAGTCTTTCACCAGGTGAAAGAATTGGGGGACTTTTTGCAAATCTGGAGGTTTCAATGTATAACTGTATATTACTGCTCCTACTAGGTAGGTCATCTCTCCCAACTGAGGTAAGAGCCTAGCGCTGATCTAGTACAATCCTTTTCTATAGCCAGAGAGGTATCCATTTCTTCCTTTTATTTAAATATGATGGGCTTCTACCTCCAAGGCCTCTAGAACCTTAATTTTTAATAGCTTTGTTTTGATTATTTTGTGTATTTTTAATTAAGAAAACACACACGCCATTTCCTTTGTTGTAGATTATGTGGAGAGCCTCCCTTTTTGGCAAACTCAGAAGATAAACTTTTTGAACTAATAAGAAAGGGAGAGCTACATTTTGAAGATCCAGTCTGGGATTCCGTAAGTGACTATGGTAAGGACAGACTTCTGCTACCATTTACTACAGCAAGTATAGCTAATATAATAAACTCAGTCAGTAATTCAGATATTTGAAACCTGCTTAGTCATTACATTTTGTTGTGTAAATAAAGCAAATGTTATTTACTTATGGAGTGAGTGTTATTTTCATTGTGACTTTTTAATAAAGAAGAGGAAATTTGATGATCATCAGACTAATTTTTACTCTAGGCTATGCTTAGAGAGTCCAGGCAATAAGACAGTTTGGTCCTTTAACTTATTAGCTATCTACTTTGATGAAGTTAATTTGCAATTGGCATTTTTCCATGTCATACAAACTCAAACTTAAATAAGTTGGAAAAATGAATATTAGTTATAATGAAGAAGAGTAAGATTTTCAAAAAAATTTCCTATTTGCAGCTACAAGTGCTTTGAAACAACTGATGAAAGTGGACCCTGCTCACAGAATCACAGCTAAAGAGTTGCTAGACACCCAGTGGATAACAGTAAGCCGCAGTAGCACTTAGTTCTTGTCTTTCCGGCATGGTAACACTGCTTATGACTTTTAATGTGACCTTGTAGTTTACTCTTCTGCATATTGTATCTGTTCTGGCATCTGTAGTGTGTATATGTATTTAAAGCAGTCAATTAGTTTCATCAGATGACCACTTAAATTATTGCGTCGTGGCACAGTGTTGAAGTGATGTTGCCGAGTTGTTACAGCTATAACCACACAGTTTGGTGATATACGAGGGGATGCCCCCAAACCTGTTGGGATGTGAGGAGTACAGTGCACTTGGAATTCATTCCACCAGGTCAGACTGTTTATCCTGCTTTCTATTTAGAGGCTCTGAAAAGATTGGGTAAAGTGTGTGACAAAAAAGGCCTGATTTGTGGCAGACAGAGGATTGGTTTTGCCACCATGACACTACACCTGCTCAAGCAGCCATTTCAGTGTACCAGATTTTGGCCAAAAAAACAAACAAACATGCCTCTCTTGCCCCACACACCTCACTCACCTGACCTCGCTCCGTGCGTCTTTTGTCTCCACGAATGAAGAGGACATGAAAGGACAGCAATTTGATGACATAGAAGAGGTGCAGAAAAAGGGAGGGAGGTGCTGTCAGCCACCCAAACAGATGAGTTTGGAAAATGTTTCCTAGAGTGGAATCACAGATTTGGCAAATATATTAAGGTGATAAGGTTGTTTTATAAAAAGCAAAACATAAGAGTTGTATGAGTCCCTAATAAAATGTAAAGAAAGAAAAGAGGAGAAAAAATGATTTGGGCAAAGAATGTACAGATGTGCTTTATACAATTGATGTATGTATATGTATGGACTGTGATAAGAGTTGTATGAGCCCCTAATAAATTGTTAAAAAAAGATGGAGCTAAATGATATTTAAAATGTAGGTTTTAATAAATATTATAGTGCTAATTTTATTAGATTTAAAAAAAAAGCAAAACATAACTTTGAAAAACAAAAAAAAATTCAGGATTTTTTGAAGGGTACCCCCTTGTGTGTGTCACATATATAATATGCTTATGCATTTAAGTGATCTTTACTCAATGTTATAAATTATACAGTAGAATAGAGCTAAGAAATGTCCATTATTAAAACTATGGATTTTTGAGAATAGTTTGTATAGTTCAGTGATATTTGTTTAGTTCTCTTGACCCATGATTTCTCTTTGGGGGGCTTGTATCAGTGTCTTCAAACAGTGGTTGTTAGCTTGTTTGACTCTTGAGTGCTTACTATTTGCATATTGCTTTCTGTTATTAGGCTAAAGGCCACAAGCATACCCCTGAAACCAGAATGTTATTTGGTCACAGTAGGAATTTTGGAAGAGATAGTTACCTTCCTTCCAGTCTTCTCTAACTTTTGTACTCCTAGGGTTCCTGACTTTTACCTGGAAAAATTGCTATGCAATTAAAGGGATTTGTTGCTGAGTCTTTGCTACTCTACTGGCAGTATGACAGTCGTGACTTGCAAGTGGCCGTGTGTGTAGATTCTCAGAGGTGTTCTTAAATGAAGGCAAGGGATAGTTCGCAATCGCTTCCTTTTTCTTGGTGACTGGGATACTGATGTGGTAGCTGGAGTTAGAGAAGCCACTTTAGACCACAAAATGGAATTTATTTTATGGCGATGGCAAAATGTCAAGAAGCAAGGGCCCAGGGCTCTGAGCTCACAGTGTGTCCTTATTAAGCCTGGACTGTTCACCCCTAGACTTGAAGTCATGCTTAAGGCTCTGCAAAATATGCAGCTGAACCCGTAATACGCCATAAATACTTACTTAGTGAATGAGCGATCCGGTAAGTGAGAAGGTCTGTAAGTATGTCAGAAAGTATCTGAGGACTCAGGTTGAAGAGCTTTATAGACACATGGGAGTATTCCTAAGCAGGATGCATCTATTGGGGGGGAGGGAACAAAATGATTGAGCATCTGTTAATTGCTTATGTTAGTTGCTTGGTGATACATGATATGATTATACCCAAAACATAAATGAGCATACTCTTAAAAGATCATTCTAATTGCTGGGCTGGGGAGTGACTTGGAAATAGAGTCCTAGACAACCGTTGGAGGAGTAGTATTGAGAGATGATGATGGCACACACAGTATGGTAGCAATTTAAATTATGAAAATAGCTCTGAGCTATACATTGAAAGGTGTTACTCTTAAAGTGCGGTGGCTGATTCAATGAGGGTGGAGACATCCAAGGACTTGAAGATACTCTTTAGGTTTTACTGTAACTACGGGTTAGGTGCTAGTGCCACTTGCTGGGATGTGAGAGACGGAGAGAAATGGAGTCTCTCCCCAGAGAAGGGTGGTGAATCAGGAGTTCTATATTAGTGTACAAAATTTGAGACCATATTAGGCATCTGTGATAAGGTAAAAGTGCTTAAATATGACTATTCGAGCTATGTGTTTGAAGCTCCACCAAATGATTGAATGGGACCGTGCAAATAGGGTGTGTGAAACAATTTTGAGTGCCGTTCCCCTGTGTATAAGAGAGCCATCTCCAAAGTCTATTTTCAGGATTTCTTGGGGACTTATATTGCTTTGCTCCCCTCGCTGCTCTGTTGGACTCCCTTCCTGTTTCACCCCAGTGTGTAGGGGTGGGTGGGTGGAGTGTGTCAGACCAGGCACAGTTCCCACAATGTCTCCAGTGCTGTCCCCTGTAGCACTATGGGTCAGTGAGGGGACATTGTGTTTCATGGTGGGGCCAGCCCCACGGTTCGCTTTGTGCATTGGCTGCTTCAATAAGGAATGTCATTGAGGCTTGTTGGGCCAGGATGCAGTTCTCTCTCTCTCTCTCACGCACGCTCGCTCGCTCGCTCGCTCTCCCTTTTGTTTGCTTCAGTGTGCTCTGGGCAGACCCGCCACTCTCCCCAAGCTATATCTTTACTTCTATCCTCTGCAGTGCATTCTTCAGGGGGAAGGGTCTATGTAGCTGGGACTGGTCCTGGCCCACAGACCTTATTGTTAGTTCACTGCTTCATGCCTGTATGGTGCCCTTGAGGGTTGGCACCCCAGGAATCAGTGGGCAGGGTTTGGTACTTTACTAGATCCGATTGGAAACCATTCAGAATGATCAGCAGACAGACCTGGAACTGTTTGTAGGCTTCTTTTCTTTTTCTTATGTCTCTCCATAGAAGACAGGCAGGATAACCAATTCCAAGGAGAAAATAATGGGCCCATGGCTCCCGGGGGATGTGGGAGAAGAAAAGGTGGGAGAAAGGAAGCAGGGGGCCAACAAACCCAGGGCTAAGGGAACAATAAGAGATCTAAAATTGTTGGCAAGGAGGGTGTAGGATACCTGATGGGGTTTGGTCGAGTCCAATGTAGCTGAGAGAAAGTACTGAGAGTTGAATGAAGGTTGAACGTGATGGTGGGACAGGAAGAAAGGAAAAAAGAAATAGAGGAAAGAAGTAGGAGGCTAACGACACTTACAGAGGTATAAATATAGGGATGCACATATGTAAATATATTAAGATATGTGTTAGTCTAGGTAGACTAGAGAAACAAATCCATGGACACACATGTGTGTACAAGAGCAATCGAACATTTAGAAAACATCCCTGCCCAATCCAGATCAAGTCCATAAGTCCAATATTAGCCCATATTTCTGTTACCAATCTATCAAGTCCTCTTCAGACTCAAGAAACACATGCAATGACGCCAAATGCAGAAGCTCACAGACCAGTGGGTAGAAAGTCTTTGGATCCAGTGTCATTGGAAACATCTCAGCGCTGTCAGGGATCTCTCTGTAGTTTCTCTGGCTTCCGAGGTCAGATTGTGTCCATGTGGCTTGTCTTCTGCAGTGTCTCCCAGGAAGTGGCACAGAGAGAGAAGTGTCTTCCACTTCCAAGGAGGGAAGGACCAGATTTCCCAGAATTCTCATGCCCACAGAAGTCTCATTGGCTTTCTCCAGATTGGCAGCATAGACTACACCCTGACATTCTCTCTTTTTAAATTGTTTTATTAGAGGCTCATACAACTCATCACAATCCATACACACATCAATTATGTAAAACACATTTGTACATTCATTGCCCTCATCATTCTCAAAACATCTGCTCTCCACCCAAGCCCCTGGTATCAGCTCCTCATTCCCCTCCTCCCTCCGTCCCTCCCTTCCTCATGAACCCCTGATAATTTACAAATTATTATTTTGTCATATCTTACACTGTCCAATGTCTCCTTTCACCTACTTTTCTGTTGTCCACCCCCCAGGGAAGAGGTTATATATAGATCCTTGTAATCGTTTCCCCCTTTCCAACCCCCCCCCACCCTCCCAGTATCGCTACTCACACCACTGGTCCTGAAGGTATCATCCTCCCTGGATTCCCTGTGTTTCCAGTTCCTATCTGTACCAGTGTACATCCTCTGGTCAAGCCAGATTTGTAAGGTAGAATTGGGATCATGATAGTAGGGGGAGAGTAAGCATTTAGGAACTAGAGGAAAGTTATATGTTTCATCGTTGCTACACCGCATCCTGACTGGCTCATCTCCTCCCTGATATCCTTCTGTAAAGGGATGTCCAGTGGCCTACAAATGGGCTTTGGGTCTCCACTCTGCACTCTCCACCTCATTCACAATGATATGATTTTTTGTTCTGATGATGCCTGATCCCTTTGACACCTTATGATCGCACAGGCTGGTGTGCTTCTTCCATGTGGGCTTTGTTACTTCTGAGCTAGGTGGCCACTTGCTTACCTTTAAGCCTTTAAGTCTCCAGATGCTATATCTTTTGATAGCCAGGCACCATCAACTTTCTTCACCATATTTGCTTATGCACCGCTTTTTCTTTAGTGATTGTGTTGGGAGGGTGAGCATCATAGAATGCCAATTTAATAGAACAAAGTATTCTTGGATTGAGAGAACACTTGAGTGGAGGCCCAATGTCCATCTGCTACCTTAATACTAAATCTATAAATATATGCACATAGATCTATTGCCCGAGTCTCATATATAAATATATTTACATATGTACATGCCTTTATTTAGACCTCTATAAACGCCCTTTGCCTCCTAGCTCTTTCCTCTATTTCCTTTGAGTTTTCTCTTGTCCCACTATCATGCTCAGGCTTCATTTGGGTTTCAGTAATTCTTCTTGGTTGCGTTACCCTTGATCACACCCTACCAGGCCTCATACACCCTCCTCACTACCCATTTGCATCACTGTTGTTCCCTTGTCCCTGGGTTTGTTAACACCACTACCTTTCCTCCCACTTCCTCCTCTCCCATGTCCCCCCAGAACTGTCGGTCCCGTTGCTTTCTCCTCCAGATTGTTCATCCAGCCTATCTTATTTAGACAGACCTGCGGAGATAATAACCTGCACAAAAACAAGACAGAGCAAAATCAAACAATAATACCAACAACAAACCAATGACAAAAAAACCCAAAACAACACACAACAAGAAAGAAAAGCTTGTAGTTAGCTCAAGGACTGTTTTTTGGCCTTTAGGAGTGTTTTTCAGTCCAGTCTGTTTGGGCACCACACCCTGGCCCCAAAGTCCACCTTCGGCATTCCCTGGGGACCTCGCCGCTCCATTCCCTTGCTGTTCTGTTGCACCCACTTAGTGTTTTGCCTTGGTGTGGCAGGATCAGATCGGTCACAGTTCCCACACTGTGCCTCCAGTGTTGTCCCCTGTAGTGCTATGGGTCAGTGAGGGATGTCATGTCTCATAGTGTGGCTGACCATGTGGTCTTCTCTGTGGACTGACTGCTCTGAGTGGGAACATCATCCTCAAGTCTGGGGGGCCAGGATGTGCTCCACTTTCTCCTCCTCCCCCTTCTTCTGCTCTCGTGTGCTCCAATCAGATATGTCTAGAGCTGCAGATTCAGTGCCGTCCTCTGAAATAAATTCTTCTGGGGAGAGGGGCAGGTGTACACGTAGTTGGGCCAGCCCCTCAGACCGCTCCACTGGTTCCCTATTGCACGCTGGCATATTGCATTCACATCTTGGAGCATTGGGTTGACGTCTGGTCCCGCTTTCTCTGTGGAGATATAAACATTACCCTCCCCTTGGGTGGATTAGTGCCCTGTGCCCCAGCTACCCATTTCTTTTTATTTATCTGCCTATCTGCACATTTATTTATTTATCTATTTATTTATTCCCTTTCCTCACCTCCTCTTTAGTTGGCTACCATATGTATCCCTGTATTTGGTCTGATCCCTGCCATACTACTTGGTCCTCACCCCAGGAATGTTTGTATATAGTAGCTTTTTCCCTATGCCCATTTTGCTTTTTTTTTTTTTTTAAGCTTACCTCGGGATTTATGTTGTACTTGGCCTTTTGTGCTTGGCTTACTTCGCTTAGCATGATTTCCTCCAGTTCTTCCCATGCAGAGATGTGCTTCATATGTTCATCACTGCTTTTTAGAGGTGTATAGTATTCCATTGTATGTATGTACCAGAGTTTTTTAATCCACTCATCAGTTGATGGAAATTTGTTTTTTTTCTAACTCCTTGCAAGTGTCAACTGTGCCACGATGAACACTGGAGCACAGATGTCTGGTCGGGGTTTGTTTCTTGCCTCTTCTGAGTATATGGCCAGTAGGGAGATTACTGGGTCATATGGTAAGTCGATTTCCATCTGTTTTAGATATCGCCAGATCGATTTCCATAGTGGCTGTACATGCTTGCAGGTCCACCAGCAGTGGATGAGAGTTCCTGTCTCCTCACAGCCCCTCCAACACTTGTTGCTTTCTGATTTTTTGGAATTGGGCTATCTTTGAGGGTGTTAGGTGGTACCTCATTGTCGCTTTAATTTGCATTTCTGTTATGGCTAAAGATCAAGAACATTTTCTCAAATGTTTGTTGGCCATTCAGATTTCTGACCCTGTGAAATTTCTGTTCAGGGCCTTTGCCCACTTCCTCAGTGGACAATTAGTTTTTTTCTTTTTGGAAGCTAGCAGAGTATTGTAGATTTTAGTAATAAGGCCTTTGTCTGATGTGTAATTGCTAAAGATGTTTTCCTAGTCCATGGACTCTTATTACTCTCTAGTTGAATCCTTTTGATGTACATAGATGTCTTATCTTCAGTATATCCCATTTGTCAGTTTGTGCCTCCTCTGTGTGTGTGTCCTTACCTATTTCTGATAGCCTATGTAGTCCCTGTGCCAAAGATCTAGATGGCCCTAATAGTTTGGGGTTTAACTTCAAGGTCTGTGATCCAGCTTGTGCATGGAGTGAGATAAGGGTCTTGCTTCATTTTTCTGCAGGTAAATATCTATTTTTTCCAGCATTTGTTAAAGAGGGCATCTGCTTCCCATTGGATATTTTTTGGGCCCTTATTAAAGATCAGTTGTCTGTATGCTGATGATTTTATTTCTGGGTTTTCAGTTCTTTTGCATTGGTCTGAGGATCTGTCATTGTACCAATACCATGTGGTTTTGACAACTGTGTGTACATAGTATGTGCTAAAGTCAGGTAAAGCAAGCCCTCCCACGGTGTCCTTCTTCTTGAGGAGTTCTCTGCTAATTCTGGGCTTCTTCCCTCTCCATATGAAGTTGGTAATAAGTTTTTCCATTTCTTTGAAGAAAGATGAGGGTAATTGTATTGGGATTGCATTAGACTTATATAATACCTTTGGCAGAACTGACATCTTTACTATATTGTGTCTTTTAGTCCACGAGCATGGGATATTCTTTCATTTGTTGAGGTCACCCTTGGTATCTTTTAACTGTGTTCTGCAGTTTCCCCCATATAGATCTTTTGTTCTTTTAGTCAGGTATATCCCTAGATATTTCAATTTGTGTTTAGCATTGTGAAGGGTATCACCTTTTTGATCTCCTCTTCTGTGGTCTTATCTGATGTGTATAACAGTCCGATGGACTTCTGTTTGCTGATCTTGTATCCTGTCACTCTACCAAACTCCTCTATTGCCTCCAGTACTCCTCTTGTGAAATTTTTGGGATTTTCCATATATAACATCATATCATCTGCAAATAACGATAGTTTCACCTCTTCCTTCCCCAGATGAATGAATACCTTTGATGTCTTTTCTTTGCCTTATGCTGTTAGCTGAAACCTCCAGCATGGTATTAAATAAGAGGAGGGGAAAGATGCATCCTTCTCTGGTTCCCTTTTTCAGTAGGATTGTGTTAGTCTATTCTCCACTGACTACCACCTTGGCTGTTGGTTTTTCATATATAGCAACTATTATCTTGAGGATTTTTCCTTCCATTCCTATCTTCTTAAGTGTCTTAAACAGGAATTGGTGTTGGATGTTGTCGAATGCTTTTTCTGCATCTATCGATATTATCATATGGTTCATATAGTTTTGTGTGTTGAAACATCCCTGCATCCCTGGTATGAATCCCACTTGGTCATGGTGAATTATTTGTTTTATACAATTTTGTATTCTGTTGGCTAGTATTTTGTTAAGGATTTTTGCATTGCTGTTCATTAGGGATATTGGTCTGTAGTTTTTGATTCTTGTGGGAGCCTTGCCTGGTTTTGGTATCACTGTTTTATTAGCTTCATAGAAGGAGCTCGGGAGTTTGCTATGTTTTCTATGTTCTGGAAGAGTTTGTGTAGGATTGGTGTTAGGTCTTCCCTAAATGTTTAGTAGAATTCTCCAGTGAAGCCATCTGGTCCAGGGAATTTTTTGTTGGTAATCCCTTGATAACCTTGTCTATTTCTTCTATTGCTATGGGTCTGTTGAGATTTTTGACATCCTTTGGGGAGAGTATAGGGAGGGATTGTTTTTCCAAGAATTTTTCCTTGTCCTCCAAGTTGTTGAATTCATTGGAGTACAATCCTTCATAGTACTGTGTAATTATTCTTTTGATTTCATTAGGGTCTCTCATAATGTTCCCCCTTTCATCCCTCATTCTTGATATTGAAATTTGTTTCCTCCTTTCTTTGGTTAGGCTTGCCAGTGGTCTGTTGATTCTGTTTATCGTTTCAAAGAACCACTTGTAGCAGCATTAATTTTTCGATAGTTTTCTTATTATCCCTCTCTTGAATCTCAGCCCTGATTTTTATTATTTCTTTTCTTTTCCTATTAGTAGGATTGTCCTGCTGGCCCTTCTCTAGTTGTTGTAAATTTTGTGCCAGCATATCAATCATGAGTCTCTCTTCCTTTCTCAGATGTGCATGTATTGCTGTGAAACTTCCTATGATAACTGTGTCCCATAAGTCTTGGGACATTGTGTTCTCGTTCTCGTTGGTTTCTAGAAATTTCCTAATGTCATCTCTGATATGTGCCAGTACACACTCCTTTTGAAATAGAGTTATTCATCCTCCTATTGTTTGCTATTATTTTCTTTGTCTTGCCTTTGTTGACTTCCGGCCTTATGGCATAGTGGTCAGAGAGAGAGGTCTGTATGATATCAATGTGCTTAAATATATGTAGATTCGCCTTATGCCCCAGCAGGTGGTCTATCTTCAAATATGTGCCATGCGAGCTTGAAAATAATGTGATTTTTTTTGTATTTGGATGAAAAGCTCTGCAACTATCAGGTTAAATTGTCTCATGATAGTGTTTAGATCGCTAGCCTCCTTGTTGAGTTTCTTTCCCTGTAATCTATGTTTCTCAGAGAGCAGTATATTGAAGTCATCCACTGTAATTGTTGAGGCTGTGATTTCCTTTTTCATCTTTTAGGGTATTTGGTTGACGTATTCAGTGGGTCTCTCGGGTAATATATGTTTGCAATGCTTAGTGGTTCTTTGTCTACCATTCCCTTGAGCATTATATAGTGTCCCTCCTTATCTCTTTTTATGGTTTGCACTTTGAGGTCAATTTTATCCGAGATCAGGATTGCAACCCCTGCTTATTTTGAATTGCTGTTTGTCTGGTATGCCTTTCTCCAGCCCTTGATTCTCAGCCTGTTTTTGTCTGTAACATTGAGATGTGTCTCCTGTAAGCAGCAGATTACTGGGTTGTGTTTTCTAAACCAGTCTGCTAGCCTCTGTCTTTCAATGCCTGAGTTCAGGCCATTGATATTCAGGGTTATTATCTCCCTCTGCAGACTCTGTGATATCATCTTATACCTTTTATGTTGGGTGTTTTCCTACCTTCCTTTCTTTTATTAGTGTGTTGTGCATGTGTTTGTGTGTGTGTGTATCATACTTGACTTATTTCCATCCTTAAGCCAATGCTATCTTGGGGTCTGTTTTCTCGTTGTTGCCCTCTGGGTGAGGTTGTTCTATGTGGAGGTCTCTTATTTATGCTTGGTGAATGTTGTTCTTCTGCCCATACTGGGTTGGCAAGGGTCTTTTGTAGGGCTGGGTTTCTTCTAACGTATTCTTTGAGTTTTTCATTGTCTGTAAAGACTATTATTTCTCCATCTATCTTGATCAATAATTTGGCTGTGTATTCTTGGGTTTGCTTTGTTTTCCTTTAATTTTTGGAATATGTTACTCCACTCTCTCCTCTTCTTCATAGTTTCTGCTGATAGATCTGAGCATGTTCTTATTTGGGAACCTTTATATATGATTACTTGCTTTCCCCTAGCTGTTCTCACGATTTTCTCCTTTTCCTCGATGTTGGATAGTTTAAATATTATGTGCCTTGGTGATTTCTTGAGATTCAGTCTAGCTTGTGTTCTTTCATCCTCCTGAATGGTTACCTGGTTTTCATTCATTAAGCTGGGGAAGTTTACCTCCAAGAATTCTCTTACTATTGTTGCAGATGACTTCTTTGTTGTGTCTTCCTTCATTAATCCAATGATTCTAATGTTGTTCCACTTCATAGCATCAGACATAGCTCTTAGGTTTTCTTAGGCTTCTCTGATGATCCTATTAGATTTTTGTTCACGTTTGTTAAAGTCTGTTTGCCTGTCCTCCAAGTCATTCATGCTGTTCTCTGCTTCCTCCTGTCGATTCTCGTGGTCCCTGTTTCTGCTACTGGTTTTTGTTATCTCCTCCCTAAGCTCTTGTATTTCCCTTTGGTGTATGGACCTTATCTCCTCTATCATTTCATCCTTTTTTCTGTATTGTTCCCCTCATATCCTGTATGACTCCAAGCAGCATTCTGAGAATTTCTTTCTGTGGCAGCTCAATGTTTGCTTCTTCTATGCATGTTGTTATGTTCAGGATGTCTTCTTTCCTTGCCTTTTGTTTCTCCTGTTTTTTCTTTGAGGTTGTTGGGGCTTATGGCTGTTTGTGTTGCATTGTTTTAGAGGAGCCAGGTGCCATTTTCCAGGCTGTTGAAGAGCACTGACTCTCTCTGGGAGACTTGTAGGAATGCTTCTCTGAAATGCCTACAGCTAATTTCACTATGGAATTAACCTACCACTTTATCCTCCTATGGCTTACCTCTCAGGATAGTGCCCCATAAGGTTGGTGAATTTCCTGCTTTGGTGTTGCGGAGGTTGGGCAGAGGTTCCTGCAGCAGCTTGGAACGTTGACGAGTGTTGGCTGAGCTGCCTTAGGCCTTATGAGGCACTAAGGTAGGAAGGAGGAAGTTCCCTCAGTTACATGGGACAACCAAATAAAAATAGGAGCTCCCCCAGCCACACTAGCAGGAATTCCCCTGTAAGAATTTAGGCGTAGTATCCCCTGGTGGAGGTTTTCAGGGCTTTCCCAAGCCTTGGACCTGCTGCATAAGGTGACGCTCACCTATCTGGGTGGGGCTCAGAGGTAAATACCATAGGCTTAGGGGAGTGCTCTGGAAGTTGGCAGTGGGGTGTGAGAACAGGAAAGAGACGAAGAGGAGGAAAAAAATTTAAAAGTACGCCATACAAAGTAACAATGTAGCTGAGCCCTGATCCCTGCCCATGGAGTTTCAAGGGTTTAGTCCCTGCAGCGGCAAGCTGTGACTGTGTTGAGAAAAAGCCCCTGCATAGTGCCCCCAGACTCTGGGGGGATAGACAGAAGCGAGGGAAACAAAAGTATCAATATAGCTGAGCTCTGATCCCTGCCCATGCAGCTGCAAGGGTTTAGTCCCTGCCTGGAGGCGACGGTGGTAAACTGTTGGCTATGTTGAGATTAAGCCCCTGCGCCGGCTCCAAATGGTCCTGACTTTGGCTGAGACAGTGGCAGGGCTAAGATCAAGCCCTAGCCTGTCTCCCCTGTGGTATGCCAAAAGCCCTCAGCCCCTCAAAACCTTGTGAATCTATGCCTACATTTTGTTTTGATGCTCCTCCTGCAATCCAGCAGTGTTGAATTTCCCTTTAAGTAACTCTTGGGCTGATTTCTGCAGTCCTTCAGGTATGTGTTACTCAGTTGCCGTCTTCCCAGAAGCCCACCCCTACACTCTTAATCCTTAAATGGACACCAGATTAGGTGACTACCACAATATATAATGATAGGGATATAGGTCTATGTACATATATTAAAATGTTAACAATTAAGGTAGTAGGCAGGCATTGCTTCTCTCCTCGAGTACTCCCTTAAAGAATACTTTTTTCTAATAACCTGGCACTCTGTGATGTTTACCTTTCCAACATGATCATTGAAGTCAAAATGTGGTGAAGAAAGCTAATGGTGCCCAGCTACTAAAAGATATAGCAGCTGGGGTCTTAGGGATACAACACAGCTCACACAGACAAGTGGACATTCCCTCACAGAAGGGTCACAAGGAAGGAACAAATCAGCCAGTGTGCAGCATAGCACTGATGGGACATACATTCCTCTAGTTCTTTAATGCTACCTCTCTCCCCCCAATCATAACCCCAGTTCTACCTCACAAATCCAACTAGACCGAAGCATGTTCACCAGTATAGATAAGAGTTCCCAACACATGGAATCCAGGACAGATAGACCCCCTCAGGAACAGTAATGGGAGTAATGATACCATGAGGGTAGGGGGAAGGTGGGGGGAACAACGGGGAGAAATGAGGAACTGATTACAATGATCAATGTATAACACCCCCCATCTCCTCTCTGGGGGACGAAGAACAGAAAGGTGGGCAAAGGGAGACAGTAGACTATGTGAGATATGAAAATAATTTATCAGGGTACATAGGATGAGAGGATTGAGGAGGGAGGGATCTGATACCAAGAGCTCAAGGAGAAAGAAAAGATTTTTAAAATGATGATGGCAAAAATGTACAAATGTGCTTGACACAATGAATGGCTGTATGGATTGTGATAAGAGTTGTATGAGCCCTCAATAAAATGATTTTTAAAAAAGAAAGAAAAAGAAAATGATGATGGCAACATATGTACAAATGTGCTTGACACAATAGATGTAGGGACTGAAATAAGAGTCCTCAATGAAATGATTTATTATTATTATTAATAAAAAGAACGATTTCAGAAGCAGCAGTAGAGAATTCCTGGGATGATCCAGGGAAAAGAATCACCAGTGGTGCATGTTCTTTCAAGATCCCCATCTGAAGCAGTGGAGGCACCAGAGGCCATGCCACACTGAGACCAGAAGCCCCAGAACAGAGGAGTCACATTAGTGAGACCAGAGACAGAGGGACTGTAAGGCAGAGTAGCAGATGGGCTTCCTGGCCCATGGGACAAAGCAGCAGAGGACAAGGTCTGAGAAGCTGAAGGCTGGAGAGAGAGACTTGGCTATTGGCTGAGGAGAGGTGCTACTGTGAATTCAAAGACTGTGTCCTTAACATTTTCTGATCCAGGCTCAGTGGAAATCTGTTTATATTCCTTATAAGCCCATAATTGTCAACATTATTTGTGACTTTTTAAAAATTAAATCATTTCATTGGGGGCTTATACAACTCTCATCACAATCCACACATACATCCATGTGTCAAGCATTTTTGTACATTTGTTTTCCTCATCATTCTCAAGACATTTGCTTTCTACTTGAGCCCCTGGTATTCTCTCCTCATTTTTCCCCTCCATCCCCGCACCCCTCCCCCATAAACCCATGATAATTTATAAATTATTATTATTTTTTCATCTCTTACACATACTTGACTTTTATGTGACTATTGCAACGCGTTATTTCACCCAGCAGAGAGGCAGAGTGCCATCAGCAGCATGCTTGGTGTTAAAATCGGGGAGAAGATGGCTGGAAGATGAAGGCAGGGGCCATGGGCCGTGGGCTGGTATGCAGTTAGAGTCCCCTGATCCCTGTGAAGTCAGAGGAGGTCTGATGTGGCCCTTCTGCTATTGTCTCAATAGACAAAGTAGACCTATCAAATAGTTATTGAATAACTGAGTCCAGAACTGAAGGAGAAGTTTGAACTTGATATAGAAACTTGAGAATCATTAGTATACAAGGATAAGCCAAAAAGTATCACTACAAAATTATCGAAACTTTATTAAACAAAAATAACAGAATGTGAAATTAATGTTTCTCAACATATACTCCATCTGGACTTTCCAGGTCTGAAGTGTTTCCATCTCTCTAATCCTTCCCTGAAGAATTCGGTGCCCTTTGATTTATGCAATGTCAAACTAGCAGTTTGGGAATTCTTGAGCTCAAATCATGTTCTTTTAAAATATTTTCTGCATTTGGGGAATAAAAATCATTCTGAAGGGGAGAGATCAGGGCTGCAGAGTCGATGGGGTGAGGTTCCCATGGAAATGCTCATAGGACAGCTTTTTCCACCCTTAAAGAGTGAGCAGGTGCATTGTCATGATGGGAAAATTTTTCTTCATGCAAATTTCCTGGTCTTTTTCTACCAATCCAATATTCAATTTTCTTAAAAGCTCTTCATAATAAGCCCATGATCGTTCTTCATTCTTCAAGAAAAATCGAACAAGACTACCCTTTTGTGATCCCCCCAAAACAAATGTAATAACCTCCTGAGCTGAACTCTCTGCCTAGGGTTTAACTGGCCCAGTAAATACCCTTAGAAATCACTGTTTTGGAAGGACATTGATCTCTGGATCACATTGATAAACCCAAGACTTGACCTCATGCAGTTCATCCTGTAGAATCATCTTCATTGGCTTCACTCTTGCTTAAATGACTGGAAAGATCTGCTCTCAGCTAGCTGGGTTTTATGCAATGTTTTTGGCATCCATTGAGTCAAAAGTACACTGAAGCCAAGATAGTGCTTACAATGGAAATTGCTGAACTAGAGATCCCAAGTTAAGTAGCGAAAGCATCAATAGTAATTCTATGGTGGTCTTGTATCTGGACTTTAGCTACAGTTTCTTCACTCAATGAGGTATCTGGACTTTAGCTACAGTTTCTTCCCTCTCCTCGCTTATCTTAGAGACCGGCCAGACCGTCCTTAAGATGCTTGAGTCATCTAAGAACATTTTTTGGGGGGGGGGGCACAGTATTCCCATAAACTTGCTCAAAAGTGTCAGTAATTTGGGAAGATATCTATTTGAGTTTTATTACAATCTTGATAATAGATCTGATCTCAGATTTATTTTCTTTCCATGGCCTAAAAAATAGCCTTTTAAGTCATCCTAACCACACTGAGACAGGGATACTACTGGTAGAACTTGTCTGCAGCCATTCACTGTTATCAGAGACATGTGTAAACATGTTTTATTTGAAATACACCCACGCATATTGAACTAGAACTATAGAGGAGATACTCTTTTCTTGCCCTCAGGTATATGCCGTGTAAGCTAATGGGCTTAAGAGAGAAATTAGGAAGAAAGTGTGGATGGAGTGGAGAAGAGGTCTGAGGACTATTCTTTTGGGTTTAATATTTAGAAGAGAAGGACCACGCAGTGGAGGCTGAGAGAGCGAGCTGATGAGCAAGTACTTAGGAGAGTGGTGGCAAGGAAGTTCACTGAGAAGAACATTTGATAAAGTGGAGTAATCAGCTCCCAGATGCTTGCTAGGTGGCCAAGAAGGGAAATGAGACATTTCCATTAGACCAGTGGTTCTCAACCTTCCTAATACCATGACCCTTTAATACAGTTCCTCATGTTGTGGTGACCCCCCCCACAAATAATAAAATTTTGTTGATTGCTACTTCATAATTGTAATTTTGCTACTGTTATGAATCAGGTGGCCCCCAAAGGGGTCGCAACTCACAGGTTGAGAACCACTGCATTAGACTGACCAACCGAGAGGTTGATGGTCCTTTTGAAGGCTCTGGGAAGTTAGATACCATGAATTTACAATGGCATTATTCATCCCTTAAACTCTGCAACTATCCTTTGGCCTTTTTTTTTTTCAAGATCAACAGAACAATAAAACAACAACAAAATAACAACAAAAAGAAAGCCACTGACAAAAATGGAAAAGCCTATAAATAGTTCAAGGTCTGTTTGTTGGCCTGTGGGAGTGTTTTCCAGTGGAGTCTGATGGGGTAGCACACTCTGTCTCCAAAGTCTATTTTTGGTATTCCCCGGGACTTCATTACTTTGCTCCCCTTGTTGCTCTGTTGCATGCCCTTAGTGTTTTGCCTCTCACAAGGGAGTCAGTTTGTGCACAATTCCTGCACTGTGTCTCCAGTGGTGTCCCCACAGTGCTATGGTTTAGTGAGGGACGTCATGTCGTGTCTCTGAGTTGTCTGCTCCAACAAGCCTTGGGTCTTTGTGGGCCAGGATGTTCTCCTGTCCCTCTCCATCCCTTTTCATTTCTCCCGTGTACTCTAATCAGATGTGCCCCTCTTCCCAAGCTGTAGGGGGAGGAGAGGCATTTCTATTTTTTTAAAAATAGGCTTTTTTCAAGAATAGAGTATATGAGGGAACTTCAAAAAGTCTGGGGAAGTGCATTATCTTTTTATTTAATTTCCCCACAAAGTTTTGGCAGCTCCCTTGCATTTGATCTCTTTTTTGAATGTGTTGAACTCTCAAAGGATTCTATACAGGAAATTTTTATGCCTAAATTGTAGAAGTGAACTATCAGCTAGATCCTTGTAAAACCACTGAGAGTAGATTTGTACTGCGCTCATTGCCGTCAAGTCAATTCCAACTGAAGTCGGCCCCATAGGGGTGTAGAACTGTCCCTCCAGGTTTCTGTGACTGTAAGTCTTTACAGGAGTAGAAAGCCTCCTCTTACTCCTGCTAAGTGGCTGGTGGTTTCGAATCACTGACCTTGTGGTTAGCAGCCCAAAGCATAACCCATTATGCAACTGGGGTTGGTCTGCCTTAAGACTATCCCTTTTTCAGCATCACACATTCAAGCGTCGCCATATAATTGTTTGTTGTCTAAGTTGTGTAACTATTTCTGGCTTTGGTCATCTTTCTGGAAGTTTTCATTTTGAGCCTCTGTAGGAAGTCGTTGTCAGATGGATAGAGAAGTGACACAGAGTGTTCGTGATATTGATGCCGAGGAGCCCGGTGTATGAAGTACAGAAGAATACTGACATTTTACAAACTTCTAAGAGGCGCCTTTCTTTTCTTCTGAACTACTTGAAGCCTCGCTTCTTATAATTCACAGCCTCTGTTTGAAAGACTCTAAAGAAATCATGATAGTTCTTTCTGTGTCTTGCTCCTTTATAAGCAGAGTTTATCTTTTGCAGTAACTCATACATAGGAGTATTTTTCCCCCAAAGAGCTCGATTGGATAAAAAGTTTCTGTCATTGTATATTTTGAAATGTGGTTCATATCTGACAAAATTGCTTCTCAGTGTTCTTGTAGATGAATGGAATCTAAAATGAACACATATTATCACTCTGATTTCAGAAATCAAATGGTAGATGAGAGGAAACAGCCAAGAAATGACTTTTCTATTCAGGAGGAGTTTGATGTTGACTCCCATTGCCAGTGTGCCTAGTCTTCTCGAACTGTTCTGTTTCTTTCTTTCTTTGTGTTCTCCTTCCTGTCGGCTACAAGCCAGGATGTTGTTGCTTCATATTAGAGAATTGCAATTGCTTCATGGTGTCCCATCAAGTCCTCTGGTGACCCTAGGAGTCTACACCTTTAACTAGCTTTTTGTTTTCTTTTTTCGCTATTTCCTATGCCCACCGGTATCCCAGGCATTTCTTACATCCATGCTATACATTAAGGAAATAATTTTCCTTCGGTGATTTGATCTGTGCTGTCCTTATTCATATATCCACCAGTTCTTCAGCAGACTTTTGTGTATGTGCCATGTTCTAGGCCGTGTGCTACGTAATAAAAATGAAGACATGGTCTGTGCCATAAGGAATTTACAATTTAGTAAGAGACAGGAGTGGTGTATAAGATACAATGTAAGGAAGAAATGACAAGAAATTGCCAAATGACCAGAGGAGGACAGGCAGGTGTGTTAGACTGGGTTGACTACAGAAACAAATCCAGAGACACTCATAAATATATAAGGAAGAGCTTGATATCAAAGAGTAATTGTATATTAAGAAAATGCACCAGCCCAGTCCAGGTCATAAGTCTGATATTAGCCCAGAAGTCCAATACTAGTTAAAAAATTCTTCTGCAGACTCCCACAGTCACATGCAGTGATGTGAAATGCAGAAAGATCAGAGACTGGTGGGTGTAAAGGCTTATGGAAGCATCTCAGTGCTGATGCAGTTCTCCGTGTGCATCCTCTAACTCACTGAGTGTCTCAGCAGCAGGAAGGGGAAGCAGAGAGAGAGAGAGAGAGAGAGTGTGTGTGTGTGTGTGTGTGTGTGTGTGTGTGTGTGGCCCGCCCCTAGGGAGAAGAGAGGAAGTTCCTAGAATCCTCATGAGAAGGCCACACCCACAAGGAGGCATATCAGGCTGTGACCTGATTGACAAGTTAGATTCCATCCCTATACCTATTTATTACATTAACATGAGATTATTTAACTACCACAGCAAGCAAATGTGAAATCAAGGATGTTCAATTTCACTGTGTAAGATACTTGACATAAAGAAACAGGACATAAGACTTAAAAAATAAAGAACATTGGGAGATTAAAAAAGAAACTTTTCTTCTTTGGGAACTTGGGGCCTTGAATTCCAAGCTGAGACATTTTAACTTTGCTCCATGTTGCTGTCGTTTGGCGCTTGGTTCCAAATCACAGTGACCCTGTGTGCTACAGCGTGAGACACTGCTTATCCCTGCACCGTCCGCACAACCCTTCCTATGTCGGGGCTCCCTGTGGCACCCACTGTGTCAGTCTGCCTCCCCAAGAACCTTCTCTTTTTCACTGCCTCGCTGCCAAAAGTGATCTTTGCCAGGGACTGGTCTCTTCTCCTGCCGTCACATACAAAGTATGTGAGATGAAGGGCCACCAACCTTGCCTCTAAGGAGCATTCTGGCTATACTTCTTCCAGACAGATTGTGGGTTCTTTGGGCAGTCATGGCACTTCCAATGTTCTTTGCCAGCACCATAATGCAAACACATCAGTTCTGCTTCTGTCTCCTTATTCCATGTCCAACTCTCACATGCTGATGGGCAATGAAGAATATCACGGCTTCCAAGGGGCAGGCACACAGAGTCCTCAAAGTAACCTGTGCTTGCTTCTAACGCTCTCAGAGAGGCTTTCCGCAGCAGATTCACCCAATGCCAAGTGTCATTTTATCTTTTGACTGCTGATTCCATGAACTTTGATTGTGAATCTGAGAAGATGAACTCCTTGGTAATTTCAATCGTTTCTCCATTTATCATGATGGTACCTGTTGGTATCTGTTGGTCTAGTTGTAGGATTCTGATCCTCTTTGAGTTACAATTCATAATGAAGGCTGCGATCTTGATCATCTTCAGCAAGGACTTCAGGAACTCCTTACTTCCAGCAGGCAAAGCTGTGTTATTTGCATATGGCAGTTTGTGAATGAGCCTTCATCCAATCCTGATGCCCATTCTTCTTCATAGGATCCATCTTTGTTTGATAGTGAATGGCAATGGTATGTTCTTTTAAATAAAAAATATATAGTTTATATCTATGTTGGTTTCACCTGCATCTTTTCATTGCCTTCCACCAGGAGCTGTACAGGGGTGCATAAAGATAAACAGAGCACAGAGCTCCCCCTTGAGGAATTTACATGTCTCAGGCTTACTTGGCTTTCGAGTCACACTCTGCACAGGCCACTTGTAACCAAGATGCTGGGTTTAACTTCAGAACAAACTTTCCTAAGGTGTGACCAGAACCTGTATTCATAACTTTACACACACCTTTCAGATTTTGCTGTTTAGCATTTGACCTTTAGCCTTAATGCATGCACTCAGTAAGAGGGTGGCTATTCCCTGATGCCAGTTGCTCGCTGCTGGTCAGTCCTTTCTGATATTTCTGTCTTAACGGTAAAACGTTTCATCAAATTTAATTCATTATAGAATATATAATTTTCTACATAGTATAAGTAGTAATAGTTAAAGTAGATGTTTAATTATTTTATCTATGTAATATCCATCACATTCACTTTCAAAATTTAAGCTAGCTCTGCTTAATCAGAAACTTTAGATTTTTTTCTTCCATTGAACTTATATTAACACTTATTCCACATAATTTTATCTGAAAATAATATATTTTTGTTGAAAGGCCTTTATTTTTAAAATTTTAAAATCATTTTATTAGGGGCTCATACAACTCTTATCGCAATCCATACATTCATCCATTGTGTCAAGCACATTTGTACATTTGTTGGCATCATCATTCTCAAAGCATTTGCTTTTTACTTGGGCCTTTGGTATCTGTACCTCATTTTCCCCCTCCCTCCCCCCTTTCCCACACAAACCCTTGACAATTTATAAATTATTATTTTTTCAAGTCTTGCACTGTCCAATGTCTCCTTTCACCCACTTTTCTGTTGTCTGTCCCCCAGGGAGGAGGTTATATGTAGATCCTTGTAATAGGTTCCCCCTTTCTACCCCACCTTCCCTCCACCCTCCTGGTATCGCCACTCTTAACACTTGTTCTGAGGGGTTCATCTGTCCTGGATTCCCTATGTTTCCAGATCCTATCTGTACCCGTGTACATACTCTGGTCTAGCCGGATTTGTAAGGTAGACTTGGCATCATGATAGTGGGGGTGGGGGGGGGAGGAAGCATTTAGGAACTAGAGGAAAGTTGTATGTTTCATCATTGCTGTACTGCACCCTGACTGGCTTGTCTCCTCCTTGTGACCCTTTTGTAAGGGGATGTCCAGTTGCCTACAAATTGCCTTTGGGTCCCCACTCCGCAACCCCCCTCATTCACAATGATATGATATTTTGTTCTTTAATGCCTGATACCTGATCCTTTTGACAGCTCATGATCACACAGGCTGGTGTGCTTCTTCCATGTGGACTTTGTTGCTTCTCAGCTAGATGGCAGCTTGTTTATCTTTAAGCCTTTAACACCCCAGATGCTATATATTTTGATAGCCGGGTACTATCAGTTTTCTTTTCATTTGCTTATGCACCTGCTTTGTCTTCAGCAATCGTGTGGGAAGGTGAGCATCATGGAATGCCAGTTTAGTAGAACAAAGTGTTCTTGCATTGAGGGGGTACTTGAGTGGAGGTCCAGTGTCTACCTGCTACCTTAATACTAGACTTATAAATATATGCACTTAGATCTATTTCCTCATCATCATAAATAAATGTATTTACATATGTACATGCCTGTATTTAAACCCCCATAAATGCCCTTTGCCTCCTAGCTCTTTCCTCTATTTCCTTTTACTTTCCTCTTGTCCCACTATCATGCGCAGCCTTTGTTTGGGTTTCAGTAATTCCTCTTGGTTACATTGCCCATGATCGAGCCCTACCAGGCTCTTATACCCTCCTTGCCACTGATTTTTGATCACTTGTTGTTCCGTTGTCCCTGGATTTGTTAACACCACTTACTTTCCCCCACTTTCCCCTCTCCCATGTCCCCTCTGGAACCATTGGTCCCGTCGTTTTCTCCTCCAGATTGTTATCTTGCCTATCGTAAGCAGAGATAATAATATGTACAAAAACAAGACATAGCAAAACAAAACAACAAAAAGAAGAGAAAACAAAACAGCAACGACAAAAAAATCCTGTAAATAGTTAAAGGTCTGTTTGTTGACCTTTAGAAGTGTTTTCTAGTTGAGTCTGATTGGGTGCCATGCTGTAGCCCCAAAGTCTACTTTTGGTACTCCCTAGGGACTTCCTTGCTCTGCTCCCCTTGCTGCTCTGTTGCACGTAAAAGGCCTTTATTAATAACCATCCTCTAACATGTCTAATTCTACAAAATGTTTCACATATATTTAAAAATTAGTTTTATTTCCTATGTCCATGTCTGTAAATGTTTAAAAATTACTCAAGACTGATTTTTCATTGTGGTGACCTATACATTATTAAAACAACATAGTTATTATTATAAAATAGTTATAAATATAACAAGTAAAATTAAATTGGAAATATAGTTCTTAATGGATGGGTAGGGCTCTTTTCTTCCTAAGTTAATTCATCAATTTATGACTGAGTAATTACTTGCTGTTGGAGTGAAACAGGGTTCAGCATCAATTCTATTGTTGTTTTGGGTTTAATAGTTATATGTACATAAATAATGTACACTTACATAAATAAGTAGATATGAATGAGAGGAGCTTTGTCACAGCAATGCTGCTCAATTCTTTAGTCCTTTTGAATTATATGCTGGGGCTTCAAAAGAGTTCCTGGTAAATCAAATGAAAAGATAAATCTTGAGTAACTTGGTGAGACAGTTCATGATAGCAAGTTAAAGCATGTTTTGAAGTGGTGTTTATGATAGGCGAAGGTGAAGCCTAGACAGAGTTAAAACAGAAGGACAAAAACAAACCAAAGTTCTTCTCATCCTCTACTGGTGACGGTGATGTTTTCCCTGAGAGTTTGACAGCAGAGCAGTGCCACGCGGAAGTGCTGCGTGACTGGGAAGCTAAGGAAAGCGAGTGGAAGTGGCCGATGTTAGGTACTGACTCTTCCCTCTTGGCCTCCCAACTCTAGGTCTGGTAGGCTATACCTGTAGGTGTCCTCAGCCTAATGCTTCTTTCTGGGGGAGGGGTCTGGTAAGGGTTAAGCCCTTAGGAAGTCAGTTTTAGGTGCCTGAGGTTCTTTCCTGTGCCCTTCCTTGATCTCTTGGGGCTGAGGGCCCAATTCTGATCTCAGAACCAGCAGACCCTATCCTCTTTCAGGTGTATGAGCACATAGGCCACCATGAGAAGAAGAGAATTTAGAATAAACTGTCCAAGAACAAGTGAACATATGATCTTAGACTGAGTTTTCTAGAGACACAAAACCAGTGACATTCATTTATGCATAAGAAATAACTTTATATCAACAAAGAATTTTTCTATAAAAAAATTGACCCAACCCAGGCCAACTCAAGTCAATGGATCCAGTGCTACCTGAAGGCCTCTTCAAACTCACAGAGCTGCTGGTGGATGAAACAGGAAGACTAAGGGGAAGTTGGGCCATAACAGACCTGTGGGTGCTGAGTCCTACCACTTCCAGTTGTCAGCACCCTGTATGGGTGTCAACCCCAGAGTCAGAACCCATGCAGGCAGGCGGGCGGGCAGGCGGGCGGGCGGGGGAGCGGGCAGAGAGGACCAGAGAGTGAGAGGCATTTCCGGGTCTCTCTCATGAAATGACCACAACCACAAGGAGGCATCATGAACCTGTGACTTGATTGTGAAACGGATTCCACCCCTAGCTCCACACAGGTACCCACATTACTAACAGTATTAAACAAGAATGTGAAATAATAAAAACTGAACCAAGTAGAACCATTTAGGCATGGAAAATAGAGTAGTTGAAGTATAGGGTGCAATTATGTAAGATGAATAGTAAAGTGAATGCATCTGAAATGATTAAAAATGCTAGATGATCAGATTTTCATAACTTTACAGAGGAAGTTGGGAAGGCTATATGAATTGGAAATATAAAATAAGATCTAAGGCATGTGGCAGGCGTCCTCAAAGTACGGCCTGCAGACCACAGGCCGCCGAGGACATTTATCCAGCCCGCCGGGTGTTTTTGCCCCGTTTGTTTTTTTACTTCAAAATAAGATATGTGCAGTGTACATAGGAATTTGTTCATTTTTTTAAAAGCTATAGTCTGGCCCTCCAATGGGTCTGAGGGACAGTGAACCGGTCCCTGTTAAAAAAGTTTGAGCACCCCTGACATATGGAGTCTGTAAGAATGATGTAAAGGTGACACCTGTCCTTTGACTTCACAAGGGGAAGGAGAATCAAACTCATTAGCTCGTGGCTGATTCTTTTTTTTTCTTTCAAAAATATAAATCATTTTATTGAGGGCTCTTACAGCTCTTATAACAATCCATCAATTATATCAAGCATATTTGTAAATAAGTTGCTATCATCATTTTCAAAACATTTTCTTTCTACTTGAGCCGTTGGTATCAGCTCTTTTTTCCCCACCCTCTCACCCTTGTGAACCCTTGATAAATGATACAGGATTATTTTCATATCGTATATGTCCGCTGTCTTCCTTCACCCATGTTTCTGTTGTTTGTCTCCGTGTGTGTGTGTTATATGTCAATCATTGTGATTGGTTTCCCGCTTATGCCCCTACCTTTCCCTACTCCCATTATTGTTGCTGGGGGATTCCGTAGGTCTAGAGCTCTTATCTGTAGCAGTGTACATGCTCTGGTCTAGCCAGATTGTAAGGTAGAACTGGGGTCATGATAGTGGGGTGGGTGCGGGGAGGAAGCATTAAAGAATGAGAGGAATATGGTGTGTTTAATCAGTGCTGTATTGTACCCTGGCTGGATTGTCCCTTCCTTGTGATACTTCTGTGAGGGAATGTCCAATTGTCTGCAGATGGGTTTGGGGTGTCCACTCCAACACCCCTCATTTGCCTCGATGTGATTGTGTATTTTGGGTCTTCTGATGCCTGATAGCTGATTCCACCGACACCTCATGATCACACCTTGTTGCTTCCCTGCTAGATGGCTGCTTGTTTAACCTCAAGCCTTTAAGACCCCAGACACTATCTTTTAATAACTGGGCACCATCAGCTTTCTTCACCACATTTGCTTATGCACACATTTTGACTTCAGCAATCTCGTCAGGAAGGTGAGCATCACAGAATGTAGGTTATTAGAACAAGTTGTTCTTGAGTTGAGGGAAAACTTGAGTTAGAGACCCAATATCCACTTGCTACCTTGATACTTAACTTATAAATATATGTACATAGACCTATATCCCTATCATTATATATTAATATTTTACATATATAACTATATTTATACCTCTATAAATGTCTATTGCCTCCTAGTTCTGTCCTCTTTTCCTTTCCTCCGGTCCCACTATCATGTTTTCCTTTATTGGGCTTTCAGTAATTCCTCTTGACTATATCGCACTTGATCAGCCCAAACAGGCATTCTACAACCTCCTCGCCATGGATTTGAGATCTCTTGTTGTTCCCTTTCCCTGAGTTTATTGGCTCCCTTCTCCCTTTCCCCCACCTCCCCCTCTCCCCTGTGCTCCCAGAACCATAGGTCCCATTGTTTTCTCCTTTGGATTGTTTATCTTGCCTATCTTCTATAGATAGACATGGAAAAAAACCAAACAAACAAAAATAAGAAGAAAACTAGGCCTATAAATAGTTCCAGGTCTGTCTGCTGACCCTTATGAATGTTTTCTGATCAAGTCTGATGAGGTGCCAAGCCCTGACCTCTGAGTCTGAAGTCTATTTTCGGGATTCCGCAGGGACTTTGTTGCTTTGCTCCCCTTGCTGCTCTGTTGTGCTCCCTTCCTATTTCACTCTGGTGTGGGGTGAGGGTGAGGTGGTGGGTTGGGGTGGTGGTGGTAAGACCAGGCACAATTCACACACTGTGTTTTTGGCGCTATCCTCTGCAGCACTGTGAGTCAGTGAGGGGACATCGTGTCTCAAGGTGGGGCTGGCCTTATGGTTCTCTCTGTGCCTTGGCTGCCTGAGCAGGAGTGTCATCCTCAGGGCTTGGTGGACCAGGATGTGGTTTGTTCATTTCTCTCTCTCTCTCTCTCTTTTTCTCCTTCCCTCCTTCCCTCTCCCTCTCTTCTTGGGAGGCGGTTAATATAGCTGGGATTGGGGAAGAACCTTGTGCCTGATTGGGAGTTTGAGATCAGATGTGCCTCTACCCTCCAGTTATCTTTACCAATTTTGATACCAAGGCACTCTGCTGCTTTGTGGTTTTCAGTGAATTGGCCACCCACAACTCACAAATAATACTCATGATTGTGGGACTTATTGGGGGAAATTAAGAGGTTATGATTCAGTTTCAGAAATGCTCATGATACAGTTCCCCGATCAGGCCATCTGTCTCAGCCAGGAGGATCCTTGACCTCTGCTGTTCTCAGAGAGTGTTACAAAAATCCTTTGGTGCTGCTGATCAAGGCTTAACGGGAGCTCCATTCCCTCATAAGCCTCAGCGTGATGGCACTCAGCTCTAGCCCAGTGCATCAGTGAACTTAGTTTTTCCAATTAAGTGCTTGGAGACACCCTACTTCACAAGTGAGTCTTCTGGTTAAAGACACTTGGCTTTATTCACTCCATAGGCCAGGAAGCCCACAGCTCTGCCCCCTGCTCTTGTTCTTGGTAACACAGCTGTACCATGCCTTTGCTGATCCTCTTGAGTTGGAGGAGATTCATTGTGTAGGAATCTTCTTAAGGGCCAAAGGACATGTTCCATTCTTGGCTCTTCTTTCTGGATGGTACTGCTATCCCTTCATTCAAAATTGATCCATCGCCACATTCATGTACCAGGTTTTGTCCAATCACAACCAAACTGTTAATAGCCCCTCACACATGAACCATACCATCTGATCAGCATCTTCCCTCATTTAGGCAAAGAGGAAACATACGAAATCTGCCAGGCCCCACATAGTCACTTGGTGAGAGTTACAAAGACTGTGGCTGGGAGAGCCATATTTAGGAAATCACTGCATCACCAGTTAAAAGTAAACTATGCTAAAATTTGTATAATACACATTCAGAAGGGGAGGTAAGTAAAGAGAGACAGTAGGAAATCTTTCAAGAAATAATGGAGATAAGTACTTCTGAATTAAAGAAATAAGACCTCTTTAGCATTAAAAGACAATGGACTACCCAAAAGTAGAGATAAAGAAAAACTCATAAGTAGACAAAGTGGACTTTAAGAACATCAAAAATCAAAGGAAATTCTAGAAGTTCCCTAATGGAGCAAAAGATACAAAATAAAACAGGAGTCACATTGGCAGCTACCTTTTCATCAGTAACATTGAGGGCAAGAATAAGTGGAATGATATTTTAAATGTATTAAAGGAAAATTAATTTCCAAACTAGAGACATATTTATCCAAATTATCAATCAAATGCAAGGGCATGATAATGTTTTCAAAATTACAAGGCCTCAGAACATTCACCACACAGAACCCTCCTTCTAAACATTGAGGTTACCTAAATAAGAGGAAAATAAAATCCGGTAGATTTTATATTGCAAGAGATGAGTAAAGTGAGGGTCTTTAAATACCTTGGCGAAGTTTGTTACACCATAAAAAAGAAAAAAAGACCAAAGAAAATAAAGTATGTTCATCATAGCACAGAATTAAAATTTGAGATCGTATCACAGTACCAAGATGAAAATATAATAAATGGCAAATATAGATATCAGGCCTTTCAAAGTAAGAAAGGATTAAAAAGGAACAAAGAGCACAACAAATTGAAATGATAAACTTAAATGGTAGAAACAAGTCCAAATACAGAAATAATTCCAACTAAGTGGATTAAAATTTTCTGTTAAGAGACTGTCAGTTTTAATAGTTCATACATTACACCTATATCATTTACCAAGAGCCTTGGTGGGGCTGGAGGTTCATCACTGGACTGTTCGCCCACCACAAGGTCAAGGGTTCAAACTCAATAGTCACTCTGGAGAGAAAGCTGCTTTTCTGAAGGTTTACAATCCCGGGGGCCCAAGGAGCAGTTTTACTCTTTCCTGTAGGTCCTCTGGGACTCCAGAGACTGGATGGCAATGGGCTGCCGTGATTCTGAGAAGCACACTTGAAGCATAGGGACAGACACATACATACTGAAATAGTAAGGATGGGGAGACATACCAGAGAAACATTAATCAAAGGTATTAAGATTAATATCACTTACGTGTTCCTAAAGACAAGCAGATTATCATTAGGGTTTAAGAAGGCCACTTTAGTGGGCAGCAAGGGGAGTACAAGAGTGAAGAAAATATACTAAAATCGATTGTGGTAATAATTATAAAACTCTTCGATATTTTGAACTATTGAATTATATGGTATGTGGATTATGTCCCAGTAAACTATAAAACTTTTTTATTTTTTATAAAGGAAAGTCCCTTTATGGTATTTAACTAAAATATATAATTATTTGATACATGTGCAACTAATAAAATATACATTTTATTAGTTATATATATAATTTACAGTTACAGAAAGACACTGGCAAATTAACTGTTGTAGTATGAGATTTTAATGCACTATTCTCAATTATTGGTATATTAAGCAGAGACAGGATATAGAAAATTTGAACAAGTTATCATGCTTAGCCTTGTGCACATATATGCAATTCTGAATCCAAGTGGAGAATACACATTTTTCCTAAGCACATGTACATGTAGAATGTTTACCTAAATTAATACCTACTAGCCCATGAATTTCACATAGATCATCTTCTTTAATAATATACTATTAAGTTAAATGTCAATAACAAAAAGATAAAAATCTACATAACTCTGGAAATTAAATTGCATGCCCTAAATAGCTCATGGTTTAAAGAATAAATGCAAATGAGATTTTTTTTTCAAATCTTAGCACTGAATGATAATGAAAACACATCATATATCAAAACTGTGCAACATAGCAATGATGCTTTTATATAAACTTATAGTCTAAAACACTTAAGTTAGAAATGCAGTCTTAAAAATTAATGATGTTTGTATCTAATCTTTTAAAACCTTATGAACAGCAGCAGTTCATTGTGTGACATCATGCTCATAATGAGCCTCTCAGGTGGGAAGGCACTTAAAATACAACTGAAGATGAAGCGCTTCTTTCAAGTAGACTTGACCTTAGTGACATGCGAGGAGAAGGGCTTTGGGGACCTTTATCTGTTGATGTAACTGGATTCAAAATGAGAAGAAACAACTTTAAACATCTACAAATAATTAAAATGTAGGCTGTACAAATTATGATTCCAAGGAATTCAAAAGTTATGCAAATGAAACGGGGTCCATAAACACATTGATGAACTGATGTTGAATGGTACTAGCCATTTTGAATTAGATAGTCGTATGGTTTACTATGCTAGGAGTGAAAAATTAAGGAGAAGTAGCATCACATTCATTGTCAAGCTCTATCCTGAAGCACAAGTGATATGATATATCCATCTGCCTGCAAGGAAAACCAGTTAATGTGACTCATTCAAATTGACATTCCAACCACTAATTCCAAAGATGAAGAACTTGAAGAATTATCAACTTCTTCAGTCTGAAATTGATCAAACATGTGGTCAAGATCTACATATAACTTCCTCCCTGGAGGATAGACAACAGAAAAGTGGGTGAAGGGAGATGTCCGACAGTGTAAGATATGACAAAATAATAATAATTTATAAATTATCAAGGGTTCATGAGGGAGAGGGAACTGGGGAGGGAGGGGGGAAAATGAGGAACTGAGACCAAGGGCTCAAGTAGAAAGAAAATGTTTTGAGAATGATGATGGCAATAAATGTGCTTGACACAATGGATGGATCTATGGATGGTAATGAGTTGTACAAGCCCCCAATAAAATGATTTTTTTAAAAGATATATTAAAAATTTCTTGTGATTCGAATGTGAGAGTTTCAAGCAAAGGAGATTCAATGATTAGAAAATACAGCCTTAGTATTGCAAATGAAGCTGGTGATTACATGATAAAATTTTGTAAGACCAACATCATTTTCACTGAAATGCCTTTTTTCAACAACATTAGCTGTGACCATGCACATGGACTTCACTAAATGGAAGACATAGGAATCAAGTAAACTACATATGTGGAAAAAGACAATGAAGATGCTTTATCTGTAGATGCCATCTCTTTAATCATAGCAAGGCCAGGCGCTTACTGCAGAACAGACCATCAGTTCCTCATATGCAAGCTCACGTTGCCACTCAATAAACAAGTTCACAAGAGTCTATCCCATCTGAAGTTAGGGATTATCTCAAGAATAAATTTGAAGCAATGAACATTAGTGGCTCAAGATAAGATGAGTTGTGTGATCATATCAAGGACTTCATGCATGGAGAAAGGTAAAGGTCTTCAAAAAGACTGGGAAGAATCATTAGACCAAAGTGGATGTCAGAAGACACTGAAATCTACTCATAAATGTAGAATAACTGAAAGGAAAAGAATCAATGATGAAATAATGGAGCTAGACAGAAGGTTCCAAAGGATGGTGGAGAAGAGAAAGTAAAGTATTATTAGATTTCATTAATGTCAAAGACCTAATATTGAAAAATCAAAAAGGAAGAACACATTCAACATTTCTCAAGCTGAAAGAACTGAAGGGAAAAAAATTCAAGCCTCAAGTTGCAGTAGTAAAAGGTTCTTTCTTTCTTTCAACATTTTATTAGGGACTCATACAACTCTTATCACAATCCATACATCAATTGTGTAAAGAACATCTGTACATTCTTAGCCCTCACCATTTTTAAAGCATTTGCTCTCCACTTAAGCCTTTTGCATCAGGTCCTCTTTTTCCCCCTCCCTCCCCGCTCCCTCCTCCCTCATGAACCCTTGATAATTTACAAATTATTATTTTGTCATATTTTGCCCTGTCCAACGTCTCCCTTCACCCCCTTTTCTGTTGTCCGTCCCCCAGGGAGAAGGTCACATGTAGATCCTTGTAATCGGTTCCCTCTCCAACCCACTCACCCTCTACCCTCCCAGTATCGCCCCTCACACCCCTGGTCCTGAAGATATCATCCGCCCTGGATTCCCTGTGCCTCCAACCCCTATCTGCACCAGTGTACATCCTCCGCTCTATCCAGACTTGCAAGGTAGAATTCGGATCATAACAGTTGGTGGGGGGTGGGGAGGGGGAAGCATTTAGGAACTGGAGGAAAGCTGTATTCTTCATCGGTGCTACATCACACCCCGACTGACTCATCTCCTCCCCTAGACCCCTATGCAAGGGGATCTCAGTGGCCGACAAATGGGCTTTGGGTCTCCACTCTGCACTTCCCCCTTCATTCACTATGGAAAGATTTTTTTTTCTGATGGTGCCTTATGCCTGATCCCTTTGACACCTCGTGATCGCACAGGCTGGTGTGCTTCTTCCATGTGGGCTTTGTTCTTTCTGAGCTAGATGGCCACTTGTTTACCTTCAAGCCTTTAAGACCCCAGACACTATCTCTTTTGATAGCCAGGCACCATCAGCTTTCTTCGCCACATTTGCTTATGCACTCGTTTGTCCTCAGCGATCGTATCATGGAAGTGTGCACCCACTGATATGATTTTTTGTTCTTTGATGCCTGATAACTGATGCCTTCGGAACCTTGTGATCACACAGGCTGGTGTGTTCTTCCATGTAGGCTTTGTTGCTTCTGAGCTAGATGGCCGCTTGTTTATCTCCAAGCCTTTAAGACCCCAAACACTATCTCTTTTGATAGCCGGAAACCTTCAGTTTTCTTCGCCACATTTGCTTGTTCACCCGCTTTGGCTTCAGCGGTTGTGTCAGAAGGGTGAGCATCATAGAATGCCAATTTAATAGAAGAAAGTATTCATGCATTGAGGGAGTGCTTGAGTAGAGGCCCAAGGTCCTTCCGCCACCTTAACACTAAACCTATAAATATAGGCACATAGATTTATTTCCCCATCCTCATATATATATTTGCATATGTGCATGTCTTTATCTGGACCTCTGTAAATGCCCTTTGCCTCCTAGCTCTTTCCTCTATTTCCCTTGACTTTCCACCTGTCCCACTAATATGCTCCGTCCCCACCTGGGTTTCACCTAAACCTCTTCGTTACCTTACCCTTGATCATTCCCTACCAGGCCTGCCACACCTACCTCACCATCAATTTGGATCTCTTGTTGTTCCCTTGTCCCTGGGTTTGTTAACACCATTTCCTTACACCCCCCCCCACCTCTCCCTATCCCATGTTCCCCTGAGTAAAAGCTTCTATAGGCAAAATATCGAACAATGCAGGAAGCATCAAAGTGGATTAGAAAAGATACATGATCCCTTTACCAAAAAGAATTAGTTGATTTTCAGTCAGTTCATGAGAAGGTAACATGTGAGCAAGAACTGATGGTACCAAAGAAAGACAATCCAAACTGCACTTAGGTTATTGATCAGAAGCATGGTTTCAGGAATTGATGAAATCCCAATGGAAGTGGTTCAAGTAGTGGATGCGGCACTGGCAGTGCTCACTCCATGTCTGCCAGCAAACGCGGAAGACCAACTGGAAGAGAGCCACAGCTCTGCGCATTCCACGGAAAGGTGATACCACAGCATGTGCAAACTACTGAACAGTATTATTAATATCACACACGAGTGAAATTTTGCTGAAGATAATTTAAAAATAGTTGCAGCAATATATCAACAGAAAGTCAAGCTCAATTCAGAAGAAGCCATAGAATGAGGAACATCATTGTTGATATCAAGTGGATCTTGGCAACCATATTTATTGACCCGAAAGATATTTACCTGTGCTTTATTTATTACACAGACATTGGATTGGGTAGATCATACAAAAATATTACCCCCGCCCCAAATTGTGAAATAACAGGAATTCCAAAACACTTAATTCTGGTCATGTGGAACCAGTACATAGACCAAGAGGCAGGCATTCAAGCAGATCAGGGGGGGAAAAGGTTATATCCTTTCACCACACTTAGTCAGTCTGCTGAGCAAAAAATCCAAGGTGATGGGCTACATGAGCAACTCTGTACAGGACTGGGGAGACGCATTCACAATTTATGATATGCAGATAATACAACCTTGTTTACAGAAAGTGAAGAGGTCTTGAGGAATTTGTTTATGAAGAACAAAGACAACAGCTGTAAATGTGGATCACATCTAGATATGAAGAAGGCAAAGTACCTCACAGCTGGACCAAGAAAAGCAACATCACAATAAGGTTTAAAGTAGTCAAGGAATTCATGTTACTTGAAGCTGACTTAACAGTAGGTAACAGCAAATATCCATTTAAATTTTCAGGAAAAGCAAAACACAGCAGAATAGACCCACATAAAATTCTAGGGAAGGCACATCAGTCATCATGAAAATCAGTGCAACGGAATAAAGGAGCACGAGAAGCCTGACTTTGGTTCTTTAAAAAGACCAAAAAATAGGCGACTATTTTGCATAGTTCATCAAAGAACAAATAAAGCTCAGACTCACTGCTGACACATAGTGACCCTATAGGGCAGGGTAGAATTGCCCCTATGAGTTTTCAAACCGCAACTCTTTATGGGAGTAAACCCCCCTCTTTTTCCCTCGGAGCAGACGGTGGTTTCCACCTGCTGACCTTGCATTAATTCGCCCAGTGGGTAACTACTATGCCGCTAGGACTCCTTAGGAACAAATAGAAAAAAAAACATTACATATGGAAAATGGAATCTAGTCAGATAAGGCGACATTTAAAAGATAAGAGACTACCAACAACTGTGTGCTAACAAACTTAAAATGTAGTAAAAATAAACAAAAAGTTATTTCCCAGGAAAAAAATCACAAAACCAACTCTTCCACATGGAAAATAATTTCATACATATTTAGAGGACTTTGGCTTTTCGAGGGTTGCAGTCTGTGAGCCTCCCTGTGTGCTTTGTATTTGAATGGACAGCATCTTGGAGAATAACGGTTACCTGACAGATGACTGAGACTGGGCCTTGATGAAAATGATGTAGAAAATGAGTTGGCAGAAAGGCATGGCAAGGACATTTTAGGAGTGTAAGTGGGTTGATGACGAATGAGTGCAAAAAGTAAGGAACTGTGAAAGGTGGCAGAAAAAAATGGACTTTCTTGAAACAGAAATGTATAAGAGCTACATGAATTAATTGCACAATGAGCCTCATTCACCAATAGTTACCACCAGCAGACTTAATGTTTGCTTGTTCTCTCACACACAACATTGTCTACTCTTTCAGCTACAGAGTTCAAGAACTCATTGCAATAGCCACACAGAATGCACCGACAATATTCATGATGAAGGAAGTTAAGAGGTTAAAATGCAGGTGAGAAATGCTCAGGATATGGGCATTAGATCAAGACAAAGTTCTTTAAAGCCTACTAATAAATTCCCAAAGGACATGCCACTCTAAGCCTCAACCCAAAGACATGTACCTTCAGCTTTGTGGGTCAGTGAACCCAGCTCTCTGAATTCGGTGTCCACAAACCAGCCTCCTGCCCCAAAGCATTTCTTTCATCAGCTAGGAAGTCCACCACTCAGTTCCATGCTCTGGCTCCTAGCTATACTGCGAGTGCCCCTCTGATGTTGTTACAGCAGTCTTCTGGATTGAAGAGGTCTGCTGTACAAGGATCTCAGGGTCCAGAGGACCCCCTCAACTGGCTTTTACTGATAAGGTCTCCCCTTCTAGCTCCTAAGAGGAATTTTATATGCACAGAAACTATGCAGGCATGCACAATGAATTCTGCTAACAAGCACTCACAACTGAATCCCGTCAGAGTCCCCACTCCTCATCCCCAACACACACCACCACTACCATACCTCTTACCCAGACCCATCAGGAAAAGGTGTTTGCTGGGCGATACAGAGACTCTAGCTAGAAGAACCACATTCAGTAATTTGAAGCTCTGGAGTGTCCTTAGTCACAAATAGATCAAACTCTAAAATTCCTCCAGTGTACTCAGTTGTTAAAGTGCCCCAATTTGTAGTTGTCTGTTTTACCAACAGTGATAGGTAGGTTTATTGTGCCAACCTGGCCAATAAAAACATGTGGGATTAATAAGGCCGCAGTTTAATTGAAGGCCAAAGAGATAAAAGGCTCAGTGAACCTCATCTTGTCTGTTTCTTGCTCTCTGATGATCGGACCAGTGTGTGGGTGCCTTAGTTAGTTCTCAGCCTCAACTTGCGACCTACACTCCCTGTGGGACACCCAACCAGTGGACCGTGTTGCTGTAGTTTGAGGTATCTTCAAGGCCTGCTTTGCCACACTGCTGGTGTATACACCACTTGAGCTGGGGACTGTTGGACTGTGTCATCTGGTTGACCATTGGTGACTCACCCTGCTGTTTGCTGCCTGTGACTAGACTGCCTGTATTGGTCTACAGAAGACTCAGCTGTCTGCTTCCTTGACTTTTACCCAGCAGCTCTCGTGAGTTGACAAACTGCCAGTGTATTATTTGAACTGAGCCCTCTATACTGCCCTGTCGACTAATTAGCTGTTTATTTCTTCATTTTGGATATATCTATATCTATAAAATCATGTGTCCTGGTTTCGTTTCTCTAGAGAATCCTAACACACCAACAATCATCACTTCAGTCCAAAACAAATTAACTTGTAACCACTCCAATCACTCCATAACTGGGCCCATACCTAGATGTGCGAGCTGAATCTACACATGATCTAAACTGTTTCGAGCAGTCTGAGTTAGGAGCAAAACTACTTCAGGCAGGAAAGAGCCCAGGTGGTGCAATGGTTGAATGCTCAGCAGCTAGAACTGAAAGGTCACAACTTACCCAGCAGCTCTGCAGGAGACTAGAGATCTGCTCTCATAAAGATTACGGTCTAGGAAACTCTGTGGGTCTTCCTTTGGGCAAAAGTATTGTTAATATAAAGCAGTTGATTTTGGCACGGTGTAGTAATTTATAGAAAAGAACAGTTAGTTCACTGAATCAGCTATAATTAAGTCATCACATTACATCTAAATCTTCCAGTCATGTCAAACATGTCTTGGACACAGCGTTTGACTAATTAACTGAATTCAGATTTTCACTTATACATGTTGATGGTATATAGACTTACCCTTAGCTAAACCCACTAGAATTTGGACATCTCCTTTCATTCTTTTGGCCTCTGTAACGGCTCTCTCATAGGAATCCTGGTGGTGTAGTGGGTTGCAAGTTGGGCCACTAACCACCAAGTCAGCAGTTTGAAACCACCAGCTGCTAGCACTGTGGGAGAAAGATGAGGCTTTCTACTCCTGTGAAAGGTTAGTTTTGAAAACCCACAGGGCCCGTTTTATTTCTTCTTATAGGGTGACTGCATTGGAATCAACTTGATGGCTGTGAGTTTGGTTTGGGTTTTTGTTTTTAATCATCTTTCTCAGAACAGCTACTTGAACGAGGTTACGCTCTTGGGTCCCAAGGAATTGTCCTGTAGCGTGTGCTG
Organism: Tenrec ecaudatus; assembly: GCF_050624435.1. Classification (NCBI taxonomy): domain Eukaryota; kingdom Metazoa; phylum Chordata; class Mammalia; order Afrosoricida; family Tenrecidae; genus Tenrec; species Tenrec ecaudatus. The sequence continues at coordinate 62,260,231 of NC_134533.1, forward strand.
TGTACAAGTGTGCTTTCAATCCTGAATATTTCCATTGCCCTCAAATGTGAGCATCTTATTGCCCTTGTATTCAAGAGTTAGGAGTTACGTCAGCACAGGAAGTATGTCCAAGGGATATCAGAAGTTTTGCTTTTTGTTCTGCATCATAATTTTTCCATGTGACTATGACTAAATCTGGAATAATGTATTACTGAAAAATGTAAGAATACTTCCAGTTATCCAAACTGTTTTAACACCCACAATCCATTTGTTAATAATAGGGCAATAGACTTCCTTCAGCGAGACCGATCAATGTCCTAGAAATGATGAAGGAATGGAAGAATAACCCAGAAAGTGACGAGGAAAACCCAGTGAATCAAAAGGGGAGCAGTTGCTCTATTCAAGAAGAGTTGAAAGCCTTCCCACCGCCATTGAATTCCAGGGACGCTTCATTTGAAGAAGAAAAGGAAAAACAGGTATGGGTAATAAGCAAAAACAAGTCACAGGAACAATTGCTGTACTTCTCTAACATAAAATAACCCCACAACACTTGGGACACTTACTGTAACTGACTTTTTTTTGGTGTTAATTTTTAGCAAGGGACCTGATTTATGGAGTGAGTAAGGTTCTTGCTTGCCTTGTAGACCACCATGTTAGCTATGGCCTGAATGTTGTCCAATCAGTGATTTTTGTAGAGCCAGGGGTTTAACAGAACAGATAGTAAATATTTTAGCCATATGGTCTCTGTCATAACTACTCAATTCTGTTGCTATCACATGAAAGCAGTCATAGGCAAATAAATGTATGAATGTGGCTGTGTTTTATAAAAACAAACTATTTTAAAAAGAGGTAACATGCCAGATTTGACCTGTAGTTTGCCAAATCCTGACGTAAAATGTTTGTCCATTGATTTGCATAGATTTAAGATGATTGAGTCCCCATTAAATTTTATTGGTTTATGATTTAAGTTATTGTATTTTAACAGGCCATGTATATGACTTAAAACAGTTTTACATATAAAAATATATTATCTATTTTCCAAATTTATCATGATGAAAATTCTTTAAATGGGTTTCTCATTTTATTTTATTAGATATGAATACATATTATACTTTTTGATCAATAGAATTTACTAAACTTTTTATTAATTCTAGATTATGGTCGATTAATTGAATCTTTACCGCAAACTTGTGTTTTATTTTTCTATGTTTGTAGAAGTTTTTTCTGTATATATCTTCTAGTCTTAAGTCTAGTGGCATGGATATGTCTTCTTTACTAACTGAGCATTTTTCCCTAGGGGCTGTACTCCCCTGGGGGCCACTCAGAATTCTTGGGAAGAGTGACTGCAGGGGGAGGGGCTGGCAGAATAAACCCTAAGCAAACCCAAGAAGGTGTAGAGCTACTGAAAGGGACATGGTAGAGTGAGCTATTGCCAATTTTCATGTACTAAGAATTTCTTCATTTACTTGATAACAAATATCTTGATCACCAGTTTAACACTTACTGATTCAGATTTTAAAAATAAGTACACTGTTACCATAACCTCTCTAGTTAATAATTTTTAAGTATTTAGCAGCTATGACTATTTCATACTCTTTCTAAAAATAACATCCTGAAAACGCATGTTCCCATTTGTTTATTGAACATAGTGTGAATTTTTTTTCTATTAGCTGACTTTGTATTTCATACATATACATACAGGCATATATACATACATATGTCCACACAATATACGTGGGAGTTTCCAAAACTGTCAAAAAGACACATTCATGTATAGGCATAAACATACATACATATATGTCTCCGTACACATATTCACACTTATACACACACGTAACACTTATGTTTTCTTTCATAGCCTCAGCTTTATTTCTGTGTTTCCCGCTGAACCTGCTGTAAACTATCCTTGTGAACCAGAGTCTTAGACCGGTGCTGTCCTCCATCTTCGTTCTCCAGTGGGGAAAGTCACCGTCACCTCTCACTCAGTCACAGCGATATGATTTGTGTTATGAATTGAATTGTGTCCTCCACAGAGATGTATCAGAGCCCTAACTCTGGTACCTGTGAATGTGACCTTGTTTGGAAAGAGGGTCTCCAAAGATTTCATTAGTTAACCTGAGGTCCTACTTTAATGATGTAAGTTCTAATCTGATCTGAATGCTGCCTTTATAAACTGACAGAAGAGACTGACAAAGAAAGAGGGGCCAGGTGAAAATACAAAAGCTGGATGCCACAAGAAGGGATATTCCTCCAGAGACTTGAGAGAGAGAGAGAGAGAGAGAGAGAAAATGACACACTGACTTGAATTTCTCGTCTCCAGAAATTTGAGACAGTAAATTTCTGTTTGTATAAGCGTTCTAGTCTGTGGTATCTTGTTATGACAACCCTAGGAAACCAATACAGCTTGCCAGGCTATTCTGTTACTTCCAACTAGAGAACGGAAAAATGGAATTTGGGTTACTCGTGGCTGAAGCAATCTATATAAGAATCTAGACTTCTACTCACCATATGGAGTACTTTTTCTGCAATCACAACCAACCAGCTGGGTCATGGATAGTAACCCCCACCTCTGATCACTGAACATGTTCAGGAAAATTTTGGAAAGCTATTTGTTATAAACGCTATAGCAGGAATTTCTGAAAATGAAATAATAGTTTGCTTTAGATGTCCTCTAAGGAACTCTCCCAGGGTTAAATATTAGAAAGAATACCTTTATAATGTCTTAATTAATAAATTCTTACAAAAGAAAGTATTACCACAACTTTATTTGAAAAATTTCCCTCAACATTGTTGTTCTTTCAGATGAGCAGCAGAAAGAAAAAATTACTTCTCATGCACTTAGTATATTAAGCTTTTTCATGATAAGTAGCTTTCATTATACTAAAGTTGAATTTGTTCTTAAAGTTGAATTTATTCTGGAAGAATTCTAGGAAGATGGTGGCATAAGCGGACCATTGTCCCTCACCCTCCACCACAAAAACCAGGAGAAATACGATAAGGAAATGGTTGTCAGCCTTGAGAGACTCCACACTGGGGGACTGCAGACAGAAGAATCAGCAATGAATCACACTATAGGAAAATTAAGTCTCTCATCATCTCTGCCCCTTCCCCAGATATATGGGCTACCAAAATCCAAACCAAAACAAAAACTTACTGCCATTGAGTTGGTACCAACTCATAGTGACCCTTCAGACAAAGTAGAATTGCCCCCGTGAGTTTCTCAGACTGTATAACTCTTTTCAGGAGTAGAGAGTCCCATTTTTCCTCCACCAGAGCAACTGGTGATTTACAGCGGCTAACTTTACAGCTAGCAACCCACCTTATAACTACTGTGCTCCCGGGGCTCCCTAACCACTACACCTCCTAGCTTCATAATGAGATAAGACCCCAAGCTTGTGCTCCAAAATTAATAAGGAAAACCTCCCCAGGGACCCATCAAAGCCTGCCAGCACCTCCCCCACTCAGTTACTATCAGCCATAATGCTGAGCCCCTGCAGTGGAATCTGCTCACGTAGTCAATACTTCACCTTCCTTTCTGCTTCCCATATCGCAGGCCTCTAATAAACAGGCCAGACCTCTCTAGAGGTCATTTTGGGTCTCTCTGCTTGACATTACTGATATTGATGACAACTGACTGAGGCTTCTTTGTGCCAGGGAGCAGACAGACATCTTGAAAGAAGGCTAAAAAAAAAGAAAGAAAGAAAGAAAGAAAAGAAACAAAGCCAAATAGAAATGTTGCAACTGAAAGGAACAGTAACTAAAATGAGAAACATGGTGAGAGCGTTTAGTCAACATTCATTCAAGCAGAAGGAAAAAATCAGTTAAATTATAGGCTAAGATCATTGAAATTACAGAGGCTGAAGAGGAGCAACAAGAAAGGAGGCTTAACGCTTAAGCTTTGATGATCACAGATGATGGAATTATGGGACAACAGCAAGAAACCTAATATATATATCAATACATCATGAGGATTCTAGAAGTAGGAGCCCAAAATACTTGAAGAAAGAATGACACAAACATTTCCGAGCTAGATGAAGGGCATAAATCAGCAAATCCAAGAATATTAAAGAACACCTAAGTCAATATGAACCCAAAGAGATCTACACCAAGATATATCATAGTCAAGCTCTCAGAAAGGAAGGGTAAAGAGAGGAACTTGAAAACAGTGAGAGGGAAGCAAACAGCGACATACAAAGATCCATCAATAGGATTAAGTGCTGATTTCACTTCTAAAAATTCAGAGGCTAAAAGGGAATGGAATGATCTATTGAAAGTTCTGAAAGAAAAAACAAAATTATTAACCAAAATACTATACCCAGCAAAACTGACTTCAAGAGTGATAGTGAAATTTATAAATTCCCAGACAAAGAGAAGCTGAGAGAGTTCATATCCATCGTTTTGATCCTACAAAAAATACTAATGGGTGTTCTGCAATGGAAGAGAAAGAATGGAAATTAATTCAGAAATTAATTCAAAGCTGTACACAAAAAAATAAGATCCCTAATAAAGAGAATTGCATGGACATGTATAAGAGCTAGTATTAAGGTATTCATGTTTGATAGTTATAATATTTTTGCTCTTTATGCATTTTAATTATAAATCTATAAACAAGGATAAAATTTTGTTATGGGGTATATGAAATATAAAGATTAATTTATAGCAAAAAAGGAGGAAGTGTTATATAGAATTTCTTTTGTTACTGAACATAATTGGTATCAATTTACCCTATAAACATCAATTAAGCTGCTAGATGTAATATTCATGGTAACCACTAAGAATATATCTAAAAAACAAAACAAAGACAACTCAAATGGCTCTATTTCGGCTATCTAGTACTACTATAACAGAAATACCATAAGTGGATAGCTTTAACAACGTAACTTTATTTTCTCACAGTTCAGAAGACTAGAAGCCTAAACTTGGAGTGCCAACTTCAAGAGCAGGCTTTCTTTCCGTTTCTGAGTGTTCTCAGGTGTTCCCAATACAGGGACTTTGGGTCTAAAGGACACATTCCAGCTTTAGATCTTTGTTCTTGGTAGTAGCAGATCTGTTTGGGTCTCTAAGCACTCATTTAATGTCTTTTATAGCTCAAACGAGATTGAAACAAGATACAGCCTAATCCCGTAAATTGTATTCTGCCTCATTGACATAGTTATAATTAATCCTGCTTCATTAATATCACATAAACTAGGGTTTATAATACATTGGATAATTAGATCAGATCACAAATGGAAGAGAATTATGTAATACCGTAGCCTAGCCAAGTTGACATATATTCGGAGAGAACAAAGCTCACTACAATAAATCAACAACACCTAAGGAAGCAGTATAAAGGACCGAAACAAGAGGGCTTAAGACCCACAAAAAATGGAAGAAAGAAGTCACTTTTTATCAGTAATTACAGTAAATGTATATGGACTAAATCTGCCAACCAGTATGCATAGAGTGGCAGAATAGATAAGGAAACATGATCCAACTTTACGCTATGAGTAAGCCATATATCCAAGGACACAAATAGATTGAAAGTTAAAGGACAGTAAAAACATTCCATGCAAATGCTAACCAAAAGAGAGCTAGATTGACAGTCTCAATACCAGACTGCAGTGCTGTGGATTGCTACACATAACACTTTTAGCTGGGCTCTTTGTAACTACCACCAAATGACAGGTACTTATGGCCCACCAAGGGAAGCTTGCTAATAATGTAAATAATGGGCATGGTACCCTTTTAGGGGTGAGACCATGCAAATGAGATCTATAGAACCCTAATGTGGGAATTGGTCAATTTTGCCATCTTTGTAGGTTTAAATGAGCCATTAGAGGTAAAAGGAGGATTTTACTACCATCACAAAGAGGGGTCCAAAGTAGATCTGAGATCTTCATGCTAATCCGCCTGGATCCAGGGGGCAGCTTTGACATTGGGGGCAGCAAGAGGCAACAACAGAAAAATGGTGGCAACAGAGGAGGCAGAGCCAGGAGACTGGCAAGAAGCCGGGTGGTGGGCTTCTTGGCTCACATAGTGAGAAGGCTGAGCGGAAGCTTTGTTGGCAGAGTCACATGATTCTGGGCACTTAGCTGGGAGCTAAATTTGCCAACCCACAGAGTTAGAGCTGACTGTCCTCAGGACGAGGCTTCCTGGTGGACTAGGGTGCCTTTGGGCACTCGATTGGTGGAACTAAAAGGGTTTTGAAATTCTTGTCTGTACAGGACAGGGAACCAAGGGACTACATGGCCAAGAGGCCAAGGGCCAAAGAGGTATTTGTTGGCAGGTGCAGTTGGATAGAGGTGGTCAATTTATCGGGAGCCGTTTTTGATCCTGAATTGTAACCGGTTTCCTAGTAAGCTTTACCATCAGGAATGTTGTCTGTGTGGCCATTGCCATGAAAGATCAGACCCAGCAGAGAAGTAGAGCGCCATGGGAGGGATGATTGGTATAAGAATGGTTAAAAAGCTTGAAAGTGAAAACATATCTGAAGTCACCTCCTAGGAGGCAGCTTTGGGCTGTTGATTTTGATTCTCCTCCTCCTTGTGGAGTTAATGCCACCCCCATGCCATCTTTACACAGATTAAAGTAGAACTTGGGACAAAAATTGTTAGAAGAGCTAGCATCTGCCGCTAAATCAATTCAAACTCACGATGATCTTGTATAATGTGTCCTAGACTGTAAATCCCTATGGGAATAAAGAGCCCATCTTTCTCACACAGCGCAGCTGGTGTGTTCCGTCATCAGTCCAGTGCTGACCTAACAGTGCCGCCAGGGCTCCTCAGAAGAGTTAGACGTTTGTGTTAAGGTACATCTCAGAGGTGTCATACTGCTGGAGGTCACCGTCTGGAAGTTGTTTTTTAGTTTTTTGATATGTGAAACCCAGACTGATTGAACCTCTAAAGGCACCAAGTAGAATAAGGGTTTAGGAGGGAAGTGAAGGGGTAGTGGGGGAGGTGGGTTGTGAAGGGAAGATGAGGTCAAGGAGCCCATGTAAAAAAACCAATGCTTAGAAACTGATCATGGAAGCAATTGTACAATTCTCCTTGATGTGATTGAACTATGGAATGATATGATATAGATATTAAATTTTCAAAAAGAAAAATGTGCAGAAATACAAATAATTAATATTAGAAATACCACAGGGAAATTATTTTAGAAAATAAAAACTTTTTAAAAAGAAAAAAAGGAAGAGTTAAAGATGGGCATATATAGGGATAAGGACTTAATTATTCCAGAATATTAAATCATCAACATATATACTCAATATCAGAACCCCTAAAAATACTGAACAAAACTAATGATGATAAAATTGAAGGGAGAAATAGATGGCATTGCTATAATAATTAGAGACATACCATTTTCAATATTGAACAGAACATCTAGAAAGAAGATAAACAAGGAAACAGAACACCTGAATGACACTCTAAGTCAACTGGACCCAAGAGAGAACTAGGAAACACTCCACCCAGCCACAGAACAGTGTGCATCCTACTCCAGTGCACACGGATTATTCTCCAATATAGACCACATGCAGGTCACAAAACTAGTCTTAATAAATGTTAGAAGATTGAATTTATACAAAGGATTTTCTCTGACATCAGGTTGAGGTCAGAAATAAATAACAGGAAAAACTTGTAAAATACACAAACTTATTAGTAAACTACCAGTATACCAAAGAAGAAATAAAAAAGGAGTCACATTTCTTAGAATCACATGAAAATGAAAACATAATGCACCAGAGCTTATGTGCCCCAGCAAAGACAGCGCTCAGCAGGAAACTTTTAACATTAAATGCCTACATGAAAAAGAAAAAAAGAGAGCTCAAGTCAATCACCTGCTTCTGTAACTAGAAGAACGAGAAGTGAAAGTGGATACTAGACTGAAATCAACAAAAAAAGGAAATTATAAAGATCAGAGCAGAAGTCGGAAAGACAGTTTAGAGAATCAACAAGACCAGAAACGGTTCTTTGACAAATTAACAGAATTAATAAACCTTTATCTCAGCTGAAAAGAACAAAAAGAGAAACAAATATAATCAAAATAAGAAACTAAAGAGGAGACATTATGATCAACCTGGTAGTAAAGGAAAACCGAGATGTAATGGACAAATTCTTGGAAAGCTACAATGTGTCCAAATTGACTCACGAGCAACTAGAAAGTCTCAGCAGACCCTTAACAAGTGCATCCATCACATCCGTGGTCAAAAACCTCTTGTCAATAAAAAAGTCTTGGGCCAGGTGGCTTCAAGGAGAGATTCTACCAAACATTTAGAGAAAAAACATACCCCCGATCCTCTTCAACCTCTTTAAAAATATAGAGAAGGAAGGAATATTCTCTAATCCATTTTATGAAACAAACATAATATTGATACCAAAATAAGATGAAACACCACAAGGTTAGAAAGCTACAGAGCCATGTCCCTTCTAAGCGTTGTCATTATTAGGTGCCATGAAATTAGCCCTAACTCAGTGACCCTTTGCACAAAATACACTGCCCGGGCTTGGACCACCCCCATAATTGGTGTGTTGGAGCCCATTTTTGCAGCCACTGTGTAAACCCACCTTGTCGACGGCCTTCCTCTTTGTCACTGTCCGTCTTTAGCAAGCAGTGATGTGCTTTCCCAGAGACTGGTCTTCCCTGAAAACATGTCCAAAGGGACATATTACTTCTTTCTGTTCTCTTAAATCTCTGTTGGCAGCATACGGTGGAGAATAAAAATCTGAAGTGATAACGAGATAAAGGACTGACGATTACTCCTGCGGTCATCCAGGATTCATGCAGAAATTAATATTCATAATAGTAACATATTAGTTTTTAGTACAGTTGTTCTATCAATATTAGATTTGAGAATTAGACAAAATTGCTACAGAATAAATAGAACTTTATTAAACAACAATATAAAAATGTGAAGCGTTGTTTTTCTACATAGCTCCCATCTAAGTGCATCCACTTCTAAAGGCAGTTTCTCTCTCTAGTCCTTCCCCAAGAGTCTGCGCTGATCGAGGGTCTATGAAACGCTGTTTGAGTTTAGGGAGTGAAAAGAAGCTTTCAAAGGGCAAGTTGGGGCTGAAGGGTGATGGGTAAGGGTTCCCAATGAAATTCTAGCAGGACAGTTCCTGATCCCCTTGAAGAATGAGCAGGTGCTTTATATTGATGGAAGAAACTTTCTCAGCTTGCCTTTCCGGACCTTTTCCTCACCAATGCGGTTTTCATAAAACTTCATAAGAAGGCTTCTGTGATCATCCCGTGATATCAAGATTTCCCCGTCAGGATCCCCTCTAAAAATATAGTCTCTATAGACTTCTGAGCTAACCTTTCTGCCTTGAAGTTAATTGGCCCAAAAGATCACTTAGAAGCCCACCGTTTTGATGTGACCATTCTTTGAAGGTGCCCCACAAGCTTAAGACAAATGTCTGCTGAGATTACTTGTCTGCAGCTACCTACTGAGCGCAGAGGCACGCCGAAGCCCGTCTTGTGTAGAATAAGCCCGTCCTCCTAAGAGCACTTGTTGACTCAGAGCTACCTTACATGGGGGATGCTCTAGGGTCTTAGACATATTTCATAGGTGCGAAAGAACTGCCACCTACCTGTCTGTCAGTTGGCTCCACTGTGGTGGCTTGTATGTGGCTGTGATGCTGGAAGCTGTGTCACCAGTATTTCAACAGCAGGGCCACCCATGGCGCACAGATTTCAGCGAAGCTTCTAAACTAAGATAGACTAGGAAGGGAGGACCTGACGGATCACTTCTGACAAGAATGAATGGCCACTGAAAACAGTCTGAAAAGGTGTCAGAATATTGCCTGATACAGCACTGGAAGATGAGCCCCTCGTGTTAGAAAGAATTCAAAATGCAAACGGCGAAGAGCAGCTGCCTGGAAGGAGAATCATCCTTAATGGAGGAGCGTTTCCAGGTCCGTCCTTTGCTAATGTGGCACAGCTCACAATGAGCAGGAACTGCCGCAAACTCGATCAGTAAAATATGGAGGTAGGACAACCTGAAGTCATCCAGGATGACATGAATGCAGAAAGATCCCAGGCTTGTTCTAGAGCAGCGGTTCTCAACCTGTGGGTCACGACTCCTTTGGGGGTCAGACCCTTTCACAGGGGTCGACCAATTTATAACAGTAGCAAAATTACAGTGATGAAGTAGCAACAAAAATAATTTTATGGTTGGAGGGTCAACCTGCAGGTGACTGTCAGGCACTGAGAGATTGACCGCTGTTCATTCGAGAGCTCTGCAGAAAACATCCTGTCGTGGTTAGGTGCCGGGCAGTCTGCTCCAGCTCGTAGTGACCTTGTGTACAACAAAACACACCGTCCCTGGCAGGCCTAAATCGTCTCTCCGTTACAAACCAGGCTGTCAAAGTTGGCACCTGACTGGTAGATGAGAACATTGTTTCTAAGAAGGTGCAGGACTGGGCAGTGTTGTGCTTTGTTTTGTTGTCTGTCAGGCCACGATGAGTCAGACTCAACTCAACAGCACACTACAGCAACCTGCCAGTAACCGATGTGAGGCTCCCAGCGCCTAACCTGTTAGTGCAGACAGTGGAGCGTATGCTGAGTCCCTGCTTTCCTTCTGGGCATTTGGTACATGAGAAGCAGAGGCTGCCTGCTGAATCACCCCCCAACCTTTTCAACATTGTGTCACAACTCATCGTGAGGGCAGTAAGCACGTTCTGTGTGCCTCCAGTGCACAGGCGCTTCAGATGCTTGCCCTTGGTTTCCCGGTCTTCTCCCCAAGCGCCTCCTCTCTTTGCTGGTTGTGTTTGTATCCTTCTAATACAATCCATCACAGCCAAGAGTGTGACCATCTGCTGAGTCATGCGATGCCTCCCAGCATATCATCAGCCGCAGTGTGATCTGAAAGACCTCCCAAACACAACAGCTGTATTAATCGCCAGTACATGCACACATAGTGAAGGATGCTACTGTGAATCTTGACCTATTCTTCCAGAGAATGTTGTTTGTCGTACAAGTTGATATTTTGAGTTCATAGGCCGCCATGAGCAACATGGTGGTCCTTTAAAAGAGAGTTGATGGGCTGTTAACAGCCGCTCTGTGAGAGAAAGGCGAGGCTGTCTGCTCCTGTAAAGGTTTACAGGCTTGGAAATGCTGGGAGCAGTTGATGATAAATTCTCTCTCTCTCTCGTTTATCATCTGAAAGTGTGTTCATCTGCAATGAACAGCAATGGAGGAGGACATGCCTGACCTCCTCCGGCCTCCCTACTGCCACGAAATAGGAGTCAGACCTGCCTCCACTCTCCATCCTTGTTACCTGCATTGACACCAGCCATCCTGCATCTATGATGGGTTGGATAATTTGTTGCAATGGTCATACAGAACTCACAGACAATACTTGGGATTAAAGAGGTTTATCAGGAAATTCAATAGGTTACCACAAATCAGGATCAGCGACCAGTAAAGATACAGTCATAGGTAAGGATACAACTGTTGGTCTCCCCAGCCAGCAGCCAAGTCTCTCTTTCCATTTCCTAGTCTCTCCCCACACAGTCCCCTGGCCTGTAGCCTCCATGGGCCAGGAAGCCAGACTGCCTGTCGCTCTGCACAGTTCCAGCATCTCAGACAGAGGAGCAGGGCACTCCTCCTCTGAGTCTCTATGTCACTTGCTGTGATGCATCTGGTCTCGGTGGCCTCCCACTTCAGACAGTGGTCTTGAACTTGCGCTTCCAAGGTCCTCAGGGGTTTTATCTTCTCTCACTGCTTCAAAGATGGCTCCCCTGTTTTGCAGGAGAGGGTAGCAAAAATGGACCAGTCCTCCCCATTAGTGTTACACACACCCTGTGTGCATAGTCCCACCCAATCATTTACTTGGGTAGAAGAGCCACATTAGGAAATTTCACTCCACTGCAGTGGATTGACACGGTGGCTGCATTAATGAGCTCAGGCGCAGGACCAGTCGTGAGGATGCGCAGGACCGTGCATGCTTCCTTCTGGTACACACGGGGTCACTGTGTGTATGGCACCTACAACAACCGCAGCTCAGTGTCTTTATTTTGTGTCAATTTTTAAATAATTTTTCCCTGATTATCGAACTAATGTCATTCTAGCCCCGATCCCGCATCATTCTTTAAAGAAATGGAAAAACGAATCACCAACATTATGTGGAGAAGAAAGAGACCCAGGATAAGCAAAGCTATATTTAAAAAAACAACAAAGCTTCTTACCTCCAGGTCTCAAAACCATTCAGCTACAGTAACCTAGAAATAAATCCATCCACTTGCAGACAACTGATTTTTGATAAAGAGCTAAAATACATTAAATGGAGAAAAGATAGTCTCTTCAACAAATGGTTGTGACAAAGTGGGTTTCCGCATTCAAGAGAATGAAACAGGATCTATGTCTCAATTCATACATTAAAAACAAACTCATGATGGAGTAGAGACCTAAATGTAAGCTCTAGAATTGTAAAGATCATCGATGAGGAAATAGGGACAAACTTAAGGACCCTAATAGATGGTATAAACTAACAGTCATAGCAGTAAGCACACAGCAGACGACGAAATGGATGATTTCAAACCAAAGCAAACTCACGGCCATGCGTCCATGCTGAGACAGGGAGACCCTGTAGGAGAGGGTAGGACTGCCCCTGTGAGTTTCTGAGACTGTGACTATTCATGAGAGTAAAAAGCCCCATCTTCCTCCTGAGGAAAAGCTGGTGGCTTTGAACTGCTGACCTTGTGAATTTCAGCCCAACTCAGAACTACCATAACCACTCACACCAGGGCTCAAATAAATGATTAGGACCTCTTAAAAATAAGACAGATATGTGCATTCAAAGACCAATAAGAGCGCTTACCAATTGGGAGAGGGCGGGAATTAGCACATCAGACAAGGGAAAACGGTACGTTGGACGAGGTTCTAATCTTTGAAATCTATAGAAAATTGCATTGCCTCAACAAGAAGCAGGTGGATAATGCAGTTTTAAAAAGAGCAGAGGACACGAACAAATACTTCAACAAAGTAGACAACCAGGCAGCCACCACACGAGCTGCAAATCCAAACGAGAATGAGATACCACCTCACATGACACTGATAGCCACGTTTGAATGAGCAGCGACAGAAGTGACAAGTGCTGGAATCGGTGCAGAACGTGGGCCCCGCACACATTGCTGATGGGGTGTAAAAGTGGACGGCCACTGTGGAACGCTGCATAGCCCCCCTCAGAGAACCGGGAAGGTGAAAACCATCGGACACAGCAAGTCTTTGCTGGAATACGCCAAAGAAGTTGGAGCAATCGAAAACCAGAGCTAGAACTAGTTATTGGCTTTTCCCTTTGTGTCCTTGGCTTTCTTTCTGCAGTGGTCATTGGAACAGTGGATCAGTAAACGCGGGCACGTCCACACCATGGAATGCTGGGCATCGCGACAGAAGGATAGTGAGGCAGGGAAACACCCCATGGCACGGATAGAGTTGGAGATCATTATGCTGCATGAAGTTAGTCAGTCATAGACGGACAAATATTGTATGAGATCGTTATTATAAAAGGGTTTTATACAGAAACACACAGACTTTGACAGTTACAAAGGGCACGAGGGAAAGGAAGGGCAGGAAAGGCAGAGCTCGAGGGCAGACAGGGAGGCAGGTGGATGAAAGGACAACCGTATTCTGCCTGAGGGAGAAGAGGAAGAAAAGTGGACAGGGCAAGCTCTTGGAGGTTTGATCATTAGTTTGTTGTTGAATACAAAAGTGATCTGAAATGTAAACACCCACCTAATTCATAGTAAAAAAAACAAACAAACAAAAAAAGACTTGTGTAAATGGTTTTAGCAGTAGGTGTTATATACCCAAACCTAACTTAGCACCTTCGGGTCGGTGCCGACTCACGGCGACCATATAGGACAGGGCAGAACCGCCCCTCTGGGTTTCTGAGATTATAACTCTTTACAGGAGTAGAAAGCCTACTCCTTCTCCCTTTGTATCAGTCCCAAATCTAAACAACAGAGATATCTATTCATGGAAGAATAAATAAATAAATAAGCCAATGCAGTATATCCATACAATAGACTCCTACTGAGCAATAACAAATCAATGAGCCGAGGTTCCAGCCTCTCCCCAGGGCACGGTCACTGCCCTCAGTCTACTCTAGATCCTGGCCACCTCTGAGGTGCTGCCATTGGTCAAAAGCTCTTTGAGGAGGAAACCAAAGATGTCTACAAGTTGGTAAATAATCCAGGAAAATTGCTTCTGCCGTCCAAGGACCCGATGACAGCAGCCCCTGCAGCTGGAAGGGACCACCTGGACGGCAAAGCTGCGATTTCCAATACAATCATCAGTTGCGTTTTCCCATCGCTGCAGGAAGAAGGTACCAAAATTACTTTCACCCAAAAACGAGGCACGGAGACAGCTTCCGCTGCCCCACAGGGTGGAAATGATCCCTGTTGGGTAGGTGTGTCAAAGAGTAGCAGCGGGCTCATTCCTCAGAAGGAACCTGGCATCCAGCAACGTGGAGACGCTTTCAAAGTGCATGCCACCAATGACTCCCAGTGGTCTGAGCAGCAGCGGCTAATTGCCGCCAAATTCTGCTTTGCTGGACTTGTGATAAGTCACACTGCAGTGGATATCATGAGTCATGTCACGCCACACAGGCCATTGTTGAAATATTGGGGGGGGGGGGAATGTGGCTGCCCAGGACCGTGCAAGGGTTGGCATGAAGACTGAATTTGGTACTGATGTAAGCACCAAAGAAATTGTCCTCACTGCTGTTATTAATAACGATTCCTGGAGACTGGCCATCAGGAGATCAAAGCTGACAGAAGGACTGAAGGGCTGCAGACAGTCCCAAGCAATGGGAGTGGGTTGCAGGAAGAGTAGAGCGCCCCCTGGATTCACAAAGTCAGTGCAGGGTTGAAGTATTGACGATCTCCATCATCGAGAGAAAACTCAGGAGGCTTGTGGAGATTTTGACATTCCATGTGAACTTCCACTTTGGCCCATAGGAGACCAAACGAAACTCTGAGGATTAAAGCTGAGCATGAAGGAGACAGTATTCTTACTGTCTTTGTTGGGAGTAGCGGGCAGGAGCAATGGTCTGGGGCCAGTGACCAGCTGTCCTCCCTCACACCAGACTCGGGGTCTCACAATGTAAGGTCTTCTCTTGGGCTACCCAGTAGTCTTGGCTGTTCAACTATCCTTTCTCTAGTAGGATCAGCTCAGATCTTTGGATCGGACAGTCATTTGATATGGGCCAAACAGGGAGGAAGCATCTTAAATACATGAATTTCCTTGAAGCAGGCTGACAAGAAAATCAGAGAGTGCAGTGTATGAGAACTTCACTATGTTTATTAGAAAAACTCTACAAATTCCTATTTTAGCTGTAGGAAAACACAAGCCATGCAAGATGAAAAGCTAAGAGAAAAATAAAAATTATTGAATAAAAAGAAATGAACTACTGTGCATGGATGACTCTTCAAAATACATCACAACACATTAGAGCATCGCAATGAAATTTCAGTTACGAAGTAGATGGAGTTGGACCTTGTGTGGAGTTAGAGAAAATGCAATCGGCAAGTTAGAGAAATATGCAAAGTAGGCACAGGGCTACCTACTTTTGATTTTACTAACAGGAAGCTTTAGAATTCTAAAGTCTAAACTAATTTATGTTGAAAGCCATCAGAACAATTGTGGTACCCGGATGAGAGCAGGCTCACTGGAGTTTGGCACGAGTGATTTTCTGAGCAGCTCTTCTGCTTCCTTACTGGGATGCTGGCTGTACAGCTCTGTGTACACATCATATTTTACACGTGGCTTCTCTGCATGGTACGGTTTGTTACGTAATTATGTTGTAATTACAAAGCAAAGGAAGATATCTGCATATTTCTCTAATTTGCACATCAGATTGTATTTTAATCCCACACCAGGCACACCTCTTCCTGAGGTGGCCCTGTCAAAGACATGTAGGCACTAGAAAGTCTATTTCTCTTTCCCTGCCCCTTCCATTGTTCTTCTGAAAGCCACAGGAATGTGCAAGAAGGTGGGTGACCACTCACTGTAAGCCAAACTGGAGCAGAAAACGTGTATGGGAATGTTCTGTCACTTGGACCTTGTGCAGTCCTACAATTTGAATGTGTGACTCTAGAAATGGTTGCTATGGTGATAAACCATTTTACTTAAATAGCATGTATTTTGTTCAAAATTCAGAGAAATGGTAACAGTTCTAGTAATCATGCACTGGTATTAACTTCAGTGATGTGCCTAGAGCTTACAGGTTTTGCATCTATTATCACCAGATGAGTTCGCAGGTTTAAGTTATGCTAGTGAATAATGAAATATGTATGTTTAGCCCCGTTTTCCTGCGACATATCTCCCTTTGCACACATGGAGCCCTTTTTCAAGATTAATAATAGAAGCCAGCGAAATCGAATCAAGGGTACTGAGTTACAAAAAGATGTGACTGGAGGAAACTTGTGAGGTCATCTTTGCTATCATTTTGCCTCCTTAGGACAGGCTAGTCTTTTACTGATGTATTTTTAAATTCCTTATTGTGAATTGGGTGAAAGTTTACAGAGCAGGTCATCTTTTGTTTCGTGACTGTTTCAGCCCCCACAATGTGACCTCATTTATCCCACTTGGTCCCTGTGTTTCTGCAGCCTCTTCCTTTTCTGAACCTTCTGAACTTTTTCCTTGGGTCAGTGCTGGCCTTTGGATCTTAAATGGTTGATTATTCTAAGGTTTGTGTACTTAACTAATGTCATTGTTCCCCTTAAAGAGGGGTCTATTGTGTGGCTGAAACTTGAGGAGACCTGAATGGTGAATAAAGGCCATAATCTTGGAGGTTCCACCAATCTCTGTCTGACCAATAAGCTTGTCCTTTTTATGATTTTGATTGTTGTTCCACATTTTTCTTCTACTCTATCTAGGATCTTTTCATTGGATCCCTTTCAGAGGAATTGGTAATGGTAGCCGGGCACTGTCTACTTCTTCTGGTCTCAGGGTTGTGGATACTGACATGTGAGGAGTCCATTAGTCTCTTGGACTAATTGTCTCTGTGTGTCTTTGATTTTAATCACTCTTCTTTCCTCTGGACAAGGAGAGGCCAATAGTTGTACCTTATATGACTGCTCGAGATCTTTTAAGGTCCCAGACCCTCCTCACCAAAGTAGGGTATAGAATACAGCCTGTGTGGACTGTGCCATTTGACTTTTGTGTCCCCCAGTCCCAGCGACTCATTCCCTCAAGGTATTTGGCTATGTCTAAAAAGGTTTCAGAGCTCTGTCCTCTCTACGCTCCACCACATTCATGGGTTTATTTGTAGCAAAGGCAAATAAAGACCTACATATACATATCACCTGGAGAACGGACCACGATTGAACTGTCTCAAATAGTACGAGCCTACCCAAGGACGACGGACAGTGAGATGCTGCCTAGGTCAGCCCCTAGCTGATTGCCCCACTCAGAGATGCCACCAAGCTCCGGAATGCTAAAACCTGCCCCTTTCATTTTATAGATTTAGAAGTATGTATCCTTCTATACTTTCCCATTTTAGACTGAGTAACTCTCATAAAGAAACCTACACCCCTTCATCATATTAGTAGCCTGTCTGTAAACCTTTTCTGGTCCCTTCATAGCTACTTCAAGCTGGTTGTAGTGTTTCAGGGAGAAAGATGAGGCTTACTACCCCCATAAAGAGTCGCAGTCTCAGAAACTCACAGGGGCAGTTCTACCCTGTCCTATAATGTTGCTCCGAGTCAGCATCGACTCAATGGCACTGAGTTTTGGCAGTGCTCCAAGGATGACTTCATCCTGCTTGAATAGAAAGATAGAACGTTTTTATTTTCTTTGACTTCTAAAATGCTTTCCAGTGATTGTCAGGTTTTCTTGGTCCTTGGACAATGGTATACGTATTAGGCTGGGTTGTATATCATGCTAGTATTTCAGAGAATGTCTGTATTGATATTTACATCCTCACCTGGATTAATAGTGGATGACCCCCAGTCTAAGGATAACTTAGAACCACCCCACCCACCACCTGCCAGAATCGCATCTTGAACCTCCTCCGTCACCTTTCTCCCTCTCTGTACAATCAGGGACCGCATCCCTCTCTGTTTGCTTTCCCTGACCTGAAAGTCTCAGTGACTCCGATTGCCTCGGCAGTTTCACTTTCCATTTCTCTGTCCTATTACTTACCAAACTGTCAAATTGCATCGGTGGCAGCGAAGAGCCCCGCGGAATCCCACCAGCTATGAGATAAGAAAAGGGGAACCTAAACTTCGAGATTCGTGGCCTGCGAAAGAAGTCCCTGGGAGATAAAGAATTGCTCGTGTTCCTAAAGAAACGCCGGAAAGCTCGGATTTGCTTTGGCCAGGGCCTTTGCAAACAGATGACGAGACTTGGCTGTTGGGAAGGAAAGCCACAGCTTGGCCTGAAGGGCACCCTGGCGCTCAGCCTGCATCCTTGTTCTGTGAACATCAGAGGAGAGTTTTAATGAGGAGCTGTCTGGGAAAGGAGACTCGGTCTCCTAGGAAAGCTCCCACTATTCTGGTCCCTAAACAAAGGCAGCCTGACTGATTACAGCTGTAATTAGCATAGAGAAATGGTACTTTACAGGGCGCACACGCACACACACACACACACACACACACACAGGGCAGTTTACTAAATACACTCTTAGAAGATCTTAGCATTTACAGTGGAGTCATTGCAAAGGTAAGTAGGTTTGCATTGATGTTCCCAGGAAATGAAGGAAGCAAATGCTGCCATTTATCTCAGTGCAGTTATAGGTCAACTGTGGGGTTCAAGAAAAAATGGTTGACAATTTAGCACATAGTAAACACCAAATTGACAGAGAAATAAGAAACATACACTTGCATTTATTGCTGCTAGAAGGGGTGAGACGTTGGGATGCTAACTGCAGGGTCAGCAACTCAAATCCACCCGGCACTTGCGGGAAGGAAATAAGATTTTCTGCTTTTATCAAGATTTAGTCTCAGAAACCCAAAGGGACAGTTCTTCTACTCTGGGTGACTTCGAGTCAGAATCGACTCAAGAATTTGTGTGTGTGTGTGTGTGTGTGTGTGTGTGTGTGTGTGTTAGAAGTATAAATTGGTATAACTGTAGGGGGGCAGTATAACAATATCTTTCAAAATTATCATTCCATGTACCTTTTGACCCAGGAGTTCTTCCTCTAAATGTACATATATGAACCTATACATAAATATACATATAGGTTCAAAATGATGCAAGAACAGAATTATTCTTGGTAGCATTATATGTACAAGTAAAACATTGGAAATGACCCAAATGGCCATTGTGATCAGACTGGCTGGTTAGATGTTACATACAGTATATCACATAAAAGTGCTACAGAGTCCCAAAAGAGACAAGGGCTCTTTTGATGCACTGACATGCGATGATCTTCAAGATAGATGTTCATTGGGGAAAAAATATCTAGATGTAAAGTGTGCTTACTGAAAAAAGAAAGAAAGAAATTCACTGCCATCAAGTCAATTCAGATTCATGGTGGCCCAGTAGGGCAGAGTGGATCTGCCCTTATGGATTTCCAAGACTGTACATCTTTAGGCGAGTAGAAAGCCCCATCGTTTTCTTGTGGTGCAGTTGGTGGTTTGAACGGCTGACCTTGTGGTCAGCAGCTCAACGTATAGCCCACTGTGCCCCTGGAGCTCCTAAAGAATGCTTACAGTGGACTACTATTTGTATAAAAATGGGGGCAGAAGATGCTTTGAGAGATTAAATCAAACTATATAAAATTGCTACAATTGGACTGTTTGGGGCCTACAAAAATAAAGTATCTCTGGAAGTGCAGGCTTTAAATAGACCATATGGATTGTTATGAGTGGTGGATAGAGGGGAAAGCAGGGCACCTGAACCTACAGACTTCATGATTAATGGAGACAAGATTGAAGTGGTCAAGGATTTCATTTTACTCAGTTCCACAGTTAACACTCACGGAAGCAGCAATCAAGAAATCAAAAAACATTTTCTCGGGCAGATCTGTTGAACATGAGCTCCTTAAAGTGTTAAAAAGCAAGGCTGTCACTTTGAGGACTAATGTACATCTGACCTAAGCCATGAGACTTTCAGTTGCCTAATGTGCATGTAGAAAGCTGGACAGTGAATAAGAAAGATCAAATAAGAATTGATGCATTTGATTAAAGGTGTGTGTTAGACAGGGTTCTCTAAAGAAACAAAACCAGAACGCTAATAATTTTACATATATTTATACATATATATGTAACATAAACAAACAGCTAATTATAAAGCAGTACAAATGGCTCAGTGCAACTCACTCCCCTAAGACAGTTGTGAGACACTGGCGGACCTTCAAGTCTGAGGGCCGCTGGGTATTCCTCTGTGGAGCAATTCAGGCTATCTGGGCAGAGAGGCAGCAAACAGCAAGACAGGTCACCAAATCAGCCAGATGACAGGGTCCGACAGTCCTCAGCTCAAGGGATGTAAATTCCAGTCGTGTGGCAAAGCAGGTCTTGAAGGAACCTCAAATTACAGCGACACAGTCCACAGGTTAGGTGTCCCACAGGTAGTGTAGCTTGCAAACTGAGGCACAGAACAAGCAAGGCAGCCGCACACTGGTCCGATGATCAAAGCAAGAGACAAGAGAGGCGAAGCTCACCGAGCCATTCATCTCTCCTCCCTTCAATTAACCCCCCATGTGCTTATCAGCCTGGTTGGCACAATAAACTAACAAACTCGGGTGTTGAAAAAAAATATTGGTCCAAGAGACCATGGACTACCAGAGAAACAAACATATGTCTCTTAGAAGAAGTACAGCCAGAATGCTTCGTAGAAGTGAGAATGGCAAGACGTTGTCTCACATACTCTGGCCATGTTATCAGGAAAGACAAGCTCCAGGAAAAGGATGGCATGCTTGGGAAAGGGCCGATGAAACCGCAGAAGACCCCCAGCAAGATGGGCCCTTGCCTAATACTGACTGTGAGTGTGGGCCAGCACAGGCCGGGCGTAGG
This sequence comes from Tenrec ecaudatus, assembly GCF_050624435.1. Classification (NCBI taxonomy): domain Eukaryota; kingdom Metazoa; phylum Chordata; class Mammalia; order Afrosoricida; family Tenrecidae; genus Tenrec; species Tenrec ecaudatus. The sequence goes on from NC_134533.1 coordinate 62,281,152, forward strand.
TCTGTTGTGTCTCGATTCACACGAGTCAGGACCAACTCAACAGCACCAACTACAGCCACCACCAAAAGGGAGGGAGGGGTGAGATTGTGTACATTGTGAATATGAAGGGGCTTCCAACTTGCCAATCTTAGACAATGCGGTGGTTTCTTGCTTCTTTACTCTGCTGGGTTGCTTTATGTCTGAATATTCATCCAGGCTATCTCTTTTCTTTCTAGCTCATTGATCAAGGAAAGGATCTTCCTGTGACAAGTTTGAGAGCAAATATGGACATTTTAGGCACATTCTCTCCAGGTGGCCCGTCTAGAAAACTCATTCCAGTTAGACTCAAGGAGGAACTAGAGAAAACTCCTGAAACATCAAGCCAACCAATAAAAACCAAGTTCACTACTAAATCCATGGGCCTGCCTCGAGCCAAAAAGAAATGATAAGACCACCTCCCACACGGAACAGTGCAAGAACAAGACTGCTCTTTCTAATGCTAAAATGAGGATGACGGTGGGGGGTGGGGGTGGGGAGGATTTGCCTATGCGGAGCCCTGTCATGGGTTTGTATCACTTTAAAATGGAAGCTAGTTATCTCAAAGCAGCATGACCCACCTCTGGGGTTCAAGGACAGCCATTCGTAGGCTTGAAATGGGCTGTGGTTCAACTCAACTCAACTCAAGATGTCTACAGGGTTGTATAGATGAGCATTGCCCATAAGTCAGCAGGACCTTGTGGGAAGGTTTGGGGCATACCTGATCAGGATCCATTCGCATTTTTTACATTTAGTCAAATTACTTATAGCAGGAAATGAGAGGCCAAATATGGTAATGGAGGTTTCAAAGAATTATGTGCGTTTTGCACTAGAAGACTTTGTTGGGAAATTGCTAATACACTTGTCATAGGCATTTGTACTAAAAGTATTTCCATCATTCACTTGTGTTCTTGTGATTTTAGGTTGCCATAGATTGCTTTAGACAACTTGTTTTACACAACTTATTTTAAAAATAGATTTTGGTAACTACTCATTATTAACTTGCTGCTAAATTTCCAATGTGTTGATTGAATCAATAAAGGACAGATGTTGTTCATTCAAGTTACTCTTTATGTTGACAAGAGGTGAATGTCAGACACTCGTGGACATTATCAAGTGCGCATGCTGCCACAGGGCGGCTCGCCTCTTGAGGGATGGGCCTGCGGCTGGCTGCAGTGGAAAGGGCATCCTGACTTGAGGGTTAGAGATGCCTTTACACCTGGGTCAATAGTTTTGTCATTTGAGGTCAAACTCAGTAAGTAAATGCTTCCTATTGTCCTCCTAAGGAAACAATTTACAGTCGCTTTATCTTTCCTAAAACAGTAACTTCGTTTCATTCCACACCCTCATAGGGTCGTCAGGGAGGCCTCCCACATGACCCACCTGGCAGGCTGAGTGGGTACCTGCTGCATATAAGCTCACTCCGTGATACAGTGATGGCGTGCTTCTGTACTTGGCATAAATGTAGAAGACATGTTGTCTTTCTGAGCTGGTCAGGGAAGGCACTGCCGTGTGCTGCCCTCAGCAGATGGGTTTGGCCTTCTAGGCTTCTCATGGTGAAGGAAGGCTCCCAGCCACAGCACATCTGGGCTAGATGGCTTATTTTGAAACTGGAGTTGGCAACACCTTCTCAAAGTTTTTCTGGCTTCCTGGTGATTACGTCCAGCCCTATCAGGTTGTTTGAAATCCTTTCCTTTATCTCCTGTGCTGTCCGCTTTCTATCGGGATTGAGTCGGTTTGCCTCATCAGCTGAGCAGAGGCGAGTCCTCCCTTCGCTGACACGTCCAGGAGGCAGCGGTGACAGTCCAGGCTTCTCCCCCGTGGCGGGGAAGAGCCCTCACTTGGGGCGCAGGACCTGGAACATGAGAGAAAAGTCAACTGAGTCAAGAAGCGGTGATTCTGCCCCTTTCTCAGGCCTGAAAACGAAATCTTCCCTACCCCCAAGATGTTCCATACAATGAACTTTTCACAGTGATATCATCTTTTAGGACTGGAGAATGCTACAATTAAATTCAATACTATCCCAAAGACCTATTTCTCATTGGCTCCGAATTCGCGATTGTGCTCCAGACGCTCGAGCAGAGAAAAAGGGAAATCGCTGTGAGACATTGTAGTGAGTCCGCATCCTCTCCTTCCCACCATAGATGCATTTTACCAGCTCTGCTCATTCTAGACGTCCTGTATTCACGTACATTAATTTTACTAGAAACTTCTTCCAGGAGAATTTCCATCGTATTTTCATTTATTATCTCATTGTCTGGACCACACTTCTGGGCCAGACTCTATGGACCAGACTAGGCCAGAGCTTTGTGTCTACTATACGGTGCCTTGTGAGTCTCTGAGTGAGTGTAGATGAGCTTGCTTTCACGGTTGTTAAAAAAAAAAACAAAAAGTAACTCTTCCAGTTTCCAGTGACCAGTAGGTAAGGCCAAGGTTTTAATTACAACCTTACAACTACTCCCTGGGCTCCTGTACATGGAGCTGGGTTTTGCTCTGACCAAGAGAGTCCATAGCAGGTATGTTAATTCCAAGGAAGATGTATTCTTACTTCGATAACCGATAAGTCAATGTAGAAGGAATATGATTTTTTTTTAAGTAAATGCAAGTTGGAGCCTGAGAAGAACATTGGGTGAAGAGGCAAGAATGTGAAATCAGAGACAGGTATCTTAGTAGAGAGGCTGGGGATGGAAGAGCAGGGGGCAGATAGATGAAAAATAAAGTTTAATTAATGAAAAAAACCTGATGGTATGACTAACTGTGGTTGTGCCAAATCTGGAAGCAAGAATCAGAGGAGGGAGCCCTGTTCATGGAACAGTCCAGATGGGTCTGAGGTGAAATATCCCCTTACATGGCTTGTACACAGCAAACTGAGGTAACCTCGCAGGCTGAGGAAACGCAGGCATAGCAGGGTGGAAGCTGAGACTGGCTGTTATTTTAAGACTTGACCAGAGAATAGTCCCTACATCTTGAGCAGGAATATTATGTGGTACTGGGCGAGGGGGAGACAAAAAAGAAAACATTCTGTGCTTATCACAGAAATATTTGGTTTAAATAATTCTGTTTGACTCAAAAATGTAAGTTCCAGGTTAGACAGATCAAAAGCAGCGGTCTTGAAAATGAAGCTTTTCAAATTCCAGGCCTGCTGTTGGAATGCAGAATAAAGGCTTTGTTCAAACATGCACCCCCAGCAGGAAGCAGTGCTTTGAAATTGGCTGGGGAAGGGAGTGGTGCTCTGTAATGGCCACACCTGGCTGGCGACCAAGAAACTGTGGCCTTTGGGAAATGACCTTGTGCTGGATCTTTCCAGCCTGCTTCTTTAGAACCGCTCTTGCCCCGGCTTTGCCCTCTCAGCTGTGAGAGGTTAACCTTCAGGGGCTACAGGAACAGGCTCCTTCGGCCTCTAGACTGATTTGGATTCGGTCCACGTGAGACACCAACAGGAAATCAGAGAAGGGGTGAGCAGGCCCAGTGGCTGGGCAGCAGGGAAAGAGCTGCATCTTTCCCACAGGTCACAGGAGCCCCTGCCCGGCAGTCCTTTCCTCTCCTTGAGGTCAAGACCACGGTATGGCATCTTCCCCTGGGGTATGGCATCTTCCTATGTGCATTTCCCTAACATCCCATCTACCCCACCTCACCCTGTTCCTTTCTAAGTAACCCTATGGTTAAGCTCTCAACTCTTCCACTTCATGGGTCATTCTTGACCAGGGAAGTTGGCATCAGATCATCAATCCCCATCATTTAACAGTAAAGTTAAACAGTCCCAGTAGCTGAGAAAAGAAAAGCTGTTTCTGAGCATCTAGAGAGGCGCCCCGGTGGTGTAGTGGTTGGGCTGTAAGCCGCGTGGTCGGCAGTTCCAAACCACCACGGCTCCGAAGGAGAAAGACGGGGCCTTTGACGCCCCTAAACAGTTAGAGTTTCAAAAACCCGTCGGCTCGCTTAGCAGTGAGAATGGAGGTTCCGGACATCCGGAACATGACAAGAAGACATGACGGGAGGCGTTCTCCATGTAGAACCTGGGTGCAGTAACTTAAATAGATCATTGCCAAATAGAGATAGAACTGTTAAATTAGTGAGACCACACGTCAGCACACTGCGGTGTGGGAGCTGATTGCGGCTCTGTTGGTATGTTTATGAGGATCTGAAGTAAAATTGAAAAAATTTAAAGGCTATCATTCAGAGAATGGTGATTTCAAAAATATATTTATGGCTCTTGAATAGTTTTTAAATTTTTGTGAGGGTCAGGATTGGCTCTATAATCTCAAAAGTGTGCCAGCCCGTAGGTTAGACCTGAGGTGTTTGTATTAGGCACTTACATGCCAGCGGCGGTCTTTTGGCGGCAGAGAGAGGGGTGGCACCAGACTTCAAATAGCAGAAAGAACTATGGACTTGGCGGCCCATCTTTCTCTCCGGGGGTGGGTTTCATGGGATACCAGAAGCTTGTAGGGGAGCCTGTAGTACCCCGAAAACACAGCCTGAAGACAGGATAGTTCCCCGTGCTACGCATATACTTCATCTATAAGCTGAAAACCACTCATAAAAGCAATCGTAAGGAATTTTGTTTTACTATTCAAAATGCTTCACATAGTTCAATTTTGCTCCTCAGGATCCTGTATTTTTCTCAGTGAGCTGGCTTCAAATTGATCTTGATTTCTGTTCAGTACATTTGTTCATACAAAGCACCAGTGTTACACTCTGTCAGAGTAAAAATGAAACGTTTTATTGAATGATGGAGAGATTCAAGAATCAAGAGGTGCCAGCACCCAGGCAAGTGCTATGGTGTTTCAAATTCCAAGGAGACAGATTCTGCCCCAACCCCCTCAGGTGGTGTGAACATATTGCTACGGGCTCTTAGACATTAGGATTGTGTGAAAACAAAAAGTTACGGGGTGGTGGTTACGCTACAGTTCTGCTTAATATCGTTATTTTCATTTCCTAAGCTCTGAGAATATCTTTACTGAGACATTCTTGGAGCAAGCTACTCAAACACTCTCAACAAATATTTTTCAATAAATACTGTAGTTCCTCACACAAGCTACAATCTTGACTCTTGTTATTTTGGAGTTCTAAGCAGTTAATGTTTATAAGCAGCTGAATTGTCTCTTTGAGCAGCGGGAGCAAGGCTTTGGGCCAAGGTGCAGTTTGATTCAAAATGGAGTTCAATTTAGATCTGGGACATGCTTAAGCGCCTCAGTTTTGAGCTTCATGTGCTTTCCGCTTCTGGGCAAGCCATTGCTGAGCTCCGAGATCACCAGGAAAGAAGTCACTCATCCTATACAAGGATGTATTCATTGGGGGATGGCTACTATCTTTAACCTTTAAGACCACAGGATCCAGCTCTGTTATTAGAGTGGTCAGGCACTTAGGTTAACTTGATATAACTTCAGGCCTCATCTTCAGGGTGAGTTGGTTCTCATGGAGGAGACTTTTTCAAACAGGGGCACAAAGGAATAATTTGGCATTCCAAAAAGTTCTGATCCAAGAACTAAAACTTCATCCTCCTCAGAAAAATTACTTTCTTCTAAATATATGATTCATCACATAGCCTCATAGATGCTTCAAAAGTGGGTTATGGCAATAAGAAATTCAATGTATAATACATTTAACAAATCTTATAATAACAATTACAGTGACCAAAAGGAGTAGGATGTCTTGTAGTTAATAGCCAGTACTTTGGGATAACCAACTAAACATATATATAAAGGAAGGGTTAGCCGTGAGAAGGGTATGTAACCAGGAAGCTTTCTTACATGTCAGCTTTCTGACATAATGTCCTAGTGGAGTTCTCGAATGGTTTTTATCCATGAACAGTTAAAGATATTAACAACAGCACAAGCACCTTGCTGAGCTAGGAGGAAGTCAAGGTTTATTTGACTATATAAAACATGTCAAGGAGAGAAAAATAGTTTTAGCAAGGATTCGAAGGACTTCTGTTGAGCTGACATTCTCTCAGCAACATTATCGGTTATCCGGGTCATCGTGAAAGACAGATGGGAATAATATTTTATAATTAGAGTATGCTTGCAGAAATGACCAGCATAACCCAGGACAATCAGCAATGGTGTCATATGAAAGCAAGTTCTCTCTCCTGTCGGGACACAAATTTCAAGTCAAAATAAGGTTCCATAAATTATCATTGTATGACTGGATACCCAAGGATACCCAAGATGCATTGGTCTAATGTATGTTACCCATCGAAACCTGGTAAGGCCCAACTACAGGATGGTTCGTTAGACTTTTTTCCAAATAAGCTGATCTTCCACATCAAGAGACATACCCAGGTGGAGCACAGAGCACAACTGCTCCGATGTAAATATTAGGAACTGGAATGGGCTGATTGACTTGTTCAAGCCATCACAATGGATGATTTTCCAAATTCTGGGGGATCCCAGAGTTGGGCACAAATGGAAAGATTTGATCATTTTTAAAACTATTCTGGTACTATGGAATAATTAGCAAGTATCATTAATAGAAAGGTTACAAGATACAGAAAGAATAAAATGTTCTAACCAGACATGAGTAAGATTGAAATTAGAAGTCAGTGAGTAAGTGGACAATTTTGGCAGTAGCCATAATTTGATGTGAATGACCCATTTAAGTGATTTTTCAAATCAATAGCAAAATTAGGTGTGAATTTAGCATCTAAGACTAGCACCGCAAGTTGATCAGTATAGTTTTGTGCAGACTAAGGGTAAGAGTAATATACCTAACCCTTAGTGAAATTACTAGCACTGTCTACTGCTTGAGCTGATTTGATGAAAGAATATTTAGCCCAAGCATCAGTAATGGTTACAATAAAGAGAAAGCTTTATAACATTTTCACAATGGAGGCTATGTTAGTTAGAAATTGTAAGATTTTATAATATACTCAGAGATGAGCCAAAATGTGTGTGTGTATTCAAAGTCTATTTTTATTAAGCATTATGAATCAAATTCAATACAGGTTTGATTTATTAGGTTAGAGTTAGGGGTATTCAATTATTACTGAAGCTATTAAATAATTCCAAAGGGAGGAAACAAAACAATCAAAATGATCAAAATATCTAAGTTAGGAAACAGAACCCCCAAATATCAGTAGTTTGCATGTGATCATGTTCTTTGATCTTGAAACCAGTTACCTACTCCTGGTCACTGGGGGATTTCAGCCTGAGTCACATCTGCAGTCAGCAGAGGAGTCCGGAGTGGTGCTCAGATTTTTAAAGCCGTAATGGAGAATGCCAGGATTCATTTAATCTGGTTTCACTGCCCATGGGGGGTTAAAATAACCAGGGAAACCTCCCGCTGGTCGAGTTCTAAAGAAGGCTTCACCTGATGTCTTTCCCAGTCAGCATCATTGTCTGCGTTAATATTAAGTGAAGAAGAATCAGATATTTGCTCCTCACATGATTCTTTAATTAAATAAAAAGTTTCTTTGAGTTGCATTATAAATTAATATGTCAATTCTTCAAGTTGTGCTAAGTTGGGGTTGGTATGGGGTAATGTAAACAAGAATCATGGGCCATCCAGTAACTATTTCATAAGGAATGAGTTTACGAGATCCAAAAGATGTGCTGTGCAAATTTAAAACAGCAAAAGGAAGAACTTTAGGACAAGCCTAAGAATTTGGAAAGCTAGGTTTTAATATTCCAATAGTTCTTCTACAAGTTCAGAGGACTAACAGTGCAATCTCTAGTGTATGGGGCCGATTTGAGACTGTTCTTGAATTTCTTGTCAAGTAAAGTGGCAAAGGACCAGATGCTAACGTTTTTCTCCCTAAACTTTTGCATGCTCTTCGGATGTTGGCTCCACACAAGGACATTCATCTGGGGAGAGATAAAAATGATGAAAGCTCGAAAGAAATCCTGGGGAGGAATTTTTTTTTCTGAGGCAGTTGCTCATGTGGATTCTCATGGTTCTCCTTGCCCTCATTATGACCTGGGAACCTATTATGACCTTACCTGGGAGAGACCCTTTCCTTAGCCTCTCTGCAAAGGCTGCAGATCTGGGTACAAATCTGAGGAACATACATTGAAGACTCTGTGACACTCTTGAGTGTGACAGTCCAAGTGTACTGTTGGCCATCCTAAGTAAAGATCTCCTGGAATACAGCCAAAGGTCCTACACAGGTCTATCAGAGTAAAGCGCACCATGTCGTGGGGGGACATGGGAAAGCAACAAGTATGGGGTTAGGGACAACCAGATTTCTAGGAATACCAGTAGTTATTGCAAGTACGCCCTGAACAAATTTCCAACTTCTTTTGTGTGGCTACTTAACTGGGATAAAAGGGATTTTGCAGGGGTTAAAGCCTGAAGCATTTGCTGATGAAGATCAAAGATTTACAGCTTTCACGTGGAGAATATAATTAACCCATTAGAAAGAAAATCCTGAATTGTAGGAGTTAGTCCTTCCTTTGATTCTTGTTTTAGCAGGTATTGAATAATTGGGGGCAATGGTTTAGAAGTGTCTACTTGAATTATAATAGGTTCAGCAAACAAAAGTTGACCAGTGTCTGGATGCTGTAGCCCATAAATATTAGGAGTCTGGGTACTAGTCTCAGTGGGAAGCGAGCTGTGTGAACTTTGAAAGGACACACAAATACTTGCATATGGCAAGAAGGCTCCTCTTTTTAAAAGTTATCTCTGAATTCTTTCAGACAAAATGAGTATCTTCTCTGTTTCATCCCATTGAGATAAATCCCCCCATTGAGCAGGAGTGACAGAACTAAATAGGAAGGGAGCCCGATCCTTATTGGAGCCAAGAAATATTTGCATGGGTTGAAAATGAACTAATATTTCTTCTTTAGTAGTAAGTCCCATAATTTTGCAGGTCATTTCACTACAAGGTAGGGCCTTTATAAACGTGGGTGAATCGCAGGCAGGGTATATAACTCTGTCTATTGGGCGTTTGCAGTATTCTCCATTAATATCCAAAGTTGTTTCTCCTTGAGGGTTTAAAGCCAACATGTGAACGCTCCCGTATTGTCCCCTCCCTCTTCATTCCGAATCAGTCTGGAAGTCAGAGGAGACGCCTTGGCTTAGTCTTCCGTTTAAAGCAGACTTATTTTTTTCTTCCAGTACAATAGTTTTAGGTCCATTCGAGGTGGTTTGTTTGTGTGTTTGTTTCCCTGAGAGGCCCCTGTAGCTTCTAGAATTGAAGGGCCACGGATTTGTTAGTTTTACCACCTTGCTTTGCTTCCAAATGTTGAGTAAGCTTTTGAGTCAATAGAGTCGATTTGGCAATGGGGGGTGGGGGGTGGTAGCTTTCCAACCGGAACCAGGCCTGAGACTTCAGGCTTCAGGACACATATATAAAGACCCTTGTAGTTCATCTGTCTGAATGTTTTGATAACTTTTGAAATCGTTGGTTGTGGTACTCTTCTGAGGGGGCTTCAAACACTTATTGGGGAAAAAAAGCCATTATCTTTTCATTGCATTTTTTCCACCAGTTTTTTGAACCCCTGGGTGTATACTTCCCTTCTTATATGTAAGAATGGACTTCTGTCTGGGAATTATTTGGGAAAGATCTTAGAAATTGTTTATGTAATTTCTCCCTTAAATTGAGCTTCTACAAGAAGAATGTTAGCTGTTTTGCCTATATCTACAGCTAAACTATCTTGGGTCATCTTTCCATTTAGCCCATTTTAACTATAAATTAGTCTCTCTTGGCTCAACTAGCATGTGGGCTAATTGATATAAATGGAGCAAATAGGGAAGATAAACTTCAAGATAGAATTGAAATTTGTTGAGTGAGTTTGTAAAGATCCTCATGTAATTTCGGAAAATCCTTTTCAATGCCGTATAATTCTGCGTGGGTCCAGGAAATGAACGAAAGAACAGTAATCTCTGGATTTTCTCTGGACTCGCGCCAGATTCTACAAAGTTAGCCGTAAGTTGTGTTTCGAGAGTGGGCTGTGAGCTGTGAGCACTCTGGTTTTGTGTACCAGATTCGCCCACTTGAATGTGCATTGTTTGACTTCCTGACTGCTCTTTTCATGAGCATCGATTGTGCGTCCAAGCAAAATGAAATGCTTGACAGCTTCTATCTTGCCTCTATCATGATGTTACCTGTCCCGATATGAGGATTTGTCTTTTTATTAAGTTGTCATCAGTACTGCGGTTGAAATCCTTGATCTTCATCAGCAAGGGTTTGAGAGTCTCTTCACTTTCCATAAGCAGGTTGTGTTATCTACATATGGACATTTGTTAATAAGCCTTCCTCCAAACCTGATGCTACCTCCTTCTTCATGTAGTCCGGCTTCTCTGATTATTTGCTTAGCATACAGATTGAATAAATATGGTAAAAAAAGGATACAAACCTGACACGTAACTTTCTTGATTGTAAAACATGCTGTATTCCCTTGTTCTGTTTGCAAAGCTGGCTCCCGATCCACCCATGTACAGTTTCCCTACGAGCACAATCAAGTGTCTGGAATTCCCATTTTGCTCAAGGTTACCTGCCTAAGGCTGGGTTGTCTAGCGAAACAAAACCAGTGACACTCAAATATGCATAAGAAAGAACTTTATATGAAGAAGTAATTTTATATCAAGAAGACATTCCAGCCCAATCCAACTCAAGTCCAATGCTTGCCAGGGCCTTTTTCAGGTTCACGTGGCTGCAGGCTGCTGATGCAGAAAGATGAAGTGGGATGGTGGTGTAGGAAGGGAGTCTAGCCCGTCAATCAGGTCACAGCACGATGGTGCCTCCTTGTGGGTGTGACCTCCTCATAAGGAGGGTCCTGGGAACCATCCCCCCACCCCACCCCCACCCTTTTCTGCTTCACCTTCCTGCTGTCAAGTCACTTGGAGACCTGCCAGAAACACTGCCATGGGATCCACACAGCTCTGCACTCACTGGCCGGTGGTCTCCCTGCATTCTGCATCATTGTGAGTCTGAAGAGGAATTTATGGACTAGTACCAGACTTACAGACTGGGCTGGGATGCTTACTTGATATATGATTACCTTTTCATATAGAGCTCTCACACATCTACAAGTGTCAGCCTGCTGTAAGATCACAGGCCAGTGAGTGCAGTTTTGTGGAAGCACGGCCAGTGGTAACATGACAGGATACCAACAGCTCTCCGGTCCAGTGGCTCTCCTGAGGTCACCCCCTGGAGGCAGGCAGGCCCAGCAAGCAGGAAGAAGCAGCAAGGAGAAGAGCGAATGCTTCCAATGCTTCATCGGTTTGTTGAAACATTGCAACCGATATTCCATTAGTTTCTAGGGGAAAAATGAGAAACTATATTTTACATTTTATTCTGTTTAGTCAATTTAGTATTTTGCAAAGAGGTTGTTTTGCTATTTTTATTTATTTGAGAAGCCACCGTGCTCATCTAAAAAGGGTTCTCACTAATTTGTTAATATTAGAGTCTTTATTTTCTAATTTACTGTGCAGGCAATTTAATGGAGAACTCACATTTCCCGTGTTCCCAAAGGGAGCACAAAGTTAACTTTGGGAACTTTTCCAACAGAAGGTCGGAAACTTCAGGTTCTCAGAAGAAGCTAATATCTTGAAGGCTCTGAAATTCCTAGGCAACTACCATTTCATGGCCATCGGGTCAATGAGGACTTCATGGACACAGTGAACTTCATGGAATCTTAAAACCACAGGAACTTAGTCTGTTTTATAAAAACACAGGAAATGAAAAGCAAGCTGTACACTGAAACTCACGGAGCTTTTACATGGAGCACAGAGTCAGGCCTGGGAGTTATTCATCTTGTCGCTTTCCCAAGTCCATTTAGGAGGATCCCCAAATGACCCCGCTTAATACCGTTGACCCCAATCTCTGGCATCTTGGAAGTTGCAGAGGAAATTTTACCTGTGTGTCCCTTCTTGGTCACCAAGAAATCATGAACCAGTTGTCCATTATATTAGAAGTAAAATCAAAGAGTTTTATTGAGGAAGTAAGAATTAGACCGTGACCAGTCACCTGTGCTCCAGTGTTTATGTGGCACAATTCACAAGTGCAAAGTTCTGCAAACCTCAATTTTCATTGATAGACGAGTGGGTTAGAAAACCTGGGGGTGGGGGGATAAAGAAAACTCTGGCACATACACACAATGGAGTACTATGAAGCACATTGTCTCATGGGCAGAGTTGGAGGAAATTTTGTTAAGCGAAGTCAGCCAAGCACAAAAGGACAAGTACAAGATGAGTCCACCGAGGTGGGTCCAGTCAACAGTGGAAACTGAAGAAAAACTCATACATAATTTACTGGTTGAGGGACAGGCACACAGACAGGGGACAGACCAAGTCCAATGATGCATACAGCGTACCAACATAAGGAAGGGAAAAGAGGGGTGGGCAGGGAAGAAGAAAAACAAGGGGGTGGGAGACAGAAACATTGAGGGCAACAGGGCACTAATCCCCCACGGGGAGGGTACTGTTTATGTCTCCACAGGAAAGGGAGTAAGGGACCAGACCTCAGCCTGGTGCCCCAGGCCGTGAGGGCAACATACCAGCATGAAGCAGTGAACTAACAGGTCTGCAGGCTGGCCCCTATCCCAGCTATGTCGACACCGCCTCCCCCCTCCCCAAGAAGCATGCAATACAGAGGACAGCACTGAAGATCCAGCCCGGGGAGTGTGGCAGGACTGCCCAGACCACATGGAAGCAAACAAGCTAAGAGGGAAAGAGAGACAGAGACACTGAGAGAACAGCATCTTGGCCCACCAAGCTTTGAGGATGACATCCCCGCTCAGCACAGCCAATGCACAGAGAGGAGCGTAAGGGTTGGCCTCGCCATAAGACATGACATCCCCTTACTGCCCCATAGTGCTACGGGGGCCAGAACCGGAGACAGTGCAGGAATTGTGCCCAGTCTGACCCCCCGCACCTCCTTACAGACACACACACACACACACACACACACACACACACGGGCAAAACATGAAGGGAGCGCAACGTAGCAAGCAGAGCAAAGCAACAAAGTCCCCAAGGAATTCTGAAAATCTACTTCAGACTCAGCAGGGGCTGGCCCTGCCTCAAACCTCATCAGAAAACATTCATAGGGGTCAGCAGACAGACCTGGACCTATTCATAGGCTATTTTTTGTTTTTATCTCTTTTTCATGTCTGTCCATATAACAGACAGGATAAACAATCCTCAGGAGAAAACAACTGGACGTACGGTTCGTGGCGGCGTGGGGGCGGGGCAGAGGAGAGGAGGTGGTGGAGGAACAGGAAGGGAAAGAAAACAAGCCCAAGGAAATAGAGGAAGAACTAGGAGGCAGAAGACATCTATAGAGGGATAAACATAGGTATGTACATATGTAAATATATTAAAATATAATGATAGTGATATAGGTCTTTGTACATATGTGTATAGGTTAAGTATTAAGATAGCAGATGCACATTGGGCCTCTACTCAAGTCCTCCATCAATGCAAGGATACTTTTCTAATAACCTGACATTCTGTGATGCTCACCTTCCTGACACTATTGCTGAAGACAAAATGGGTGCATAAGTAAATGTGTCCAGCTATTAGAAGATATAATGTCTGGAATCTAAAAGGCTTGAAGTTTAAAAAGCAACCATCTAACAGGGAAGCAACAAAGCCCACATGGAAGAAGCACACCAACCTGTATGATCATGAGGTGACCATGAGATCAGGTATCAGGCATCAGAAGACCCAAAACAAAAGCTTGATTGATATGAATGAGGGCAGTCAGAATGGAATCTCAAAGCCCATCTGTAGACCATTGGACATCCCCTCACAGAAGGGTCACTAGGAAGGGACGAGCCAGCCAGGGACCAGCACCCACGAAACATACAACATTCCTCTAGTTCTTTAATGCTCCCCCCACCCCATCATGATCCCAGTTCTCCCTTACAAATCTGGCTAGACCAGAACATGTACACAGGTACAGATAAGAGCTCTCGACACACAGAATCCAGGACAGATAAATCCCTCAGGACCAATAATGAGAGTAGTAATACCATCAGGGTAGAGGGAGGGGAGGGGGAGAAGGGGGAGAAATGGAGAGCCCATCAGGATGATCGATGTACACTCCCCACACACACACCACCAATGGGGCATGAACAACAGAAACATGGGTGAAGGAAGACGGTAGACAGTGTAAGATATGAAAATAATAATTTATAATTTATCAAGGCGTCACGAGGGTGAGAATGTAGAGGAGGGGGGGGAAAGAAGAGCTGATACCAAGGGCTCAAGCAGAAAAAATGTTTTGAAAATGATGATAGCAACATATGTTCAAATGTACTCAATACAATTGTTGTATGGCTTGTTATAAGAGCTGTTAGGGCCCCAGATAAAGGATTTATTAAATTAAAATAATAATAAAAATAAGTGACACCCCCCCCCAAAAAAATAAAAAGATCTGTGAGTTGGGAGATACCAGCACTTTGGCAGGTAGATGCTACCATAGCATTCCAATTGTAAGAAGAGGAGGCTGCTATTGAATGGGGTAAACAAAGGGCTGTGGGTGCTCCCAGACATGATGCCTATATGACAAAGCATTACAGGGGCTCGTTAAACTACAGTTCTGCCTAACATGATTTCTATTTTTCAGCTTCTAGGACTATGTTGCACAAGGTCCTCTTCTCAGGGAAGGCTGTGCAAACAGTCTCCACACATATCTTCTAAACAATTCCTCCTGCGTGTTGCAGTTTTGACTTTTGCTCCTTTTGGATGATAAGCAATTACACTTCTACAAGAAGCTGAAGTTTCTCTCTGGAGAAGCAGGACAGGGTGTTTTGGCCACAGTGCAGCTTCATTCAAACTTGAGTTCAATGTAGATCTGAGGAGCCATTCCAGTGATGCCTAGGGCCTTGGTTTGGTGGTTCACTTACATTTTTGCCTCCTGAGTCTTACTGCTCAGCCAATTTGCTTTGCTTTTGTTATTCAGACTAAACTCACTGCAATTGAACTATTTCTGACTCCTAGTTACCCGACATAGGATTCCCAGGGTATGTACATCTTAATGGGAGCAGACAGCCTCATCCTTCTCCTTCATAGGAACTAGAAGGTTTGAACCACTGCACTTTCCATTAGCAATCCAACACTTCCCCACAGGGTCCCCAGGACTCCTTTTGTTCTTCAAAGAAAGGCTGTATTCAGTGTCTGTCTGGTTTTTTGTGGCTACCTTTCTTGATCCCTAGTACAATCAACCCATCTGTTCTCTCTGTGTTAATTGTCCACATTTCCCCACGTTCCATCGGACCTGCATTAAATGACCGGGAGCAGCCCTCAGGAGGAGTGCTGAGGTTCCTTCCACTGCTTCACTTGCCTCACTTCAGTCCGCGACAGTGGTTCAGTGGGGACATTGGCGTGGCCTTCGCAATGTCGCCACCAACTCGCTCCGGAATCTCCCCCTCCATGTTGCCTTTTCTATCCCAGAAAGTTCATCTAGACATGAAAACAGACTCAAGACCTCAGAGGACCTCCTCCTCTGTGCTAGCTATATAATCTGTTGTCAATTTGAGAGGATTAAGAGTGAAGGGGTGGAGTTTAGCCTGCCAATCAGGTCGCAGCTTGATGACCTCACTGAAAGGCGCTAAGGAGACACATAGCTCGCCGGAGGCGGATGCAGGCCCGCTCCCTGGGAGACATTGCAGCTGACAAGACCCATGGAGCTAACTAACACGAGTGCCCTGAGCTGAAGGAGCCATGTGGAAACCCCTGCCAGCGCTGAGATGCCCTTACCACCACTGGATCCATAGACTTTGCACCCACTGGCCTGCCAACCTCCTGCATTCAGCATCATTGCATGTGTTTCGTGAGTCTGAAGAGGAATTTATACATTGGTATCAGACATGTGGGCTAATATCGGACTTATGGACTTGATCTGGACCGGCCTGGGACGTTTTCTCAATATGCAACTGCGTTTGAATATAAAGCTCTTGCTTATACACATGAGTGTCTGTGAATCTGTTTCTCTCGTCTACTACACTGACACACATCCCCACTCATGCAGTGTCTCCTGGATCCATGCCCGAGTTCGTGAAACCCTTGTGATTGTGCCACAAGTCCAGCGAACCCCATAGAGACCCCTGAGTATCCCTCTCCTACCCAGTCTCCTAACCAATAGGAGGGCAGAGAAAAAGAAGGTCCTCCACAGCTGTATGACACAGAGGCTGCAACAGTGGGCTCAAACAGAAGGACGATTGTAAGGGCGGCCCAGGACCTGGCAGCGTTTCCTTCTGCGTTGTACAGAGTCCTTTTGAATTGGAATGGACTCAACAGTGTCTAATAGCAAGGACGAGCAGTCTCCAAAGCATCTCTAGGTCATATCTTTGGCATTGGTGCCCCGATTACCTAAATCTGACTGCCTTAGGGGGACTCCAGACATAATCGCTACAGAAAAGATTCTGAAACTATTGTTTAAGAAAGAATTTTCTCCCCAAGACAAAAAATACTCTCTATCTCTAGGGATGATGCCCGGTTGGAGAAGTCAGAATTCTATGCTGACAAAGGCAGGCGGTCTGTACAAGGCAGGTCGAGTGGAAGATGAAGAACAATGCGCATCCTTCCCTGAAAAAGTTCTTGGTGGAGGTGGTGACCTGGACTTCCTTGTCCAACCATTGGCTTATGTGGAATATCCTAGAAATCAAATCATATTGTAAGCTGGACTTTGAGCTGTATTAGTGGAAGTGAGCTCTGTATTTTAATTAAAGTCCTTCTTTAGGGCCATAACACCATGCCTGAGACACGATTCGAAGCAATTTACACATCGTCATTTAAATTTCACAACAGCCTTTGGTGTCGGCACTATCGTTATTTCTAAAGGGAGTAATAAGTTGCGGCACAGAGCGAGGTTAAGAAAACATGTCCACGATCACACTGAGAGGTAGCAGGCCCAGGATTTGAACCAAACGGCTAGGCTCAAAGGAGTCACCATTTCATTTCATGCCTCACAAGGCTTTGCAATCTCTTCCACTATTGTCTGGGCCTGAGACTAACAGAAACTTCGATTCAGACTCCCCAGAGTCAAGTGGCTTCTCTAACTCCTGTCTCCTCAAATCAAAAACAAAACATATCCACTGCCATCGAGTCCCTTCTAACTCATAGTGACCTCACAGGACAGAGTAGAGCTGCCCCTGTGGGTTTCCAAGACGGTCACTCTTTACAGGAGTCAAAAACCTCTTCTTCCTCCCACAGTGTAGATGCTGGTTTCAAACTGCCAATCTTGTGGTTGTCAGCCCAACACTTAGCCACTAGGCCACCAGGACTCTTCCAAGAGATCCTAGAGTGGTAATTTTGGCAACTTAAGAACCTGAGATTTCGGAAAGCAGTGAAGTTATTCGGCATGTTGACAAATTTGGGTAAAACCCAAGCTAAGGACACCAGGGAAAGGCTCCTTCTGAAGGATTCTGCATGACAGCATACTTTGTGCATGCTCTAAACAGTCACTGCAGGAGCAGTCTTTAGAAGCCTTTGAAGATGTGTTTAACTGAAGAGAGAAAAAGAGCTTCGTGGCCTCCTCAGGTATCCACAAAGACAGTCCTTTTAGTGTAGATGTGATAGAATGATGCTTCCCAGGAGCAAAGTGCTGTAATTCCCACCCTAGGGCCGCTGGGGTTAATAATCCCTAATGTTTCCTTTCCCGTATTTCATCATCAGGAGAGCGGATGTAGCTGAACATCTAGAATCCAGATGTCAGTGGCTGGAGCATTTTGCCCCTGCTCCTCTCTGGCGTGCCTTGCACGTTGGCCTCTCTGCTCCTCTCTGGCGTGCCTTGCACGTTGGCCTCTGTGCTGCACGCAGTTAGTATAATGTACGGCAGTGGTCTTTCCCCTCTACCATTCACCGCACCCTGCTTCAAGGGCCACAGACAGTTCTGTTGGGTTAGATTGATTCTGTACAAGATGGGAAAACCTCTGTTAGATTGGGTAATGGAATGCGAGCTCACCTTGGGCGCACGGAAGAATTATGACCCGTTGAGATGCAAAAACGGCAAAAGGAGTTTATTTTTCTAGCTCGAGCTAGGGCTTCCCTCCGTCCACTGCCCAGCGCAGCGGGAACCCAGCGTCCAAAGGGGATCAGCCCCGAGTTCTTTGTTCTCCAGGCTTTTATAGGGTTAGGGGGCAAGGGGCGGTCCAGGGTTATTATTCTTTAAGTTTATTGGAGAATATTTCTGGTGCCAGTCTTGTCCAGCAGTGACTGGCCAGTAGGGTCGCGTGTGTCCTCCTGATTGGTCTGCCGACGGTGGGTGGTCACCTGTTGGACACTGTGTCCCATTGGTCAGCTTGGGTCAGGCTACATCAGGCAGTGGTTTACGTCTGTTCCAGGAAGCTGAAACTGAACCTTAGGCCCTTTCCGAGAAACCGAAACTTAGGCCCACCTCACACTTTGGCTTCCCACAGGCTATTCCAGCCCTGACCCAGGTGAACTGTACCTGTGCCCCGCACCTCTGCTCTTGAGCATCCCAGAATGCACCTCTCCCAAGGGTGCCACCTCTTCCGCCAGACTGCCCATCCCCTAGTCAGCCTCCTGCTCGCACCTAGGAGAAGAAAGGGCAATTTTTGTCACAACCCTCAATGCTGGCTTGGAGTTTTGGGGGGAAAAAAAGTCTTTGTCTCCTAGTAGGAAAATTCCCCTTTCTCTCTCCCTCCCTCCCAGACTTTATTTTCCTCTAAAATAACTGGTGGCAACTGGGCACCATGACTCTTCAGTGTGTAACCAAGAGGGCATTCACTTTATCTCATGCCAGCTCTGTGCTCACTGGTTTTCTTTCTTTCTCTTACCAGCCTCTGACGCTCACAGTGCCATGTATTTGGCCCCGTATTAAACCTTGGTAGGAATGTCTTTCCTGAAATATATTCTACTTGCCTGAGAGGGAAGGAACAAGTCCACCCACTACGGACATCTCTTTCCTCCTAGGGAAGCAGCCCGTATTGTGCGCGTCAAGGAGAAAGGACGAGAAGATACACACAGACTGGACACTGAATAGAATTGGGTTCGGAAGACTCCATTGTTCATTCAACAATCAATTTATTCTTCATTGGCTAGCTCCAGGCATAGTGAGAGGCACTGAGCAAATGGTATGAAAGACAAGCCAGGCCATTGCCCTTAGGAGAAATGGTGGACCAGGCACTCTCCAGAAACTTAAATTTGCCTAAGAATGAACTTGCTCCTAGCTTAGGGGTGGGGCCAAACAAAATGAATAATACAAATGCACAAAACAATGATGTATCATGGAAGAAAATAAGCAATGATCTGCAATAGAAAATACCAGTTCAAGAACCTTTCTTGGGAGAGGTTTTCTGAGAACAATTGAAGGCTGAGGGTCAGCTGCTGCCATGCAAAACTGTGCTAAAATGACCCCAATCCAACAGACATTCCCACCACGGTGATGAGGGAACCCCGGAAGTTCAGGTCAAGAGAGGAGAGGGGCCGTGTATGTCTCCGAGAAGGCAAGTGCGTCTCTGAGGAAAATGGGGACGATCCACCTGCCAATGGGGGAAAAAAAACAACACTTAACAAAACTTCTGTGGATCCCAAGGGGAGAATCGCCTGCCGCTAGCTCCCTAAATGGACACTTTTGACCTAGTGTCTCTGCAGCCTTGGGTGACCTAGTCTGTGTGCTGCAGATTACCGTCATAGCCCACAGCAGAAGGACTCCATGTGGAACCCACTAGGTGCGTTGGACTTTACCTCAAACTCACGAGGCTAAAAGTCCCTAATATGAGAAGCAACAGAGGACTACTAGCTGAGCAGCACAGAACTGGTGGAACTGGGCATTGGGTTGACTCTCTTGCCTCGAAGGTGCCCGATGGATGGTGACCGGGAACCACCATATATTTAATATTTTAATGCCCACCTGCTTCATTGTGGCATGTATTAATCTGGTAGGCGTGGCTCTGCTACCGTGACAGAATCTTACTGGAAGATTTGCCTGCCCTGTCACCCTTGTCTGTGTAAATCGTGTCTAGTCATTTAAGAGTTTCATCTGTACAAGTGAGCAATTCATGATTGCAGTTCATAGCTGACCTCTACGCGGATCATTTTCTTTTCTCAACAGTGTTTTAAATTCTATACCTTTGGCTAAACTAACAACACTATCAGTGCCTAGTAGTTATGTATTGGGCTGCTAAGCAAAAAATCAGCAGTTTGAAGCCACCAGCCAGCTAGGCAAAGGGATGGACTTTCTACTCCTGGGAAGATTGGCAGACTCAGAATCTCCAAAGGGTAGTTCTACCCTGTCCTATAGGCTCACTGTGAGTCAGCATCGACTTGATGGCAGTGGCAGGGATGCCCCCAGGGAATGATTGATGGTGTGCCCTAACAGAAAATGACAATGATGTCTCTACAATGTACCAGAGACATATGTAAACCACAAATGCACGAAGGACTCACACTTCATTCTAGCCCCGATCTGAGAACAATTTGTTACTATGACACGGCCCTGCTTGGTGTTCCCCTTCATGAAGAGATCACTGAAGAGATGTGTGTTACAGCAAAGTGTGGGGAATATTCTAGATGCTGACCGGACATCAGGAAGAATGACATCTAGGGTCTTACAGGTTTGCTTTCAAACAAGCAGCCATCTAAACAGGTATCAACTAAGTCCACATGGAAGAACCTCATCAGCCTGTGTGGTCCAACCAAGGATGGTACATAATATAATCCAGATCTAAAGGAGGGAATGGTATCATCTTGTGAACATTTGGTTTCCAGAAGGCTATAGATGGGAGTGGAAATCCAAAATCCATTTGCAGGGTCCACACGTGGGTTAAGCCCGCGGTGAATCCCCTCTGATCACAGTGAGGGATGGGAATAGCCGTCTTAGCAGAGCATTGGGAAGTCTATTGTGGCAGATGCAGACAGGTCAAAATGTAATAGCTTATCATTTGATCTGTTTTGACTCATTTTAAAGCTGCTTTGAATTAAAAACACAGGGGAAACACACGTGGACGAAGCCCCTCTGAGCACGGGCCAGGGATGTGAACAGCCTGGCTATCCTGCAGAAGACACTGTAAAGTACGTGGATGCAGATGCAGCTAGGTTAACATTTAGCGTCCTGTCCTTTGATCTCCCGTGTGTTCCATTTAAATTGATGCTAGGTTTTAATATGTTCTGATTTCTTTTTGATTGAGGTTCTCATCTGTTTTACTCTGTTATTCTTGTTAGTCTTTTGTTTGCTTTTAGTGTTTTTCTGTACATGACATTGAGGATAGGTGAATCTATAGAGACAGTAACTGGGATTCATGTTTCGCTGGGGGCATGGCAGGAGAGGCTGGGGGGAAATGGTGAGCTACCAACAGTGAGACCAAGAATGAAGAAAACGTTCTAGAATTGATTGTGGTGGTGATTGTACAAGTCTTCTCGATGTCATTAAACTACCGAATCTATGATATGTGAATTATGTGCCCATAAAACTGTTGAGAAAGAGAGGAGGCGGGGGATGAGATTGACCTATGGGAAGAGCCAAGAGCCAAATGAAGAATGTTTTGGGCAGAGGGACCAGGAAAAGAGCCTGGTGGATTCCAGGATTTGATCCAAAGACCAGTACAAAGCCAGAGTGGAAGAGGCAGGGCCAGGACCCGTAGGGACCCCAGGGCCAGCAGAAGGAACCTCGGTGTTATTCCAAGTGTAGTAAGAACCACTGACAAATTTTTTGGTTTTGTTTTAGCTTTTTTTAAAAATCATTTTATTAGGAGCTCATACAACTCATCACAATCCATGCATATATCAATTGTGCAAAGCACATTTGTACATTCATTGCCCTCATCATTCTCAAAATATTTGCTCTTCACCTAAGCCCCTGGCATTAGCTAATCATTTTCCCCTCCCTCCCTGCTCCCCCCTCCCTCATGAACCCTTGATAATTTAAAAATTATTATTTTGTCATGTCTTGCCCAGTCCGACGTTTCCCTTCACCCACTTTTCTGTTGTCCATCCCCCAGGGAGGAGGTCACATGTAGATCCTTGTAATTGGTTCCCCCTTGCCAACCCACCCGCTACCCTCCCAGTATCGCCACTCACACTACTGGTCCTGAAGGGATCATCCTCCCTGGATTCCCTGTGTTTCCAGTTCCTATCTGTACCAATGTACATCCCCTGGTCTAGCCAGATTTATAAGGTATAATTGGGATCATGATAGTGGGGGGTAGGGGCGATGAAGCATTTAAGAACTAGAGGAAAGTTGTATGTTTCATCGTTGCTACATCGCACCCTGACTGGCTCGTCTTCTCCCTGAGACCCTTCTGTAAGGGGATGTCCAGTGGCCTACAAATGGGCTTTAGGTCTCCACTCCACACTCCCCCTCATTCACAATGATATGATTTTTTGTTCTGATGATGCCTGATACCTGATCCCTTCGACACCTCATGATCATGCAGGCTGGTGTGCTTCTTCCATATGGGCTTTGTTGCTTCTGAGCTAGATGACTGCTTGTTTACCTTCAAGCCTTTAAGACCCCAGACACTATATCTTTTGATAGCCCGACACCATCAGCTTTCTTCGCCACATTTGATTATGTACCCATTTGTCTTCAGCAATTGTATCATGGAGGTGAGCATACAATGATATGGTTTTTTGTTTTAATGATGCCTGATACCTGATCCCTTTGACACCTCGTGATCACACAGGCTGGTGTGCTTCCATGTGGACTTTGTTGCTTCTGAGCTAGATGGCCCCTTGTTTACCTTCAAGCCTTTAAGACCCCAGACGCGATATCTCTTGATACCCAGGCACCATCAGCTTTCTTCACCACATTTGCTTATTCACCCACTTTGTCTTCAGCGATTGTGTCAGGAAGGTGAGCATCACAGAATGCCAATTTAATAGAAGAAAGTATTCTTGCATTGAGGGAATACTTGAGTGGAGGTCCAATGTCCTTCTGCTACCTTAATACTAAACCTATAAATATGTGCACAAAGATCTATTTCCCCATCCTCATATATAAATATATTTACATATGTACATGCCTTTATTTAGACCTCTATAAATACCCTTTGCCTCCTAGCTCTTTCCTCTATTTCCTTTGACTTTTCTCTTATCCCACTATCATGCTCAGTATTCATTTGGGTTTCAATAGTTCTTCTTGGTTACATTGCCCTTGATCATGCCCTGCCAGATCTCCTTCACCCTCCTCACCACCGATTTGGATTACTTATTGTTCCCTTGTCCCTGGGTTTGTTAGCACCACTACCTTTCCCCCCACCTCCCCCTCTCATGGCCCCCTGAGACTGTCGGTCCCATTGTTTTCTCCTCCAGATTGTTCATCCAGCCTATCTTATTTAGACAAACCTGCGGAGATAATAACATGCACAAAAACAAGACAGAGCAAACCAAGCAACAATATACACAAAACAACAACAAATCAATGACCAAAAAAAAGACAACGAGAAAGAAAAGCTTATAATTAGCTCAAGGATTGTTTGTTGGCCTTTAGTAGGGTTTTCCAGTCCAGTCTGTTGGGGCACCAAGCCCTGGCCCCAAAGTCTACCTTTGGCATCCCCTGAGGACCTCGCTGCTCTGCCCCCTTTGCTGTTCTGTTGCACCCCCTTAGTGTTATGCCTCGGTGTGCACTGACAGAGTTTTAAGCTGGAAGAATGATATCTTGTGTGTGTACGAAGGATCTGTCTTCTGTGCAGGTATTTAATCCCACTGCAGGAGAAGGGGCAAGCAGGAAGATTGGTTTGAACATTTTGGTGAGATGATGGTAGAGAAGATGGAGAGCAATTGGATATGCATGGAATAAAGTTTGGCTAATTGTGGGATTATGAAATAGAAGTGGGTAGTAAGGAAAGTGGGGGAGTAGATCAAGGCTCATTTCTAAGTTTTATTGACCAGATCGTTTGGTGGTTCCGTTTATTGGAGAAGACCAATTTGGGTCTGGGGCGGTGACAATAAGAGTTCTAGTTGCTGGATTTCAAAGCAGAGATGGATCAAAGTGGCTGGAGAAAGGGAAAACCCTAGGGTGGGGAAAAGGGTGGAAAGAGAGACTCAGCATTCGTAATGGGATTGTGTCCACGGGCATCTGGGGAGCAAGAACTCTGGGCATCAAGGTGTCACGCTGACTCACCCAATAGCTGTGTGCTGTCTATTCAAGGACTGGGCAGGGGCATGCTGTGGCAATAACAAGAATGGGATGAAGTAACATGAGCTGTCACTTGGAGAAGTGGCCCTAAGATATACGATCATGCCTTGTTAGAGCTTGGTTTTTAAAAAACTGAACAGTGATTGGTAATAAGCCTTTCGTAGCTACATCTTAATTCCGTAGCTTTCCTTAGCAGTAAATCAGAAAACGGTGGACTAGGCACTTGCCTGAAACCAATTTTCCGAATCCATGCCTGTCGAGTGTTCTTTAGACTCAACTTCCCCTCATATACAGAGACACCAC
The DNA here is from genome assembly GCF_050624435.1 of Tenrec ecaudatus. Taxonomy (NCBI): domain Eukaryota; kingdom Metazoa; phylum Chordata; class Mammalia; order Afrosoricida; family Tenrecidae; genus Tenrec; species Tenrec ecaudatus. The sequence goes on from NC_134533.1 coordinate 62,305,453, forward strand.
CCCCAGCATCCTCCATTGAAATGCGGCCTCAGTTTCTGATGACCAACTCCCTGGCAAGGAGAACTCTCTCCCTGCCTCCGCAGAGAAGCTACACCCTGGAACACAAGTGCTAAGAAGTCTATCGCGTTAACTGGAATCGTGCTCCTTAATGGTGCCCCGGGACTATTTGAAGTCTGTCCCTTCGGCCCCAGCCTGTCCCCTCTAGAGTTTGGAAGCACTCCCCACTGCCCTCTGGGCCTTCTCCACTCAAAACATCGCTACTTCTGAAACGAAGGCTCCTTCTCGGGCGACTTCTTTCTAGACCCTTCGTTTTAATTTGTCAGGGTTTGGTTTTTTTTTCCCCTGAAATGAACCCGGGCCTCCAAGTCTGACCCATCACCCTACTGGTCTGGACACCAGGCATCTGCCCATGCCGCCCACTGTGTTTCCGCCTGCAGCTATGCGGGAGCAGTCTGGTTTGAGTTAAATGGGACAGGCTTTAATGACAGTGCAGCCCCGAGGCACATTTATTTCCCTATCGATGTCCTTGTGGCACACTCTAAGTGACCACTAAAGAGCCCTTTCCCTGCGCGATGCCGGCGGGAGTGACAGAGTGTGCTGACGTGCCTGGGCTGGGTCTGAGTCACAGAGCCCTGAGACTACCCTGGATGACAGACTCATTTTCCTTAAGTGTCTGTCTTGCTAATTATCCACTGAGATATGTGGGGAGGGAAGAAGGCGCAAACTGAATTACAGGCCTGCTTGCCAGAGGGTGCATTAGTTGCCTCGCCGCCGCCGGTGTCTCACGGAGCAACAGCAGCGAGGCTTGGCAGCCTGCTGCTGGACCCCGCCTGGACCTTCCAGACAGGCTGGGTGTGCTTGTAACCCGAACATCCCCTGAGTGGGGGCCCATGAACTTCTCTGCCTGAAGTGAGTGGCTTCCCCCAGCTCACGGCTTTTTCAAGTGGGTCTTAGAATTCCCAGGTAGGCTCACATACATCCTTGTTCACCTGCTGTTCTCAGTCAGAAAGCAGATATGAACCCTAAAACCAAACCGTATCCTCTAGTGATCTTGCTCCTCACTATATCCAGGACTACTGGTAAACCAGGGACTATGGTGGCCACTGCTCAGAAAGCTGCCAGGGACCCAAAGTGAGGAGCGTCAGGCCCAATTCCCCACAGGGCAGCCCAGTCCCCCAGCTTCTTGCTGATGTAGAGCCCAGTGTCGTGCCAGCCCCGTGTGGTGGAGGGAATGTCAGTGATAGAGGTGATGTAGGCTGTGGGGTGTGGGCTAGGTTGGAATACGTGGGAAGAGATGTCTTGTGGGGCAAGGCTGGTGTGTGTTGGAGGGTGCCTGAGGGAGGGCCTCAGAAACCTAGCAGGCCTCCCCTAAACACACTCCTAGCTATCGGGAGCTCCTGGGAGGCTAGTTTATACAGTCGACGTGCCTGTCAGAGGACTGAAGAAGACAACGGGACTTTGAAGACAGAGCGCACTGACCTCTGGTGAGACAGTTTAGGCCACATTTTAAACTAAAAGTTTTTGGCTGTTTTCCCAAACATGGAGCTCATAAATGAAATGATGCAAATAGATATTTGGTGGAAAGGCTAGACTCCAGTCATTGGACAGCACTGTCAGTGTGTGTGTGTGTGGCGGGGGTGGGGGGTTCCTTGGGCGTCAGGAAGGAGCAGGATAGTCTCTTTTTCAGGATGACCCCTTTGCAATGAACCATTTGGATCCCATGGGGTCCGGGCCAGGCACAGGCTCTGGGTTAGTCTGGGTAAACTAGAGAACCAACTCGTATATGTATAAGAGAGAGTTTTACCTATAGGGGAAGTGTACATTCAGAAAGCATCCCAACCAAGTCCAGTCCAAGACCATAAGTCCGACTTAGCCCATATGTTCAACACTGATCTACAAAGTCCTCCTCAAACTCACAAAACACACGCAATGACGCTGAATGCAAGAGGATCACAGGCCAGTGGAAAGAAAGTCTTTGAACCCAGTGGTGATATAAGCATCTCGGCGCTGGCCGGGGTCTCCATGTGGCTGCTCCAGCACCCAGGGCTGCATCAGGGTAAGTCCTTGAGGCTTCTCCTCAGGGATGTCTTGTAGGAAGTGAGCCTTGCCAGCTGAAGCAGGGTACTGGCTAAGGCAGCTGCACCCTGGTCCGACCATCAGAAAGCAAGAGATCCAAGAACTAGGAAGGTGAGGCTCATGGAGCCATTTATCTCTCTGCCCTTCAATTAATCCCATGTGTGTTTATCGGCCAGGTAGGCACAAGAAACCTTAACTATCTCAGGCTCCTATGCCTTAGTCACCCCATGTCCTCAGCTAGCATTTGTTCCCACCTCCATTCTCCCTGGGCACCAGCAGAAGCCCTAACCTACAGGATAGTAGAAGGAGGCAAGAGGGCAAGTCTTAGCTGAGCTAGATCTCGTGGAATATCTTTTATCCATCATTTTAAAGAGTTCAAATGACTGCCTCTGGGAGATTTACGAAACCCAAAGAGAGATTGAAAACATGGTGTGGGCTGGGTGGTGGTGGTGTTGGGGTTTTTTTTTTTGGGGGGGGGGGGTGATGGTGGTGTTTGGGCCCAAGGTGAGGTTGAGCTGTCTGCAGTGCTCACCGAGGCACCCAAGACAGCAACAACCGCCAGTCTCTACCGCAGTCTCTAGGGGTGCCTGTGGACCCTTCCTTGTTCGTAAGCTTCTGGGTTTGTCTGCTGACAAGCGTGTAGAGGCACGTGTAGAAGGTGACTGGCTTGGGGGATGGCTTGCGCAGGATTCAGGGACCGGAGGAAAGCGCAGAGACCAGCCCCAGCTTCAGCTGCAAAGGTTGGGGAGGGAGGTAGGGTGGGGTGAGGGGTGGCAGCAGCTGACCCCGCTGAACTATCCTGCCCTCTCAGACTGCGGGGAACTTCATGTTTCCAGGACAGCAGGAGCCAGCAGATGTGGCGGCCAGAAGATGTAATCTCACTTATTTCAGAGGAAACATGCAATAAAGCCAGGACCAGACTGTTCCGCACATGCGTCTCCTTCCCCAGACGGAGCTGCGGAATAAAGAGCGCCTGTGAGAAACTGCCCGCCCTCTCCTGGCCTGGGCAGGAGGTTCTCAATACGGGCCTGCCTGGTTCGGGAATGCAACTTTGACCTTGGGTTCCGCAGGCAGCAAAGCTGATCTTTCCCCTGAGACAGTCTTAGACACATACATCACTCATAGTCACTTTAACCTCTCCTACCCAGGACCCACAAAACCGCTGTTTCCTGGAGCACTGTGCCTGCTGGCTGCTGCAATGCAGGGCCGGGTTGGAACAGGGGCCTCTGGGCAGCCTCCCACGGATGTTCAGCTTGACGAGAAAGAAGGACGGAAGCATTCCGGGAGAGGCATGATATCATTGGTCCTGTAGGAAGTCTGGACACTAAGTCATTCAAGTGCCCGCGGACTAGACTCGATTCTTCAAAGCCAACTTTCCCAAACTCTCCTGAGCAGGGTCTCTGAACTCCAAGGCTGCCCCTCCATCTCTCATTTCTAGGGGGGAAAATTGACAAAAACATAAGTTGGAGATGACTCACTGCTAGAAATACATATGAACTGCTTACTGTAAGTGTGTGTGTGTGTGTTTGTGTGTGTGTGTGTGTAACTCACTGCCATGGAGAAGACTCCGACTCTTGGGGACCCTTTAGGCCAGGGTAGAACTACCCCTGTGGACTTCCAAAACTGTTAAGTCTTTACGGGAGTAGACAGCTCCATCTTTCTCCATTGGCGTGGTGGGTAGTTTTAAACTGCTGACCTTGTGGTCAGTAGCCCAACTCATAACCTTAACACATTATAAAATAAGTATTCCACAAACGTGGAAATAATCCAATAGTTACATTGTCTTACGTCGAGGGTCTGCTGTGAGCGGTTTCACCGGCACTGGGGTGGGGTGGGCAGTGCACGTCACCAATGGGGGCAAGCAGTGGGGGCCAAGGATGGCAGCGATCGCGAACACCAGAGGAGCGGTCGCCAGAGGCTAGAGAGAAAGGCCTTGTACATTCGAAGCAGCACCGACACCTGCCTTCGAGCTGACTGCTGAAAACTACACTTGAAATCTCGTAGCCAACCTGGGCCACTGCCCGCCGTAGAATCATCCATTATCAGCTAGACCCTTCATGCTGGGTCGAGATGCAAAGGCAAGCCCGGCTTCTAGGTAAGACCACAGCACCTCCGCCCAGTGCTGGAGCAGGTGTGCCCGTAGCTTCAGTCACAGCCACGCTTCTCAGCAGCACGCGGCATCGGAATGCTTTGTAAACTCGGGGAGCCGTTCAGAAATTTAGTCTGTGCTGCACGATGGAGGGAATGTTATTTGTTAAAATTCTTCCCGAGAGAAGGAGCTGTGTGAGTTTGCCCCGAATCCTTTACTGCAGCCTTGGGTCAGAAGCTGAGCTGGCGCGCCGGCCCAGAGGCAGCAGAGCGGTAGAGGGAGGGGCGGGCGGTTTCCATCCTTTGCTCTGGGAGGGGGAGCAAGGGAGGTGCCTGCAGGTGCCTGCAGGGCCTCTGAGAGCACCCCGACCTGCTCTTTAGAGAAGTCACTAGATCACACTATGCCTGAGTGCAAAGGGCTTGGGAGCGGGAAGGGGCTTGACTCTGTGCTCTGTCTGATCTTTGAGAGGCTTGCGGGCGACCCAAGGGAAGTGGGGAGGGATGGGGTGGGGTGTCAGAGCCCACTGGCAGAACAGCATCAGAACACTGATGCTGGGAACTCAGACCCAGCAGGGTGGGACACCCACTGGCTGGATGACTGGATTCTTCGGAAGCAGGAGGTTCAGCTAAGGATTAGGTGCTAAGTACCTCTGATGCGTAGTTCCCCGTTATTGGTAGGAAGGCAGACTGGGAATTGCACCTGAGTACTCAGAAACACGTGCACATTGCTCATCAGCGGCAGGGGGACTGACCAGCACCGGCTGCAGAGCCCCAGTCACACCCCTTCTTTGGGAGCCACTGCTCCCTGGGAGGGTCCCTGGGAGGAAGCAGGGCTCTGAATTTTCCAGGTCACTGACAGATTGCTCTTCCTGGGCCCCGGCTCTTTGTCTGCAGCCCGGCCTCCTGAGGAGCCCATCCCCCAAGAGGTCTGCTGATGGCTGGAGCTGTCTCCTGGCAGAAGCAGAACCCTGCCCATGCGCAAGGACTTCTCTCTCTTGTTCTTCCCATCCCTGCCCTCTCACAACCACCCCACCCCTTCTATCTGGCTCCCCAGAGACCAGACCAGTCCTTGCTGCTGTCCCCCCGGTCCAGGAGGGCCCAGCACAGTTGGTGATGCTGTGCCGGACTGAAATCATGTAGCATGTGTGTTGTTGCTGTGCTCTCCCTGTGGGCTCAGCGGCTGAGAGACGTGAACTCCTCCCCTCAGGACCAGACATCTAAACCCGATTCCCACCCCTGGAACTGGACTTGCCTTCAACCAGGAAATGCGATGGTTCTGAGGCCATGCATGCTCTGAGCATAAACCCCAAGAGACGTCCTCTGTGTCTTCTGCTTCTGCCTTTGCCATGAGAGCGAGGCCGGATTGGCCTTGTGGAGGAGGGTGAGCGACCTTGTGGCACAGAGCCAGCCTTCCCCACTGCGGCCCAGACAAGGACAGCAGGGGCTGGTACTCCCCTGACTCTGGTGTGTTCCAAAGCACAGGATCAGTGAACCGCAGACTGCCTCGAACCCTTACGAGGCTACCCTCCAAACCCCACGCTGAGCTCACTCTACCCAGGTGTCCTTTGGGCTCTTGAATAACCCTACCTGTGTGCAGACAGCTACCTCTTCCTGAGGCCCGAGCAGGATTCCACAGAGGGCTTGGCCCTCGGGTGCTCCCCAGAGCCATGGGCTGGTGTGTACTCTGCACTTAGCCCTATGGCTACTTGGCAGGTGTGGGCTGCAGGGACCAGACCCAGCTCAGGTAGACAGGCACTCCATCAGGTCACCCAGGGGATAGTTGGGCCAGGAAAGACCGTCTGTCTCTCTCTGTATGTGAAATGGAACACTAGCAAAACCACAGTTGGAACACCCGGGCAGGTGTCTGTGTCTGCTCTGGGAAGGAGGTGTTACGGCCATGACACATAATGAACCCTTCAACCAGGCCATCGGCGTCACAAGGTACACAGTGAGGAGCAGGCTCTGAACCCCAAAGCCCAAACAGCAAAGGCATCCTGGCTCCAGGTACCTCTCCTAAGTGCTCGCTAGAGTCTAATGGGAAATTGAGGTCTCAAGGGTTTGCCTGACTGCGCGTGGAGCGCCTTGTGCTCAGGTGGAGACCAGTGGGTGAGTCTCCGAAGGATGGAGCAATTTTCCCCACCCTGGTCCCCACCACTCCTTCTTAAGGCCTGGGGCCAGCCCAGGTCAGAAACACAGGATCGCCGTATAAAGGTCCATGTAGACCACCTGCAGGCCCCACCCCATTTTTCCCCAGAGTAGGACTCTCCCACCCCAACAATGTCTTGATCGTGGTCATGACACTTGGCCTGAGCCCTTGTAGCACCAGGAAGCTCATTCCCCGACAGAATAGCCTGCTCCTCGGGGGTGATCTCAGAAAGGGTGTCTTCTTAGCGAGCTGAAACTTCCTCCCCTCTCTTCTCCATGCATCAATCCCTAACATGGCCTTACCAAACAGCCGCAAGACCGAGACAGCTCCAAACAACACAGATCCCTTCTCTTGTAGCTCAGGAAGTTCAGAAGTCCAGATCCAGGTGCTGGCAGGTCACGCTCCCTGTCAACACTGGAAGGGCCTTCCTCGCCATTTCCATTGTGTTGGCTTCTGTTGTTTCTTGGCTTGTGACTGGACAATGCCAGGCCCTTCTCCTTCTGCACATGGGCTTCACAGCACGCAGTGTCATCACAGCGGCAAACCGTGCTTTCACCGCGGTTCTCAACCTGTGGGTCCCGACCCCTTTTGGGGGTCGAACGACCCTTTCATAGAGGTCACCCGATTCATAACAGTAGCAAAATGGCAGTGATGAAGTAGCAACAAAAACCATGTTATGGTTATGGATCCCCAACACATGGGGAACCGTATGACAGGGTCACGGCATGAGGAAGGTGGAGAACCACTGCTTTAGAAGGACATCAATCGTTGGCTTTGGGGCCCACCTCAAATCCAGGATATGATGTCACCTCCAGGGACTTTCTAACTACATAGTCAGAGACCTTGTTTCCCAGTCCATTCACATCTGAGTGGTTCTGAGTAGACATGGAGTTTGAGGGGACACTATATTCCATCTTGGGGACACAAGACTCCCCCCTCTCCCCCTTCTGCCTTCAGGTCCCCCAGTGAGCTCAGGGTCTCCTTTGCCACTGGCAGCCCTTCCAGAGTCCCGCAAACACCCCCTGCTCCCAAGCTCGGTGTCAGGACAGACCAGCGCGGCCCTCCCACAGCCCTTTCCAGGGTTCCTCCCGGCTCATGGCTTCCCACCAGCACCACCCTGCTCATCACGCTCTGGACCGCCCGTCCGGCAATGCGCCTCAGAAAGCACGAGTCCCTATGGACTGCACGGCATTGAGCTTGCTTTATTATCAGGAATTCATTTCTTTTTATTGGTGAATAGTATTCCATCATATAGCTATACTGTAATTTGTTTATCCATTCATTTTTCTTTTCTTTTAAAAAATCATTTTATTAGGGGCTCATACAACTCTTTTTATAATCCATACATACATCATTTGTGGCCAGCACACTTGTGCATATGTTGCCATCATCATTCTCAAAACACCCCCTCCACCTGAGCCCCTGGCATCAGCTCCTCATTTTCTCCTCCCTTAACCCTCCCCAAACCCTTGATAATTTATAAATAATTATTATTTGATCATATCTTACACCATCCAACGTCTTCCTCACCCAGTTCTCCGCTGTCCATCCTCCAGGGAGGAGGTTACATGTAGACCTTGTCATCTGTTTCCCGTTTCTCCCTCACTCTCCCTCCACCTTCCCGATATCGCCACTCTCACCACTGTTCCTTAGTGGCTCATCTTTCCTGGATTCCCAGTATTTCCATTTCCCATCCATGCCAGTGTACATCTCCCAGTCCAGTCGGTTATGTAAGATAGAATTGGGATCATGATAGTTGGGGGGTGGGGACATTCAAGAACCAGAGGAAAATTGTATGTTTCATCATTGCTACATTACATTCTGGCTGGTTCGTCACCTGCCCACAACCCTTCTGCAAGGGGATGTCTAATTTCCCCCAAATGGGCCCTGGGTCCCCACTCTGCACTCCCCCTCATTCACAATGCAATTAATGTTTTTATATTTTTTGGTCTTTGATGCCTGATACCTGATCCCTTGGATGCTTTGTCATCTCACAGGCTGGTGTGCATTTTCCATGTGGGCTTTGTTGTTTTACAGTTAGATGGCCCCTTGTTTATCTTCCAGCCTATGGGACCCCAGATTTTATATATTTTGACAACTGGGCACCATCAGCTTTCTTCACCGCACTTGCCCTTGCACCTGCTTTGTCTTCGGTGTTCGTGTCGGGGTAGGCTGGTGTGCTTCTTCCTTGTGGGCTTTGTTGTTTCTTAGTTAGATGGCCGCCTGATTGCCTTCAAGCCTTTAAGATCCCTAATACTATATCATTTGATAGCCGGGCACCATCAGCTTTTTTTGCAACTTTTGCTTATGCACCCACTTTGTACTCAGTGATCTAGTCGGGACAGCCCAGTGTGCTTCTTTCATGTGGGTTTTGTTGTCTCTCAGCTACATGGCTGCTTGTTTATCTTCAGGTCTTCAACGACTTCAGGTGCTATATCTTTTGGTAGCCGGGCACCATCAGCTTTCTTTTCCACATTTGTCTGTGCACCCATTGTCATCAGCGATTGTGCCAGGCAGGTGAGCATCTTAGACTGCTGAATTGTTAGAACAAAGTGTTCTTGTGTTGAGGGAGTACTTGAGAAGGGACCCACTGTCCATCTGTTTCCTTAATACTAAACCTATAAATATATGTACATAGATCTATTCCCCCCTCGTCATATATAAATATATTTACATCTATATATGTCTGTATTTAAATCTCTATGAGCACCCTTTGCCTCCTAGTACTTTCCTCTGTTTATTTGTACGTTCCTGTTGTCCCACTATCATGTTCTGCCTTCATTTGGGTTTTAGGAATTCCTCTCGGTTACATTGCCCTTGATCCAGCCCTGCCATACCTCCCACACCCTCCTTGAGACTGATTTTGGATCACTTGTTATAGGCGGAATAAACAAGCCAGAAGAGAAAACAACGGGATGACAGTTCCGGGGGGACATGGGGGCAGGGGTGGTGGGGAACAGTAAGAGGATATTAACAAGCCCAGGGACAAGGGAGTTGGGTTTTTCTTGTCTTGAGATCGAGCCCAGGCCTCCAACCAGGACTGAACTGGATGGGAGAATCACACTTTGTTGGGCCCCCTGGTGGTCTGTGCTCTAGGCACAGTGGCGTTTCTTTCCTGGGTCACTACACACTGGGATCACAACCCCAGCGCTCCAGAAGCCTTGCTCTAACCTCTGTCCATCTTCATCTTTGACGGGATTTTTTTTTACCCTAAGTTCAGAATGTTGCATTTGTCCCAGGAGAGGCTGTCTTGGTGATTGGACCAAGTACGTCTGGCCGTGGGGATGGAGAATTTGGATTGCCCAGATGCTTCTCCCTGAAGTCCCTGTTTGGGAAGCACCAAGGTGCTCTATAAAAGCTCAGCGTTGGAGGCCTGGATCATGTTTTCCCTGCTCTCCCTTCACTCCGCTGTCTTCCAGCGTAACCACCTGTTTCTGACCGGATCTACCTGACAGGCTGGCGGCCCCTTGGGCTCTGGGTGGGCAGGTTTCTTGCTGCAGAGCAAGGCTGTTCTGGTCCCCACCCCATACCCCTTACCCTGCCCACCCCGTTAGTATAACCTCAGGGAATATGGACCCCCGGCTTCTATTCAGGGTTCCCGGTCTAGGGCTCAAAGCCCTCCTTGGAGAAAACAGACACGCACACTTGACCCCATGAAGTCCCTGACCCTCTGCAGTCTGGCGGTAGCCCCCAGTGTGTAGTCCCCAGGTTCTCAGCCCTAAGCGAGGAGGCCCTGAGAGCCAAGAAGACTGCCCAAGGGACCTGAGCCTCAGGCTGTCCTGAGGGCTGTTTGCCTCAGCCCAGGCCCTGGGGCCTTTAGAGGGCAGGCCTCTGAGGATCGCCCCAAGCAATAAGGCCCCAAGAATTCAGAATCTTCCAACTGAGTAAAATGAGGTGACTAGACAGCAGAGCAAACTCTGGCTGCCATTCAATGGTGCTAACTCATAGGACCCTTTAGGGCACAGTGGAGCTGCCCCTGTGAGTTTCCAAGACTGTACCTGTGAACGGGAGGAGAGAGCCAGCAGGATAGATTTCATCAGCAGGACAGAATGCCTCTCTCACTTGGAGTTTGGCTCATACAGCCCCCTCCCCCCCATTTAGGCCACATCCCTTAGCCTGCCCTTCCCTTTGTCCCTGGGGCTCCAGCCTGGAAGCTGGCTGGTCTGCCTCCATCAAGGTAGCTTACCTCAACAGAATGATGCATAAAACATGTGTGTGAACAACTAAACACCACAGAAAAACACCAAAAAGGGAGCCAAGACAGCCACCTGGGACTGTACTGTCCAGAGATGATGAGGACTCCCGCACTCCTGCCCATCCACTCAATGCCAATGCCCAGCGACCCCCCTCTGGGTTTCAGAGAGTGTAACAGTTTAAAGCCCAGTCTTTGCCCACAGCTGCCCACCAATGATGACAGCATGTAACCACGACACCCCCAGGACACCTGAACAGTGACTCCCATTGTGGTAACATCATCTCTTGTGCGTCCTCGCCCAGTGAATAGAATGGTATGTAAATGGCACACCATCAACATGCTTCGGTCCCCTTGAGGTTTTGTCAGAACAACATATACAGAATATCTTCCCACGTCAGTCTGTAGCCCCTCACTTCAGCATCACTTCATGGGCGTCCAGCGGTCCTGCTTGTCCACCAGCAGTAGCCCCACAGGGAGACCGGCTGCCGCCGCTGATTTATGACTTTCAGCCGTGATTAGCGACTCTACCCTTTTGCTCATTGCTTGCTGGTCCGACGAACTCCTCTCTGTGAAGCCCCGGATGTGGAAGAGGGTGAAAGGGCATGTTCACTTTAGGCCTTGGTCTTAAGAGTGCCTGGGGCGCTCCTTGGGAACCATCCCCACAAGCTGGGGCGCCTTGAGGGCAGGAACCAGGGTCCTGTTTGAGGGCGGGGAGGAGTACGGCCACTTGGACACCGTTTGGGAACCGGAAGGGTTAATTAGAGATGAGTTGAGAAATCTAAAAACATCTAGAGATGACTGGCATGTGCTAATTTCTTCTTTAGTATTCACAATGGCTTCCTGTTAATTAGAAGTGCGGGAGCCCAGGGGAAAGGCAGCCAGCCCAGCATTTTGGCACTGGTAGCTGGGCAGGCTGCCCATCCTGGGTCTTCTGGGGACGACGGAGGTGGGGCTAGGACAGCGTGTGACCTTGGGAGTGTAGGCCAAGGATGGCCTGGCCCTCAGAGCGCCTCCTTGGGCAAAGGGCAGAGCTGCCCCAGGGATAGGCAGTATCTCTCGGTTTCTTACTTTGGAAACCAGGTGGCTGCTGGCCCTTGGGACACAAAGCCTAGTTTGGGGGGGGGGGGGGTGTCTAAGACCAGTCTCAGGCAGGCACAGGGTGAGACCTTTCTGTCCCTTTCACTGATGGAGAACAATGAGGTCTCCACTGTGGCACCACTTTGTTGGGCCCAGTGGGTGGGAGGGTCCTGCTCTCTGCTTCCTGTGCTGCAGGGGTAGGGTGACAAGATGGAGATCACCCTGGGTACCTCTGACCCCAGGCCTCCTTTATGCCGTGCCCACTGAAACTGGGTCCCGAGCTCTGATCTGGGTCACTCACCTGGAGACTGTCTGCGTGTGGGCATGTGCACGCGTGTGCCCAGTGTGCCTGTGTCCATTGCCTTGTCTGCATCCGCATTCTGTAGCTAGCATGGGCGTCTCGGTGGTATCGTTTCCAAGATGCGTGCCTTTGGACAAGCTACTAAACGTCGACATAATGCATGGAATGGCAATAATGGGGATAATGACAGAACTCGCTTCATGGGGTCATGATGAAGATTATCTGAGTCTATGTAGCATATATAGAAGATTACCTGGCACATAAGAAATACCAAAAAAGTGTCTCTTACTCTTTTTCTTCCCTTCTCTACTGCTCTGTTTGCTCGGTGAACTCCTACTCATCCTTCAAGACAGGCAGCATCAGGTTCATGTCCAAGTACAAGGAAATCAATCTCCTCTTAGGGCTGTAAACGCAAGGGCCGAACTCTAGGCCATGAAGAGTCAGAGATAAACTTGAGCCTCCACCTCCCTGCCACACACACACACACACACACACACACACACACACACACACACACCCCTAATCTGGGGTCCTCATCGGACAAAATGTACACACATGTTTGAACACATCTGTACGCTGATGCATACGGTCTAGAACAGACACATACCCACCCGGCACCCACCGCCATCAAGGCAGCTTCAACTCAGTCACCCGACAGGGTGGAGCTTCTGAGGCTGTAAGTCTTTATGAGAGCAGACAGCCTCGCCTTTTCCCTGCAGTGCCTGGTGGGTTCTAACTCCTCGATGGAGAACCAGAGACGCCCCTGGGACTCCTTGTCTGCACACAGAAGGTGCAAATACTCTGTGTCCTCAACAGTCGCAGATATAGGGTTCTGCACACGCAGGGCACCGGGCGCCAGCCGACATTGTGTACGAAGATCACAGAGAGGCATCCTGGAGATGCAAACATTTTGTAGACCCATGAGGGGCACAGGGAAGACACACAAACTGTATGCACACATATTAAGCCTTGGCACACGTAAACCTTTGGCAAGTGCCTGTAGACAATGTACACATACACAGACGTGCCCACGTGGTGCATGCCAATAAAGGATGCGCACGTTCTTCATACGCAAGGCGACACCAGGACAATGAGGACACACCCTTGTGCGAGCAGGCATGCAATCAGGCACACATGTGCGCACAAGGCCTCCGATCTCACAAGCCACACAAGTAAGCCCACCACAGTTGTCCCTGGGGAAACCCCACCCTGAGCCAGTCCCTCCTTTTAACCTTCAGCTCTGAAGGCTGCATTGAGCCCACAGATGGGGAATTAATTGGTGTCATTAACATGTGGCGAAGATAATGACTTCCCATCCATCCCTGTGGCAGACGCGTGGCTACCTTGAGGTAGAGCTTAGAGCACAGGGTCTGGGCTGAGCCCTAACCATTGGTGTCCACATTGGGAGTCCTGTCCCCACAGTGAGGGCTAGCTGGGCTCCATTCCCCAGAGGGGACAGAGAGCCCTGGTGGCACAGCTGTCATGGTTTGACTGCTAACCAAATGATCAGCAGTACGAGGCCGCCAGCTGCTCTGCACGAGAAAGATGAGGCTTTCCACGTCCATCCAGAGTCGAGCCTCAGAAACCTGCAGGGGCAGTTCTGCCCTATTCTATCAACTTATTTTTGAGTTGGAATTGGCTTGGTGGCAGTGAGGTTAAGTGGGGATCAGGGAGATAAAGCAACTTGCCTGAGGTCCTTAGATGGCTCACTCCAGCCCCCTACTATGAAACCTTCCCTCTCCCACCTGCCAGCTCTGTCTCCTGGTCCTCTCTGCCTCCCCCATCTGCTTCTGGAGGAGAACACTTGGCCTCTCCATGCCCTGCTGTCTCCCGTGGGCTGGCTCTGCTCCCAGTCTCTGTTTACCACCTCTGGACCCTTCGGTGGGGCCAGAAGCAGTGACTGACAGAGACTTACAGGGCCAGGAGCAGTGGGCATTGAGAAGGACACTGGCCCAGACAGCATCTCCTGCTCTTCCAATATATCGCCTCCTCTGGCAAGCTCCCCCCAGGGCTAGCTTGGGATGCTTTTGCCCTACTTTAGCCATCATCACAGATTCTAATAGCTTGGTTTTCCATCTTCTGTCCCCACCCCCCCACCCCGCAACAGTCTCTTTGCAGCGACTTCAGACTTGGCCTAGAACTTGCAAGATGTGGACTCCCGCCTCCTGCCACCCCCCACCCCCCCATGAATTCTGTATAAATGGAGATTAAACTAAGACAGACACCAGAGCTAGAGGCACAACCCAGGAAAAGGGTGTTGGGTGTGAGCTCCAAGGACAAAGCAGGGTGCTAGGGAGAAGCAAGCACCCCAACCCCACAGGCTTAGCGCTGGTGCCCAGTGGTGGGCAGACTGGGGGCTCTCTGAGGACGCTGAGAGCCTTTAGGATTCCTGTCCTGTCTTGGAGCCAGACGGTTTCCTTTTCCTATGCTTGCTTGGGAGAGGAGCCCCAGAATGGGTCGCTGAGCTCCCCAAGCTGTGGGTGGGTCTGTTGGCTGACAAGTAGTGGTGGGGAAGAAGGCATTGTAATGCAATCTGAGGACTGGGATTCAGACTGAGGTTTCAGACGTGGGCATAGAGACCGAGGTGTTCCCAACAGTCCCCCCAGAAGCCCAGCTGAGGTCAGCGCCCTATGTGGACACCCCCAGACTGGCTGGCTGCACTGAATTTGTTACTGTCACTGCATTCCCAAGGCTTCTAATGAGCTGCTAATGAGCTGTCAGCTAATTATGAGAATTAAATGGGGCAGCCTGGCTGGGCTGAGCTTTTGCTGAAATCTGCTGGGGTATTAGGAAGAGGGAAGGCTCCTATTGACCTGCGGACCCCCACACCTGATTAGCACACAGCCCCATCTGGGTGGGGCAGGCCATTCGTCCTTGGAGAGAGACAGCAGAAAGCCCACTCCAGCCCCACAGCTGGGAGGGGGTGGACCCAAAGGCAGGGCCGTCAGACCAGTGGGAGGGCGGACAGGAAGGACCCCAGTGGACTGGGTGTGGGACCTTGGACAGCGCCACCATGGCTCTCAGTACATTGTGACCCTATCAATGCTCATGTTACAGCCGTGGCTTTGGATACCATCACTCTGAGAAGGGCAGGGCTTTCCCTGGGATCACATGAAATAAATGGTGAACCCCAAGTCGTGAAATCTTTACCCAACGGACTAAATGCATAGGCTGACAAAGCAGATGCAAGAATTTCCCCCCGAAACTTTATTTGCAACAGTGCTAGGATGGGGACCTCCCAAGGTCTAGCAATAGAGGGAGAACGGCACTGTAACAGATGCACAGACCACAGGCATAGGCCGCAGTGACAATGACAAGTTATGTGTCCAGAGTGCGTTTATTTTACATGACTCTGCTATGCACGTATCTCAGTTGTCACAACTTAGTTAAATAATGTCCATCTCAATGAGGGAGCCACGCTGGCACAGTGGGGTGATGTGCTGGGCTGTTAAGTGAAAGGTCAGGGGGTTGAATCCACCAGTAGCTCTGTAGGAGAAGAGGAGGAAGCCTACTTTCATACAGATTTAGAACTTCCTAAGGGAAGTCCTACCCTGTCCCATAGGGTTGCTGAGGTGGAGCTGGCTCAAAGGCCGTGGGATAGGTAGTCTCCCAACAAGTTGGCTCACATTTCATTTGCGGTGGTGTATTGAAAGGAGTACGGCCAGAGTGCTCCTCAGAGACAAGAATGGTGCGACTTTGCCTTACATGCTTTGGACACGTGGTCCGGACAGATGAGCCCCTGGAGAAGCCCACCATGCTTGGTAAAGGGGAGAGCACTGCAAAAGAGGAATGCCCTCAACGAGATGGACGGACATCGTGGCTGCAGCCATGGGCTCAGACAGGGACAACTGTGGGGAGGGTACAGGACCAGGCCGTGATGCCTTCCTTCTATTGTGCCTAGGGTCACTCTGGCTTGGAACCAACGCAGTGGCACCTCAGAAGAAGAAGTGGTGTATTGACTGTAATAACATAAAGCCCAAACATCCTTGCTGGACCACCAATCACTACGTAAATACCATATGTGCATGGTGATCAGTGCCCAATTATATCCTTTCTTTCAAAGTCAGTGGGTAACCGATCACTAAGCAACTTGCTCTACCATTCATGCACAGACAGTGAGGCATGTAGCTGTGTGTCCTCCATGACTCCCAGTGATCACCTCATGGGACGTTTTACCAAAATCAGTCCCCAAAGGAGCGAACTGGCCAGCCAACAGGAAAATGCAGCCACGGAGGAGGGTGTGAAATGCAAAAGGAACTGAGCTTAGGGGTGTTGACCCTGCCACAGTTTGGGGGCTCTTGATGTGCAGCTAGAAGAGCCGAGTGGTGGTGGACTTGGCAATGTAAGTGAGCAGAGCGGTTGTGACGGAAAGGACGTGGCTGGCCCAGGGGCAGTGGTGCCTGTGGGAAACGCCACATGAAAGGGACTTTTGGAGACATCTCATGACCTTGAGAGCCCAAAGGACAGAATGCCGGACGTCGATCCAGACAAAAAGCAGTAAGACAATTCCTCCGTCAATCGGATGGCGCCGCTTCGAGACATAAAATACTTTTGTTCCCTATTTTATCATGTAGACATGAGAAAACATATACTTTCCACTATGAGAGGGTCGTGTCAGGCTGGGTCCCCAGCGAAGACGACCTCCTGTCCCACAGAAGACCCACGCTCCGAGGGCCACCGAAAGGTGTGGGTGCAGCCAGGCTGTGGGGAAGAAGCAGCTAGCTTCTTGGAGCGGTTGTGCCAGGCAGGGGCTGCTCAGGGAGGATTTGGACCTGATCTCAGCTTGAGAGAAGTGAATGCCTTCTGGGCCCCTGCTGTGCCGCGCTGATGGAGCCTGAAAAGCCACACTATTAACCACAAGCGGCATTCTGAAATGGCTTTTCTCTTCCTTTTTTTTTCTTTTTTGGTGAACCCCAAAGACATTGCTAAGATTTACATTTTCAAATATATGCTGACCTTTTTTTCCTCTTTCTTTGAGTTCATTTGTCATCAGTGTATAATTGAATCAATATATTTCCCGATCAGCCCCAAGATTGAATAAGGTCACGGGGAGCCGTGTGTGGGCATTAGACATCATTATTTCACTCTGAATGAGCGGCCATGGCACGGAGCATTCCGGGCGCCAAATGAAATTCTATTAGATTCTATTACACTTTTACAATTATAGAGATGTTCCAATATTACAAGGGGAAATGAAGTCATAATAAAAAAGCCCAGAGGTGTATTACAGAGAAATGGGCACACTATTTTTCTAGTTAAAAACTTGATGGAAGGAGCCCGGCTGGTGCTCAGATGCTGAGATGTGACCTTGTTCTCAAAGCCCCTCAGCCGCTCCGCCTGGGCCTTCCTTCTTGAGTGTCTGCCAGCCAGACAGAATGGCCCGAGCTGGAGTTCATGAAGAAAACTGACCCACTGCCCCGGGGCCCAGGGAGAGACACACAAGCCTGCTCCCCAAAGAGGCCTCACGAGGGACACGGGATTCCCAGCGAGGGTAAGAGAGAGCAAAGTAGCGTGAATAGACATGTAGGGCGTAGGGTGGGCCTAGGATTATGGGGATTCTGTGGGATTTTGAGGGTGCTGTGGAACTGTGAGGGTGCTTTGGGAACATGGGGGTGGTCTGAGACTGTAGGGTGCTGTGGGGATGTGGGAGCACTTTATAATCAGGGCGTACTGTTGGGGCCGTGGGATGCTGTGAACGTTGCGGTGTTGTGGGATTTTAGGTTATGGGCCTGGGGAAACTCCCTCCTGGTGACTCCTTTAATATAGGACAGGTGATTTCATTTCTCAGCCACTCATCTGTCAGTCTGTTATATTATGATGGTTTACACGTTGCCATGATGCTGGAAGCTTTTCCACTGGTATTTCAAATACCAGCAGGGTCACCCATGGTGGACACGATTCCGAAAAGCTTCCAGATTCAAACAGAGTGGGAAGAAGGACCTGGCAATATACTTCTAAAAAATGAAGTCAGGCAGGGAAGAGCCATATCAATAGACTACCATCTGGTGCTGTGCTGGAAGAGGAGCCCCGGGGGCCGAAAGACTTTCAAAGTACGACTAGGGAAGAGCTGCCTCCTCAAAGAACTGACTTTCAGGATGGGGGTGGAGTAAGCTGTCCGGACCTGCACTTGCCGATGCAGCAGGACCTGAAACGAGAAGAAGCAGCTGCAGACATCGATTTACATAATTAGAAGATTGGATCTATGAAGTATGGATCTAGGACAATTTTAAGTAATCAAAAATGAAATGGAATGCATAAAAGTTGATATCCTGGACTTGTGTGGACATTTGGAATCAGACAATCACATGGTCTACGATGTCCCAAATGATAAACTTAAGAGGAAAGGTACCATATTCCTTGTCAGAAAGAACATTTCAAGATTTATCCTGAAGTACAGCGCTGTCAGTAACCGGAAGTAACCATACATCTGCAAGGAAGACCAGTTAGTACAACTATTATTCAAAGTTATGCACCACTCACTAAGGTCAGAGATGGAAATATTGAAAAATGTTACTAACTTCTTTAGTATGAAATTGATAAAACAATGTAACCAAGATGCATTGATAATTACTGGTGATTGAAATGTGAACTTTAGAAACAAGAAGGATCAGTAGTTGGAAAATATGGCCCTGGTGACAGATGTGACATTAAAAACCCCATGATAGAATTTTGCAAGACCAAAGACTTACTCTTTGCAATAAACATTCTTCAGTGACATAAACAGTGACCCGACTGAATGGAATACTCAGGAATCAAATCGGCTACATCTGTGGAAAGAGACGTTGGAGAAGCTCAATAACATCAATACCATTCATCAGTTGGAACAAGGCCAGGTGCCAACTGTGGAACAGGTCACCAAGCGCTCACTCATAAGTTCAAGTTGAAGCTGAAGAAAACTTTTCAAAGTTCCCAAGAACCAAAATACAACCCTGAGCCTATCCCTCCTGAAGTTAGAGATCATCTCAACAATAGATGAAACACTAAACACGAATGACCGAAGACTAGATGAGTTGTGTCTTAACATCACGGACACCGAACATGAAGGAAGCAAAGAGTCATTAAAAGTCAGTAAAGGAAGAAAAGACCAAAATGGACGTCAGAAGAGACCCTTGGACTTTATCTCGAACATGGAGTAGCTAATGCAAATGGAATAAAGATATAAGAGAGGCGAACAGAAGACATCAAAGACCAGCTTGAGAAGACAAATTATTATAATGAAGTATGCAAAGACCTGGAGTTCAAAATCCAAAGGAGAAGAACTTGGCATTTCTCAAGCCAAAAGTTCAAGCCTGGAGTTACAGTACTGAAGAATTCTGTGTGCAAAATATTGAATCATGCAGAAAGTATCAGAAGAGGATGGGAGGAATACACAGTCACTGTGCCAAAAAGAATGAGTTAGTTTCCAACCATTTCAGGAGGTAACCTAGGCTCAAGAACTGAAGGTGCTGAAGGAAAACGTCCAAACCGCACTGAAGGCAGTGGCGTGAAGCAAGACTCAAGAAATTGAGAGCATATGAGTTGCAAGGCTTCAACAAATGGATACAGCACCAGAAGTGCTCGCTCAAGAAATTTAGAAGGCAGCTATTGGGCCAACTCGCTGAGAGAAATCCTTATTTTTGCCCATTCCAATGAAAAATGGTCCGATAGGATGCGGAGGTTGTCTAACAATATCATTGGATTATAACCCAATATAAAGAAAACCCAAATCCTTGCAACTGACCAATAGACAACATCATGAGACAACTGAGAAAAGATTGAAGTTGGCGATGGTTTCCTCGTGCTTGGATCTATAATCAACGCTCATGGAAGCAGCGGTCAAGAAACCAAAGACACATTGCACTGGGCAAACCTGCTGCACAAGATCGCTGTCAGGTGTTGAAGAGCAAGGACATCACTTTGAGGACTACGGCGTGTCTTCTCCAAGACAGGATGTCTTTGATTGTGTCCTGTGCATGTGAAGCTCGGCCATTGGAGGAGGGAAGACTGCAGCAGAATCGATGCACTTGAGTTGTGGAGAGGAATGTTGAAAGGAACACGGACTGCCGAAAGAACAAGCAGGTCTGTCTTGGGGGAGGGACGGCAAGGTGGCAAAACTCATGTGTTTTGGTCATATTGTCAGAAGAGACTAGTCCCTGGAGAAGGGCATCCTGCTTGGTGACGTCGAGGGGCGGAGAAAAAGGGGAGCACCCTTGATGAGCTGCATGGACCCAGTGATGGCAACACTGGGCTCCAGCCCAGCCACGTGGTGAGGGCGGCCAAAGGCCTCGGTGGAGTTTGGTACTTTTGTACAGAGGATCGCTGGGAGCTAGAACCGACTTGTCGGCCCCTAACAGCAACCACCACATCGTCCATCTCACATGCAAGTTAAATTTTGCTGAAGATAATTTAAGAATGACTGGAGCTGTTCAGCCACAGGAAATTGTCAGGAATTCAAGCTGGATGCAGAAGAGGACACGGGCCAATTTAAAGTGCTGAAGAGCAAAGCTGTTGCTTTGATTTGGGTCTGACTCAAGCCATGGTATTTGTATCATTTCATGAGACTGTGTAGCTAGACAATGAATAAAGAAGACTGAAGAATTGAAGCCTTTGAATTCAAGTGGTAGTGACTAACATTCAATATACCTTGAACTGCCAGACGAATAAACAGATCTGTCTTGGGAGAAGTACAGTGAGACTATTTCTTAGAAGCAAGGATGGGAGGCCTTCATTGTATGTACTTTGGACAGGTTGTTAGGAGGAGCGCACCATGTTTGGGCAAGTGGAGGGTCAGGAAAAAAGAGAGAGCCCCTCAGTGAGATGGATGGACACAATGGCTGCAACAGTGGGCTGAAACATAACCGAAATTGTGAGGATGCGCCAGGACCAGGTAATGTCTCGTTCTTTTGTGGATAGGGGCAATATGAGTTGGAACTAACCCAGTAATACCTAACAGCATTAACAAACACAGGACAATATTGCCATTTGGGGTATTGATGTCATGAGACAACGCCCACACACCATGTGCTACCTCAGCCAGGACTGCCTTCATCCGTGGCTTGGTCCCTTCCAGAGGAAGGCCCACCTGGCCCTGGAGGGAGAGTCTGGGAGGGCAGCAACTGCTAAGCCTTGAGAATTGTGAGGCTTCACATAAGGGATAAGGGAAGAGGCGCCCTGGAGCTCACCTGGTAGGTGAGAACAGAGGGATGAAAGACCTGGAGGTTGACATGAGCCTTGGGGAGGAAGGTCGGCAGAGGAAAGATGGATGCTCGAGGCCTGGAGAGGGGGAGGGTGTTGGTAGAGCTGATCCGGGAGTGGGCACTTTGCCCAGCCTCAGAGTCTCTATGCGCTGGAATCTGCCTGGTGGCCATGGGTTCGGTCTTTTTGGTTTGGGGCTTCCAGCACTTAGGACATGAGCTCGTCATCTCGATTCCACGTGCCTTTCTGTCGGCATCACCTCATGAAGGCCCTGTTGCTGCCGGGCAGTCTTCTTGGATGGGGTTCTTCACCCAAAGCTGAAGTCCTACGACCTTCTCTTTGTCTTAGGGACCTAGTCACCTTTGCCCACCACTACCCTGCCAGCACAGTGTGCCCCGGGTGGTGGGTTCGCTTCTCAGTGAAACACAGACAGCTCCAGTGGTCTCTGACCTTTACACTTCCCAGGAAGGTGTCAGGCTCCTGCTCCCCAGAACTCAGGGGACATGGGTCACGTTCTCTTAAAAACTCCTTAGATTGCCTGACAACCTTGGCAGCTTGGGGTGGGAAGACCCTCTCTTTTCTGCCCCTGGGAGAAAAGAATGGTGAAGAGCCACACCACAGGATCTCTCCGGAGAAGTCTTCGCTCCCCAATCTCTCTCTTCCATCTCTGGCTGGAGGCAAGCACCTGGGTAAAGGGCAAACAGCCAACTGGGGCTTCCGCCTAGCAACCCCTGTGTGAAGCATCATGCTCTTTCAGAAGACAGGGATCCACAATGCTGTCAAGGGCCTCAACTCAGACCAGAAAAAGCCCCCCTCACCCTCTATTGACCATTTATTTTTATTTGAAGACAACCTGAACTGTACAGAAAACAAGTGTAGTAGAAGGAAGTCTTCGGGTTTTTGTTTGCCCTGGACCATTTGAGAATAAATTGCAAATCTAATGTCCTGTTGTTTCCCTCGAGCTTTAGGGCGTATTTCCTACTAAAAACACACATGCACGTCAGTCAATTAAATGAACGTAACAGCTGTTTAATCTTCACTCGCAGTCTAGCTTTATCATCTCAATAATGTCCTTTATAGCAAAATGGCCCAGTTTGGAATCGTGTGCCTCATTTGGTTCCTTCAAGATGCAACAATTCTATAGTCTCTCGACCTTGTTGCTTTTGAGGATTTTGCAGTTGCTAGAAAGATGAGGTTTTGTGCTTCCACAAATAGTTACAGTCTTGGAAACGTAGGGGCAGGTCTGTCCTGTCCTACTGGGTCGCCATGAGTCTGAATTGACTCGATGATGGTGAGTTTGGTTTTTGGTGAGCTGTTGTCAAGTTAAGGAACCCTGGTGGGGTAGTGGTTATGAGTTGGGCTGTGATCCAGAAGGTTGACAGTTCAAAACCGCCAGCCACTCCTTTGGAGAAAGACAGGGCTTTCTCTTCCTGTGCTTACGGTTACAGTCTCAGAAATTAATAGGGCAGTTGCACCTGTCCTAGAGGGTCCTGATGCGTCAGCATGGACTCACTGAGAGCTATGACATTGGCTCCTCCTCCTGGTGACCTTACCCTGAACTACAGGAAGGCTGCCTGGTCCAGCGCCATCACCACGACCCCTGATAAGTTGAGTCCATTGTTGAAACTATTGCATCAACCCAATTCCTTGAGGCTCCTGCAGGCCAAATGGTTCTGGTGCTCAGCTGCTAATGGAAAAGCTGGTGGCTTGAATCTATGTAGAGGCGCCTTGGAAGAAAGGCCTGGGGACACACCCAGGGCTATCATGAGTCAGAATTGACAGGCTGGCAAGTGGTTTTTAGTGTTTGGTGACGCGATTCCAGTAGTGTGTATTCAGCCAGGAGATGACAGGGTGATGCAGTGCCCGCTCGTTCCATCCTCGCAGGTGACGTGCGGTTGTGATTTGTTCCATGACTGATGCTCATTTTGATCACTTGCTTAAGAGGGTGTCTGCCCTCCCCTTCCACTGTAAAATCACTCTTCTCCCCTTTGTAATTAATAAGAAATATACGGGAAGGTATTTGGAGACGATGTAAATATCCAGTTGTTCATTCCATTTTCCACTTATTCATGCATGTCAGTGTCGAGTCCTCATTTATCCAACTGGTCACCAACTGTCGCTGCCATCTTTATTGTGTTGCTCAGACTGCCCCAGCTATGGCCAGCGGGAGCCCCTGCGCGCCACTGTCTCTTTCCTGCGGGTGTGTCCTCATCATTATGTGAGCCCATACCTGCTCTTAGACACAATGAGATGTGCCAAGTTCATTTTATTCATTCCCCACCCCTACCCTTGAAACAGCCTTTAAAGGTGCCCTAGTCCTTAAATCCGCCTGAGTTCATCTTAGTAGTGAATTAGACAGTGAAGCCCAAGTGAGCCGGAACTCAATGGGACTGTCTTGTTTTCTCGATCATAAGAGTTCCCTGCCTTTGACAATGTGCAGTTCTACCTCTTCTCTCTCTCTCTCTCTCTCTCTCGCTGATTGTAGTGTGTTTTCCTTCTCTGACAGGTTTCCACCATATACAGGTTCTGGGTCTCTCAGGCTTCGCTGTATCTAGAGATCAAGGGAAAGAGAGGGAAGAGAAGGGGTGAGCGGATCCTTTTTACATCCACCTTTCTAGACGACGATGGGCAGAGGCAGGCTTCTGGCCCCAATGCCCTTGGGTTAGTGGAGGCCCTGCCCCCAACCTCTGACAACCCATCAATGTGTGGGAGACAGGATCGGCCTATTGGGTCAAAGGAGTCTGCACAGTGCCCCTGGGTGTGGGCAGGGAGGGACCCTTTGACTCCCCTCCCCTCCTAGCCTTCTAACCCTGAAATCTAGTTCGAGTCTTCACTGTTGCCTCTGAGATGGGGCCACATGTCAGGGGAGATGGTGTTCAGTTTGGCTCCTCACCCCCTTGGAGGAAACCCATGATCCAGTGAAAGTGTGGGATGGGTGCGGCTGGGGAAGCCTGGGTTAGGCTGAGCTGCCTAGAGAAGCAGAGCCAGTGGTGTCCATAGATGTGTAAGAAAGAGCTTTGTACCCACAAGTAATCCTACATCAAAGGAAACCAGCCCAGCCCAGTCCAAGTCCAGTCCCTAAGTCTGATCCCTCTTCAGACTTACATAGCTTCATGCCGGTGACACAGAATGGTGAAGCAGAAAGATAGCAGGTCGGTGGGTGCGGAGTGGATCCAAGGTCCCTGGGAAATATGGCAGGGTGCCAACAGCTCTCAGGGTGGGCCATCCTCATGGGGCCACCCCTGGAGGCAGGCCCAGAGTCCACGAGAGGAGGACAGTGAAATGGCAGAGAGAGGGGCAGTTCCCAGAGTCCTTCCCTCTCGTCCAAAGGCCGCACCCACAGGGAGGTGCCATCACGCTCACTCGATGGACAGGTTGGACTCCACGCCCACCCAGGAGTGTCTAGTTGACATAAAAATCATCCAACGACCACAAAGGCCCATCCTAAAGGAGGGCTCTTTGGCACCGGAGCTGGGGGAGAGACGGAGTGCCTTCAGATGTTGGGGTGGAGCATGTCTAGCCAAACAGGCCGGGCCGGGAGGCCAGGCTTTGGAGAGCAGGCAAAGCAAGGAGGGCTCTGCAGCTGCGCTAAGCAGGGGAACTATTCTGGCTTTGGCTCCCACCAGCCTCTGGACATTTCCTAGTGTGAGGCTCTGGGGACAGACTTAGGGTGAGCTTCTCTGAGCTGGGATCCTCAGATCATCCCTCCCCAGCTTCCAGGAGTGGTGTGCATGGTTCACCGTGATTCTGGGGACCCACCAGAAGGATGCCATGCTCCCTGTCCCTCCAGGGTCCGCAGAGAGGGATGGCCAGGCCCATTTCTCCGGTAGCCTTCTCCTGGTGGGTGGGTCTGGGGCCAGAGGAGCCTGGGTGTGCAGAACCTTCCCTGTGAGGCGGCCCCTGCCCTTCCGGGAGGCCTGAGCCCAGCTCTGGCTACACAGAGGCCTGCAGCTCAAAGCTAATTGTGAATTAGGAGCCCAATTATGCCCGGCGCAATTGGATCCGCGCTGCCTCCTCTTCCCGACAGACATGTATATTAATAGTTGGCACTTATTGAACCAAATATGAATATTCATCTTCATTTATATTTCAAGGCCTTTCCTGCTAGAGGCCCGCAGGGCTGCGACCAGCCCCAGCCCCATCACGGAGCTGACAGCTCACACTCCTGGGTCCTGACTCCTGGCTCCTCGGGGTGGCTGGGCGGGCGGGCCAGGCGGGCACCCCGCTCCCAGCTGTCCACAAACACTCATTAGGGGGGCTGTACCCAGCGAGCTGCGGAGAATGTGTAATCGCGCCGAGCGCTGCTAATTAGGGAGCTGATGGGGCAT
Organism: Tenrec ecaudatus; assembly: GCF_050624435.1. Classification (NCBI taxonomy): domain Eukaryota; kingdom Metazoa; phylum Chordata; class Mammalia; order Afrosoricida; family Tenrecidae; genus Tenrec; species Tenrec ecaudatus. The sequence continues at coordinate 62,330,838 of NC_134533.1, forward strand.
TGAGGGCGAGAGGACGAATCCTTTCAACAGAGGACGGGGAACTTGAAGAGCCGTAATTACTTAGAGCAGAGTTCATTTCAGAACTTGGGAGCCAATGAGTCTGGTGACAGCCCTGCTCAGAGGAGGGGTGAACTGAGGCAGGGTGACAGTGCAAAGTGGGGGTGGGCAGCAGGGCCCTGGCCAGCCAGGACTCCGGGTGGGCTGGGTCCCCACTTTTAATTTGTTTTGTGCAACCGAGCTACATGACTCCCCTTCTCCTCTCCTCCACCCTCCGTGACAAATGTAGGGTCAGGTTCCTGGCTTTCCTAGACAGTCAGCTAGCTCCAGGGGGCATCACGGGTCACCACAGGGTGCTCCCAGCTCCACCAAGGGCCTCTCTCTCGCATCTCCAAGGGCAGTTCCCATAGTTCAGAACGCTGGGTCGTAGCTATGAGACCCAACTGTGAGCTATGAGACAGCTGATGCCCCACCTTCCCCAGAGCTAGCAGAGATGGGGGCCTTCGGGTGCCCTAGACTCCTGGCCTGGGACGAACAGGTATGGTGGTGCATTGGGTGGTGGAGTAGCTCTTGCCATAATCTCCCAGGTGTGTTACCTATAGCCATATGTCTCTTATAGAAAAGAGTGATTCCTGGGGGCAGAACATTCATTTCTGTGCCACTTGGGGGTCTCGCTCCCTTCCATCCTTCGATTTACTCTTACACAGATCCCCAGAAGGCCTGAAGTCCCCCAGGTCTCACAAGACAGCTGGGGGCAAGAAGAGCTCCGGGCCCATAATCCACAGTGGACAGTGGACCTGCTGGCTGGATTTTCTTGTCTCTGTTTCCAGCGTGGTGGGTGAGCTTCAGGCCTGTAACTGATTATTTCCTGTCTCTGATGGACAGATTCCATCAAACACATGCACCCCTGCCTCTGCACTCAACTCTCGTCCATCCCCGGAAAGGCATGCCTCCTCCGTTGTTGGGATGTATTGCCTTCTCCACCCCACCTCACCCGCCCTGTTGAGTAGCGTGGTGTGCCATTGAGTCGATGCCAATTTAGAGTGATCCCAAGAGGTGGAGGCGGAGGGCAGCTGCTCCTAGGCGTTTCTTGGCTGTAATTGGTGTGGAAGCAGATCACCGGGTCATTCCCACTACCGCAGGGCCACAAGGTGAGTTTGCCCCTTCAGGTAGCAGCCAGGTGCTCAACTGTTGAACCAACCAGGGCCCTACCTTGTTGAGGAGAGCAGTGTTTCATTTCTTTCCAGCCCAGCCTGACACCTGTTGATCTTTGCTCTCTCTTTACTGAAGGGGAGGCTCCTGATTCAAACTTCCCTTTTAAAGTCTGAAGTTTCGCTCCCTAGTGGCCCTGTGGGGTAAGCATTGGGCTTCTAAAACCCACTAGCCAGCTCACAGACACCTGATAGGACAGGCTAGAACTGCCCCTGTGAGTTTCTGAGACTGTAACTCTCTTTCTCAGCAGTTTGTTTGGCACATGATTTTCACATCATAGGATTGACTAGTTCACTCGTTCAAACACATGCAGGGGGAATCGTACAAACACCACCACCTCCGGCCTAGGGCATTCTCTCCCCTCATGCTGACGCTCTCGCTCTTTACGGGAGTAGAAAGCTTCATTCCTTCGGAGAAAGATGGGGCTATCTGTCCCCATAAATAGATTTACAGACTTGGACACCCCGGGTAAGGTGGCTGACTCGATGGCCATAGGGATTTGTGGGGCAGGCCGTCTACCTCTGAGGAGAGAATCCTAGCTCGGCTGTTTTGGTTAGGTGCCCTGGAGTCAGATCTGACTCGTGGAGATCTGACATACCGCAGAAGGAAACACTTCCTAGTCTTGTACACAACATCCTCACAAAGTTTCTTAGCTTTGAGCCCATAGTTGCAGCCACCAACCGCATCAGACCTATCACCGCTCTATCTGGTTGAGGGACTTCCTTTGTTTCGCTGCCCCACTATTTTATGAAACATGATGTACTTCTCCGGAAACTGGCCTCTCCTGGTAACATGTCCAAAGCACATGAGACAAAGTCTCCCCATCCTTGCCTCGAAGGAGCCTTCTGGCTGTACTTCTTCAAAGACAGTGATTTGTTTGTCCTTTTGGGAGTCCATGCTACTTTCAGTCTTTTTCACCAGCGCACCACAATTCAAATGCATCAATTCTGCCTCAGTGGGCCGTAGTCAATGTCCAACTTTCACATGTAAATAAGGCAATTAAAAATCTCATGGCTTGGGGCAGGGGCCCCTCAGTCCTCAAAGGAACACCCTTGCTTTCCAACACTTTGAAGGAGTCTGTGCAGCAGATTTGCTCGATGCCATTAGGTTTCTTGACGATTGCTCCCATGAGCATTGATTGTGGATCCAAGCGAGATTCAATAGTTGACAACTTTAAGTTTTTCTCCAGCGATTATGAAGTTACATATCAGGCCGGTTGTGAAGATGTGGGTTTTCTGTATACTGAGTTAGAGGAGCTCTGGTGGCATAGTGGTTGTGTGTTGGGCTGCTAACTGCCAAGTCAGCCGTTCAAAACCACAAAATGAAGCTTTCCACTCCTGTAAAGAGCTAGAGTCTCAGCATGGGGGCGGGAATGCTCTAGACCAGAGGTGGTGGCGATTGTATGGTTCCCCCGGATGTGTTTGAACGAGTAAACTAGTCAATCCTATGATATGTAAATCATGTGCCAATCAAACTGCTGAGAAAAAGAGTTGCAGTCTCAGAAACTCACAGGGGCAGTTCTAGCCTGTCCTATCAGGTGTCTATGAGTTGGCATTAGCTTGATGGCAGTGAGTTGGTTTCTTTGTTGTTGTTATTTAATCCATACTGAAAGCTGCCATCTATGATCTTCATCAGCAAGGGCTTCAAGTCCTCCTCTTGTTCAGCAATCAAGGTGATGCCATCTATATGTCTCAGGTTGTTAAGGAGCCTTCCTCCAGTCCTGCTGCCACAGTCTTCTTCCTATAATCCAGTTTTCCTGATTATTTGCTCAACATGCGGGTTGAGTAAGTGTGACGAAAGAATACAACCCGGACATACTTCTTTTCTGATTCTAAACCACGCAGTGTTCCCACATTCTCTCACACAGCTGCTGCCTGCTCCGTGTACAGGTTCCCCGTGAGCTCCATGAAGTGTTTTGGAATTCCCGTTCTCTGCAAGGCTGTCCATAGTTTGCTATGATCCACACAGCCGATGCCTTGGCATAGACGATAAAACATAAGTAAACATCTTTCTGGTGCTATCTTCTTTCAGCCAAGATCCACCCACATCAGCAAAGATAGATCCCTTGTTCTGTGTCCTTTTCTGAATCCATCCTGACCTCTGGAAGCTCCTGGTTAATGTCCTGCTGCAAACATTGCTGAAAGATCTTGAGCAAAATTTTACTTGCATGTGATATCAAAGATATTGCTCTATAATGTATTTACACATTCTTTGGTTCATTTTTCTTTGGGACTGACACAAATATGAGTCTCTTGCAGGTAGCTGGCCAAATAACGGTCTTTCAAATTTCTTGGCATCTATGACTGAATGCTTCCAGGGCTCCATCAGCTTGGTGACATATTGCAATTGGTGTTCCATCAATTCCTGGAGCCTTTCCATAAAGCTAGGACTCCAGCACCACCCAGTACCATTGCTTCTTGCTCAGATGCTACCTCATAGGCAATGGTTGAATGTTGACTAATGCATTTTGGTACAGTGACTCTGTACATTCTTTCCATCTGCCTTTGGATGCTTCCTCCATCAGCCAATATTTTGCCCATAGAATCTTTTACTGTTGCCACTGGAGGCTTGATTTCACACACACCCCTGCCCCCTTTCATTCTTTCAGTTTAAGATATGCCGAGCATATCCTTCCTTTTTGCTTTTCTAACCCTGTGTCTACCTAGTGGTTATTGCCAGCCAACTAAGGAGGGTGACCCCAACCAGGGCTAATAGTACCTCTGAGCGCTTCCCGTGTGCCAGGCCCTGGTCTAAGTCCTCCACGTCCTTATAGTAACCCGCATGGATATTACTGTCACCATTTTGCAGATTGGAAAACGGAGATTCAGACACTCTGGTAGCTTGCTGCTTAGGTGGCAGAGCAGGCATTTGAACTCAGTTCCTTCTGGCTATGCTCAACCCTTGAGTGCTCTTGAGAGGCCAGGCAAGCAGACTTGGGCAGAGTCCCAGAGGGGAAGGAAGGCTCTGTTTTGGTGGGGAGAGACAGGCGGCCAGAGGACAATCAAGCTTTCCTCAAGCCCCAGGCGGAAGTCCAGGTAGCATTTCCCTTCCTCCGCTTCTGTGTCGATCTTCACTGTCCATTCCTGCGACCACAGGTCCCATGTGGCTATTAAAATCAATTAGAGTGCAGATTACAGACTGGCTCCTCGGCTGCCCCAGTCATGCTTCCATGTTCCACGGGCACATGTGGAGCATGCACTGCCCCCTGTCGGAACACCAGCAGCCTTCCCAGACCTGTGTAGAACGTTGAGTCAAAGCCTTCAGGCTTCATGCCCCCAGTCCCCTCCGGGGCCTGCCAGCACTGAACACCTGGCACTCAGTGTGGGCAAGGGGCACAGCGGGAAAGGTGCGGTGAGCCCATCCTCACACCCACCCTGTGCCTCTCATTTAAGCAAGCATCAGAAGCAGCAATTAGCCAGCAGCCACTTCGGGGCCCAGCCCGCTGCCCACTCCTCCGCGCCACCGCCGGGCAGCTCACAGCAGCACTACCCTTTTCCTGCAAGAAGAGATCAGAAGTGGAAGCTTTCAGGGCTGCGCCTGGCGCTCAGCTCTCGGCGTGAAGTCTGTGCAGGGCCCTGCCAGGCTTGCCAGCCAATTAGGAGAGCGAGGCGCCAGCGAGCAGGGGCCTGGCCTGCGCTCAGCCAGCGGCCCACCTGGCCCCCTCCTTGCTAATCAGGGCCTAATTGATGCGGTGGCTTGCTCCTCAGTGCGCCCCTGGCTTCTGCTGGGGGGGGGGCAGCTGCTGCTCGGCAGGAGGGGGCTCAGCCTTTGTCCCAGCAAGTTTGCAACCATCTGGACAGAAGGTGGCAGCCCTGTGTTCACAGCCTTCTGGATTTTCTCCATGCCTACGGGCAGAATGCTGGAGGAAGACTGGAGACCCGCACCCACCCCCCTACCCACCGCCTCCCCAGTACTCTCTGCAGCCCTACTCCCTTGTGACCACTGGGAAAGGACCATCGAGTCAGTTTCCCACTCACAGGGAGCCATCCAAGGGTTTCCAAGGCTGCTAATGCTCACGAAAGCAGACTCCTCTTCTGGTGTGGGTTTGAACGGCTGACCTGGAAGTCAACAATTCCAACACTTTCTGGACTGCCCAGTCTCCAGGGCTCCTTCAGGTGAGACGGCCAGAACACAATGAGCCAAACCCTACCCAGAGACTGACTCACATCCATCCCATAGGACAGACTAGAGCTGACTCCTGAGGATTCTCAGACTGGAAATCTTCCAGACTGCCTCACCTTTGGCCTGCAGAGTGGCGGGGGGCGGTGGAGGGTGGGGGTGGTGAGGGGTGTGTGTGTCTTGCCCTATACTTCACTCACTGTGCCACGAAGGCTCCATGAGCATACTTTAAGGAAGGGCGAATCGTGGGCATGGATTAACCTCTAGAAGGCAGTTTCATTTGGGGCTTTGGTTTTCCTATAGGAACTTGATGGTGGGGGAAGGAACTGAGTTCAAATCTGGTGAGTTCAAATCCGTTGCTCTTTTGTCTCCTCTGGGTAAGCTGTCTGGGTGTTTGTGGTAGACTCCTCTGGACGAGCTGGGTGAACTGCAGCAATCTGCCTCAGTGAAGATGGCAGAAGTAGACTGAACCATAGTGACCCCATTCGTGTGTCGCAGAGGACAACTTCCCCATAGAGTTTTCTTGACGGTACTCTTTAAAGAAGTAGATTACCCTGCCTTTCTTCCACAGTGCCACTACCAAACGTTGGGGAGCAGTAGACTCAAGTCACCCGCAGGAGCTCTCGCTTTCTTTCCTGGAACCCATCCAAGGTGCTGATGCCACATTTAAGATCTGGAGGGAGTGCTGGGCAGACCTCGAGCCAAGGCTGCTCAGAGCGTTCAGTGTGGGGCATCAGGTGCTCACAATGAAATGAACGGCGTAGGGCCCTGCTCTCTGCTCTGCAATTGCTCCCTCGGGAGCCCTCCTGGGAAGGGTGGTGCCAGGCAGGTAGGATGTGGGCACTCCTGAGTCCCTGGCAGAAACCACCTCGAATAGCACAAGGTTTGAGTCACCCTCAACCTAGAAGGGTTATTAACCTATTAATTAATATTTTAAAACTCATTTCGCCTTGATGATGGCTTCCTTAAGCTGCTTGGATATTAATTGCAGCCACCCAGGGGCCATAACCATACTTATGTGGCAGACTGGAGTCATTCCGCTTAATTATGAGGAGCTTTCGCGGGCAGCCTTCACAGCCCACAAACAAGCAGAGAGTTGACGCAGCGCCTGCTTGTTGGATGCTGTGGGGGTTTAAAAGGCGCTTCTTTGAGGGAGGTGAAACGTCCCCACCAACAGGACCCTCCCGTTGGCCGGGGCACCTGGCTCCTGGGGCGCAGTGTCAAGGGGAGCCTGGCCTGGGACTGTGGGCCTTGGGGATGAGGACGTTGCTCTGACACCTGCCCTGGGGCTTGAGGCCACCACCTGGGAGAACACCCACAGAGTGAAATTCCAGAGTCTGGAAAACCCTCCCCTGGCCTCTCCGCCAGATGCGCCTCGAGCCCTGTCCATGGTTCTGGCCTGTCTCTGGGTGGGCTGGGCCTTCAATGTTATCAGCTACGGGTGCACTGGCTCTGCCAGGCTCCAGTCTCAGCTCACAGCCCCCGGGTCTGTTGGCAGTAGCAGCTCATGAAACGCTTGCAAATGGTGGGAGTGAGGCTCCCCCCAACCTGGTCTAGCCTGCTGCCGGCATGAGAGGCTCTCAGTCTCTGGTCCGCGAGCGCCTCTGAAGATATTCGGATTCGTGACCTCTTTCACAGGAGCTGAGGCTCTGCTGGGCCAGGGTCTCTCTCCTTTTTCGGGTGTCAGAGGCTCTGCTTTCCTCTCCTCATGGGGCCAAAGCCTCTGAGAGCCAGGAATGCTGCTGCAGCCACAGAGGGACCAGCAGGGAGCATGAGTCTGATGGCGGGGGGGGGGGGGGGGGGGGGGGGGGGGAGGTCTCCTGTCAGCCCTGCAGAATGAGCTAGCATGCCCTTGGCCCATCCCTTCTAAGTTCCAGCCCGAGGAGCCCACAGGGGCGGGGACAGAGTCAAATGGTGTCGAGAGATGAAATCAGCTTACTGTGCTTTAGAAATTATGGTGAAGTGACAGGCAGGGAAATTGGTGAATCCCTCCCACGGTGCTGATAACACCAGAGCTCATCCATCACCCTTGCACAGACAGCCAGAACCCGACACAGGCCCGGCTGCTCTGCGGGGTCCCCAGTGGCCCTCAGAATGGGGCAGGCAAAGGCTGGCAGCAGTCAGGGGCCCAGCATGACCCCCAAGGAAGCCTGTGGCCCTTATGGTCATAGGAGGGAAGCAGGCATGGAGCTAGAAGGGTGGGTCAAAGGCAGGGACAAGTTTGAGTGACAGTTGGGTAGGTTTTCTGGGAAGGCTGGATTCAGACCTGGGGTCAAGTGGAGCATCAGGCTATGGCTGGGAGAGGGGTCAAGATTAGAGACTAGAGTGGGAGTTTGGTCTCAGTTTAGATGAGGGTTTGGTTGGGGATGTGAGTGTGCTGGGGGTGTGTGTGCCTCATTTAGGGGTACTTGTATAGAGGACAAGGCCAGACATATCATCCCCGGGGTGAGCTCCTGCTCCCCTGCAAGGAACACAGTGGAGAACTCCTCCCCTTGTTCCAGCCCATGCTGTGGGCTCCATTTCACATCCTTGTCCCAGGGGCCTTTTGGGGGCAGCTGGGGCAGCTGAGTGTCAGGGGCCAACAACCCTGTGAAAGACCTCTGACTAAAGGGCCTCATTTCCTCACCATGCTGCCAGTGTGGACTCATGCTGCCATCTCTAAAGCACGGGGATCTGGGCCTCTCTAGTGAATCTTCCCTTCATACTCAGAGCAGTGGCCACCGGCCCACATCTGCCAGTTAGCTGCACAATGCACCCTTCCCTCACCCCCTCCCCCACCCCCGCAGCTGGAGGCCCAGGGCCAGACCGTCACAGGGGAACCCTGGACTCCTGTGGCAGCGTTACTTGATCCCTCTGGTCTCTCAGGGCCTAGGCAGAAGCTCTGCTGTGACATGTGGCCTGGGGCACCCCTGCTCTTGGCTCACTCCTCTCAACCCCACTCCCCAGCAAGGCCCATGCGAATTCCTCCAGCTTCCTCTCCAGGGGCGACAGCAGGGCCCGCTCTCTTCCCAGGCAGGTCCAAACAGGTCCTGCAGGGTGGCCTTCGTGTCTGACCACAACCATCTCTACCAGATCCTTGTTGCCCTGGTGTCCCCTGAGGCTCTATCCCTTCTTCCTTGGTGGCACGGAGTCAGTTCTGATGAAACACTGTCCCGTCCGTCAGACCCATATCTGTTGTTGACACTTGAACCCAGAGTGACAGCTCCAGGGTCAGTCCATCGTGCCAAGGTCTCCCTCCTTTTCGTGGCCCTTCTACTCTGTCTAGGAGCGCTGGTGGCGCAGTGGATATGTTTGGGGCTGCTAACTGCAAGGTCAGCATTTCGAAAACCACCAGCCGATCCCTGGGGAGAAAGATGAGGCTTTCTACTCTCATAAAGAGCTGCAGTCACAGAAACCCACAGGGGAAATTCGACCCTGTCTTGTAGGGTCGCTATGAGTCGGCATTGACTCGATGGCAGTGAGTTTGTTATTTGGTTTTCTGCTTTGACTGAGATGAGAAGAGTGGCCTGGAAGAGGCCAAAGCCCCTGCTTAGAGATGGTGAGAAATGTGAGTGGTAACTCCCGGAGCTTCGTGTGCGTGCGTGCGTGCGTGCGTCCTTGGAGGGAGAGGAGGTAAACAATCTGTAGTCTAACCCTTCCCTGTTTTGAGGCTGTGGGCTAGTTCAGCCCAGCCCGGTCCCAGTCCCAGTCCCATGCTCTTCCTCTGCACCCACCCACTTTGATTTCTTTCTGGCTTTTCCTGTCTCATGACTCCCCAGAAAGGGTCTTGCTGGCTTGCCTTCTGCAGTGGGACTCTGGGTCCTGCCCCCACCTAGTGTGTAGCTGAGGGGGAGAAGAAGGGAAGGGGCATGGCCGCAGAGTCCCACAGCCCTGGATTCGAATGCTGCCTCTAGACTGACCAGCGGGGTGGCTTTGCCTTGAGCATGTCACTCAGTGTCCTCATCTCTAAAGTGGGAGTCATATAGTGTCTCCTCCAGCAGGGCTGAGATGAAATCCACTCAACAGCGTGGCTGAGTTGGGTTTGGGGTTAATCTGGCGGCGCCATTCAGAGGCTTGTGTGGGATAAGGTGTGGGAGGTGCAGCGCATACAGCAGCCACGTAACACACAGCTGTGTGTCTTCGTCTCGCTTGGGCGCGGGTACAGCTATGTTTTCCGGGCAGCCCCTCAGAACCAGATCCTGTGAAGGAGCATTGCTTTGGCCGTCTTGAGTGGGTTTTGCCCAAGTATTATGGTCTCTCCACTTCCTGGCATGGGGTAGGACTGCACGTCAGTCTCCCTGAAGCAGAGTGGGTGTCCCATGATTACTTCTGTTGGAAGCGTTCAGAGCAGAAATGCAGGTACTGCTTCCAGCGTGGAGCTGTTGAATAAGGGGCCCCAAGCCTCCCGACCTCTCCTTTGCCCCTGCTGCAGGCGCCCACCCTGCTCCACGAAGCTGCTCCATCCATCGGGGCCCTGGAGAGGGGAAGACGATGTAGGGAGCAGAGCCACCCGGCTTGGGCCGGACATGCAGTAGGAGCAAGACATAACTTTGATGTAAGTCACACAGGATGGGGACTTCTGTTACTGCAGCATAACCTAGCTTCTCCTGACTGATCCGGGCCTGCTCCCCAGAGGCCTGGCTTCAAGAACTCGGCTCATCAGTGGACAGCGCCTATGGCCCCCAGGAGCTACAGCTCACTGCCCTGATCCCTGGAGTCGCAAGGAGTAGCACTTAGATCTGATGCAGTTCTCCTTGCTGCCAGAAGAGGTGTAAGCATCCCAAGGCCAACAGCCTTCTTAGGAAGGAGGCCGGAGAATAAACTAGTCCTTAAGGGGGAAAAAAATAATACGCTCCTACTGAGTCAATTCAATTTCAAATTCATAATGACCCTGAAGGATGGGGTCAAACTGCCTGCCCCAAAGGATTCCCAAGGTCATGAATCTTTATGGAAGTTCATTGCCACATCTTCTCCTGTGGGGTGGTTGGTGGGCTCAAACCCCGGCCCTTTTGATTAGCAGGCAGAGCACTTTACCGCTGCATCTCCAGGGCTACTATCGTTCTAATAGGGTGTTTGAATTTCAAAAGACTGAGTATTCATGCAAGAAGATGTCAAGGTAACCTGAAAGAGACTGTTTTAAACTGGAAACGGCTGAGGTACCTTGAATTAGGGAGTGAAGGTATTCCCCGCCCTCTCCCACCATCTGTGGAAGGTGAGCTCAAACGCAGGGTGAGATGAATTATGGAAAATAAAGGTTGGTAACTTTGCACATCTGAATGGATCAAATGCAGTTCTTTTGTGCCGGCCACACCCAAGTCGTTCAGACCTGACTTCCCCAGGTAGTTCCCCACGGAAGACGGAGCTCCACGCAGCCATCTGCCTGGCCCAGCACAGTGACCAATGGAGATGGGCATTGACAAGGGGTGGGGAGGCTGGCTCAGGCAGGGTCACAGGGCCAGGGAGAGGCATGGAGGGAGTTATGGAGTGGAATCCGGGGCCCTTCTCACACATAGTCTGCCATCCTCTTTCCTGGACTCCATCTCACAACATAGCACCACCCTCTGCTGCCAATAGCCATGCCAGAAACCTAGGCCACCCTTGACCCCGCTCTCTCGCCGCACCCAAAGGGGTGCATTCAGCCCCCAAGTCCTCTGACCTTCAGCGCTGTGCTGGGCCCTCCTGAGCTGCCCTCCTCCTCCCTGCTGGTGCCCCAGGAGGCTGGTCTGCATGGATGTGCCTCCCATCGTGGCTGTTGCTAGTCTTCCTCTCCTTGCGTGGGTGGGCTCGCCTCGCCCCTCAATACTGCCACGTGGCTCAATCTCCCTTTCTAGGCCGCAGTAGCTGCTTCCTCCCCCCCATCTCCCGCCTCTTCATCTCCACTCCCCCCCCCCCCCCCGCACTGCCCAGGTCACTAGTTCTTTCTAACCTCTTTTTAAAACCGTCCTCATGCTTTGGAACCCATACTCTTGATGAAATACTTCTCCTATTCTTTAGTTTGAGGGTGTGGCGATGCTGGATGTAGAGCGCAGAGACCGAACGCCTACCTAGCCTGCAGCTGGCCCGGACTAAAGAAAGCTGCTGGCCACCCCTCGTTGCTGCCCAGTTGCTTCCCGCTCACGGTGCCCACGCAGGTCAGAGTAGAACTGTGCTCCAGAGGGCTTTCAGTGACTGCTTTTTTCCCAGAAAGAAATCACCAGGCTTTTCTTCCACGGTACCTCTGAGTAGACTTGAGCCACCAACTTTTTAGCCCAGCTGAACTTGAGAACTGTTTGCACCCCCCGGGGACTCAATGACTTCTTACCTCCTAAGTATTCCTTGGAGTATCACTCATCTCCAGCCACTTCCCTAGGAGAGGACTCATTCTCTCTCTCCTCTTTGGTCTCCTTGCCTCTAGCCTCACAGCCTCCCTCCAGCCCTGCTCCTCCCACCTATACGCGCTGCCACAGTGATCCTGTGGAGGCTCACATCTGACCAATGTCCCCTTCCATGGACAGTACAATGGCTCCTCGCCTGCTCCACGGGGCCTTTCCTGATCATCCCTGCTTGTCACACACATGGATAAGGAAGGCCCCTTGGGCCCCCTCCAGGACAGGAGCTATGCTCTGCAGCTCTCAGAACATCCCTCTCCACTCTCGTGCTATGGATAGATTCTCTTCCATCTCTCTCACTAGACTGTCAACTCCATGAAGATTCGTGGTCTGTCTTTTGACATAGGCGCACAGTCAGGGCTCAGTACACAGTTGTGGAAGAAAGAAAGACTCAGGTTTGATCGCATCGTGCCTGAACTGGGCACTAAGTACAGTGTCTTAGGCTTTCAGCAGTGTTGACAGATACATGGTAGGACCCAGGTGGCACAATGGTGAGGCACTCTACTGCCTCCCCCAAAGGAACCACTGCGACTCTGCCAATTGTTCTGCAGGAAAACGCAGTGGCAGTCGATACTCATAACAATCACAGGCTTAGAAATTTTCTGAGGCCATTATCAGACTCACCATGTCTCTATGAATCAGGACTACCACTACCTGGCCAACCAACTGGAAGTGATCATCCTTTGTTCCCGTTCCACAGAAAGGTGACCCAACAGAAGGAAGCGATTACCAGACAATATCATTACTATCACATGCACGTAAGAAACTTGTTGAATATAACTCAAAATGGCAGCAGCAGTACATTGGCAGAAACTTCCAGATTCAAAAGAGGACATGGAATGAGGGATATCATTGCTGACTAGAGTTGGATCTTGGCTGATTGCATAACCTACCAGAAAGATGTTTCATTTGTGTTTTATTGACTATGGAAAGATAGTCAACTGTGCAGACCATAACAAACTATAGTTAATATTGTAAAGAAAGGGAGTTTCAGAACATTTAATTGTGCTCATGAGCAACCCATACATAGACCGAGAGGCAGTTGTTGGAGCAGAACAAGGAGATGCCGTGTGGTTTAAAATCAGGGAAAATGTGCTTCAGGCTTGAACCCTTTCACCGTACTTATTCAATCTGTGTGCTGAGAAAATAATCCCCCAAGCTGGGCTATATGAAGAAGAATGTGGCATTAGGATAGGAGGAAAGCATATTAACAAGCTTCGATATGCAAATAACACAACTTTGCTTGCTGAAAGCAAGGAGGACTTCAAGCACGTGCAGGTAAAATCCAAGACTGCAGTCTTCAATAGTGTATGGAGTGTAACTCAATATAAAGAAAGAAAAATCCTCACAACTGAGCCAATAAGCTCTACCACGATAAATGGACCAAAGATTGACATTGTCAAGGTTGTCACTTTACTTGGATCCACAATCAACACTAATGGAAGCAGCAGTCAAGAAATCAAAGAGAGTATTTCCCAGGGCAAATCTGCTGCACATGACTTCTTTAAAGTGTCAAAGAGCAGGGATGTCACTCTGAGGACTAGGGTGTGCCTGGCCCAAGCCATGGCATCTTCCATTGCCTCACCTGCATGTGAAAGCTGGACAAAACATTGGAAGATCTAAGAAGCATTGATGTGCTTTGAATTATGGTGCCGGCAAATATTACTGAAAGTACCGTGGACGGCTAGAAGAACAAACATCTATCTGGGAGGAAGCAGAGCTGGAAGGTTCCTGAGAAGCGAGGATGAGATGACTTCACTTCACGTGCTTTGCCTGTGTTATCAGGAGAGACCAGTCTCTGGAAAAGAATATCATGCCTGATGAAGTAGAGGTCCAAAAAGAAGACTGTCAGGGACAGAGCCACACAGTGGCTGCACCCATGGGCTCAAACACAGCAGTGTCTGAGGATGGCTCGGGAGTGGGTGGTGTGCATAGTGTTGTGCATAGGGTCGCTGTGAGTTGGAGCTCACTCAGCTGCGCCTCACAATTGCAGCAACGACATGAGTCTGGGCTGACTCAACAGAAATTCGTAAACGTAGAGCCAGTGGCTTTATGACCCTTAGACGGATTGTTCAAGGGAACATAAGAGGCTGGCATTGTCAACAGCTGGCATTTGGCCGATAGTAGGACAATAGATCTTAATTTGGGTTCTCCAAGGAAGGTCTGAAGGGGAGGGAGCTGCAGAGAGACTGGGGTACTGGGACCTTGATCCCCAAAGGGTTTCTGTGGAACTAAACACGGGTATGAGGAAGATGGGCACTGCGGGGATGGGGAAGTAAAGGGAATTGCAAGGGGACTAGCCGCCCAACCTGAGGGTCCTTACAAGGCAAGGCCACAGCAGCTCCGGTGACCCCTGAGAAATGCAGGGGTCTGGGGTCTAGGAGCAGAGGCCCTCCTTCCAGGGCCATTCATCGACTATAAGCTTTGGACCCACTGTGGGACAAAGAAGGATTACATAAAGCAGACATTGATCAAAGACTCCTTCCTATCTTCCCACCTCAAAAGAAGAAGAAGAAAGGTGGAGGAGGAAACAAAGCCTATAACTGACTCTCAAACCCATGATGAGAAAATGATGGTTAGGCCTGTGGGTTTGGATCTCTGTTCTGCTCCTCACTAGCCATTACCTAGGGCACATTGCTTAGCCTTTCTGTGCTCAGTCTTATAACATGTAAAATTATACTGATGCTGCTGGTATATACCTGATACAATTGCTGTAAGAATTAAAAGAGATAGTGGTATAAGTTCTTGGGATAGCGCTGGTCCAGGGCTGGGTTAGGATATGTGAGGGCCCTCACTCAGGGCCCCTGAATCCATTCCTACGCATGGCTACCCTATGGAGTAGGGTAGAACTGCCCCTGTGGGTTGCTGAGACTTTGAACTCTTTACGGGAGCAGAAAGCCTTGTCTTTCTTCCGCTTTGAGGGCCTTAAATTCAGGAAATATCTGATGCCTCTCCTCTGCTTATTCAAATAGGACATGCAGGTTATGTAAACATGGGTATGAGTGTGTGCGAACTCTTCATGATGTAACTGCTTTTTAAATGTGACTGTATTAGCAACTGAATGCCAAAGTGACGTATGGCATTTTATCAGTTGAGATGAACCAGGTTATACAAATTTTAGTGGGTCTGGGATACTCAGATTTCCAGTCTATCCCACATTTTTCACAAAAATAATATTCCACAGATTCTAGTGCAAAGACAACGAGTCCATGAATGCGCAATTCTGTTTCTCTCCAACAATGAAAACTGGACTTTCCCAAAGGTTGCTTTAAACAGCTTGTGCTTCAATTTGGATGCTTATTTCACAATAAATGCTATCATTATAAATGAGCAAATGGAAAGACGTCATAAAAGTATAAAGTTAATTTAATGACCAGCAAGCAAACGTTACAGCAAAGTATTATGCTTTCTTTTTATATAGATCTTTCATCTCTTACAAAACAACTCACTGCCTTGAGTCGATACTGACCTGTAGGTAGCCCTTTGGGACAGAGTGGAATTGCCCCTGTGGATTTCTGAGACTAATTCTTTACGGGAGTAGAAAGCCTCATCTGTCTTCCATTCGCTATTTTCACACCCAATAGAGGTCATGTACTTCATCTTCCTTGAATTGCTGCTTAGTGGCGCAGTGGGTTACACATTGGGATGCTCACCATGAGGTGAGCAATTCAAAACCATCAGCCTCTGCGTGGGAGGAAGATGAGGCTTTCTGTTCCCTAAAGTCTCAGGAACCCTCATGGGCAGTTCTGCTCTATCTTATAGGGCGACTAGGAGGCGGAGCCAACTCAATGGCAGTGAGTTTATCTGTTTGTCTATTTGCTCTGTTTTTAGTTTTTGAAAGGGTTTTTGAGTCTCCTTAGGGATAAAAACAAGCATTTTGTTGTACAGTTTATGAACTTTGAAGTTAGGAATACATGTAAAGCGATTAAAAAATTATTTTGTAAAGCAATTCAACATTGGGAAATATATGCTGCAGTTTCTCTTCTTTTATGGAACCATACATACCTGCATGAGTAAAAGTTGCCTTTCCTGAATCTGTTAATTCAATGGAGAATGTAGAAGGAAATTGTGGCACTTCCCCATAACGGTTTGTATTTAAATCATCGGAATAATAATGAAGAAGGAGATAAAGAAGAAAATTCTATCAGAAAACTTTATATAGTGCTGCCCTTCTCTTTATACAAGAGTCTAGAGTGTCAATGATGGCGTCCTTATGCGAAAACTGATCTATGGCACTCAGGGATACTTCTGAGCACTCGTGTTACGTACATGCTTCTTTTTAATGCTTCCACAACAGTGAACTATTTGATAGTCCATATTTAGCAGTATTTGCTCTGTTATGTTTTTAAACTTTTCAACATATTTTCTTAAATTTAGACATACCCTTTTAATGACTGGTAGATATCTGTGCATGCCTTTAAATTTACTTCTGAATCCTGGAGAACGTGACTCATAGAGTGAAAATGTTGCAATGCATTATCCCACATCAACAACACAAATGTTTACTGTTCTCATGTTACTGGCAATGATTTCAGCTTCTCTTTTGGTATCTCCTCTTTGTGTCTGGTGTTCAGCAGTATACTCTAAGTAAAGCAGCGGTTGGCGGTCGAACGACCCTTTCACAGGGGTCTCCTGATTCATAATAGTAGCAAAATGACAGTGATGAAGTAGCAATGGAAATAATTTTATGGTTGGGGGGGTCACCACCACATGAGGAACTGTGTTCAAGGGTCACAGCATGAGGAAGGTGGAGACCCACTGTTCAAAGGCATCTAGAGTGTGAGCGTACAGTCCCAGGATTATACTTGTTTACAACATGTGCTTCCCAATGTGGTCTGAAAAGCATTTTAATACTTCACCATTGTCTGAATATGAGCTGTCCATTTGTGAGTTGAGGTGGCAAAAAAAAGTTAAGTTGTAGAGTTACTGCCTACAGGAAAATAAAAAAACCAACTGCTTTCAAACAACAATCTACTGTACTAGCCCTACAAGATTGAGTGAATGTACCATAAATACATGGTATCAAAGTGGCATGTTTGTTGCATCTGTTGCATGTCTTTACAATGCCTGGACAGATTGCCAGAATGGTCATAAGATTGACTTCTCTGCTTAGAAAAGCCAGTCGATTTGTATACTAGATTTGCAATTTATTCGCTGGTATGAGGAGGCTTTAAGCTCGTAACTGTGATGAATTGAGCAACAGTGTTTTCGTCTGTTGGAAAACTCAAAACCAATATTTAACTGATCTGTATGTGAAAAGTAAGTGTACTCTACAAACTGAAATATTGGGCTATACTTACTTATTGCATTGAAAATAGTTGATTGAACTTTGTCACTTTTGTTAATTCTTCACATGACATATGCAATGAGTTGTCCTTTCCTGTGTTACTACGTTTTCAGAAATGATCAGTTAAAAGTTGACCAAACTGAGCAACAAGTTCAAGTAACCTCCCTTACACTTTTACAATTTGTGGAGACCCAAACACTTCATGTCTTTCTCAAGAAGATGGTCCATCCTCTGTGATTATTGTAATGTGCTTCAAAATAGTTCTCCAATACGGATTATCTTCATTAGTTTGGGTTTCTAGTTCATGAGTCAGTGAAATATGCATCTTTGGTTTAAATAAGACAAAATACAATCTCTATGAAAAGAGTTGCTTTCATACTTATTCATCATATTTAAGTTGTACCAAACAATAAATTCACCTACAGTAAATTGAGAATTAAGTGATTTAGGACTAAATAGATTGCAAACAAAATAAGATACAGAGCTGACTGGTAGGGAATACAGTAGCCTTCCCTCATAATTTTCACCATTACCTTTGCAGCCTAGAAATATATCTGGCTATAGTACTTTGTTTAATATCCAGAATGAATTTTCAAATGGTCCACTGTGATGCTGAGAATCACTTGACTTTCATTCAATTCAATTTTCATCATTAGAAGAAAAATTATTCCACAAAGAAGAATCGATATTTCTGTTATTAATCAGGTCTGCAGATGCGACAAAAAATCTGATTCTACACAGCTTTCCCCCAGATCCTGGATGCTTCCTCCCCGCAACTACCATGATCCGAATTCTACCTTTCAGGGCTGGATAGGACAGAGGCTGTACACTGGTACATATGAGGACTGGAGGTACAGGGAATCCAGGGTGGATAATACCTTCAGGACCAAGGGTGTGAAGGACGATGCTGGGAGAGTGGAGGGTGAGTGGGTTGGAAAGGGGGAACTGATTACAAGGATCCACATGTGACCTCTTCCCTGGGAGAGGGACAGCAGAGAAGGGGGGAAGGGAGACTCCGGATAGGGCAAGATATGACAAAATAACGAGGTATAAATTACCAAGGGCACATGAGGGAGGGGGGAAAGGGGAAGGAGGGGGGAAAAAATGAGGACCTGATGCAAGGGGCTTAAGTGGAGAGCAAATGCTTTGAGAATGATTGGGGCAGGGAATGTATGGATGTGTTTTATACAATTGATGTATGTATATGTATGGATGGTGTTAAGAGTTGTATGAGTCCCTAATAAAATGTAAAAAAAAGAAAAGAGGAGAAAAAAATGATTAGGGCAAAGACTGTACAGATGTGCTTTATACAATTGATGTATGTATATGTATGGACTGTGATAAGAATTGTATGAGCCCCTAATAAATTGTTAAAATTATTTTTTTAAAAAGAGCTGTAAAAATCCCCAATAAAATGATTTTTTTAAGTTGAAAAAAAAATCTGATTCTAAAATAGCTTCACCCTCTACTCCACTGTTAATTTTTTAAAGCATTTTATTGCAAAATGAGTGAAGGTCTACAGAGTAAGTCAATTTTCTAATTAGCAATACATATGTATTTTGTTTCATGACATTGATTGCAATCCCCACAATGTTACATCAAACTGTTTCCTGTTAAATTCCTCCTCCACGTCTCACCTTTAGTCCTATGGATCCCAACTTATTGATGATTCTGTAGAGTGCTTACTTCCCTAGTATGATAGCTCTTCCCCCTTATACACCTGTCTATTGTTGATCCAGAGGTGGTGAGTTCAGTTCTAATCTGAAGGGTAAGTAGCAGCCATAACAGTCTTAGGGATTCACCAGTCTCTATCTGACCAGTATGCTGGATCTTTTTTTAAAAAAAGTATTATCTTGAGTTTTGTTTCACATTTCTCTCCTAATCTCTCTAGGAAATTCTAATGTGATCCCCAAGAGAGCAGTTGGTAGTGGTGACCGAGCACCATCTCGTTCTCTGGTCTCAGGGCCGTGGCCCCAGTCCATGGACACTAACCATGTCCATGTATCTTGGCTTATCTTCACTTTTCTTTCCTCCAGAGAAGGAGAGACCAATATTGAAACCCTTGTTAGTATTTAATGTGTACCATAGCAGTGAATGGCTGCAGGACCTAGAACAATCTCTTTTATATTCATATTTCTGGTCGCAATTTCAGCAGGAGTGGCACTCATCCAACAATTTGCACCCATTAAACGGAAGTGTTTAGTGGAAGAACTCCCTCCTGATGGGCTACCCTTTTAAAGCGAGGCTCCGTGGGCATCCTCTTTAGGGAGTCGCCGGCCCTTTTCTTCTTATCTTCGGCAAGCTTACTACTAGTGCTCCACTTTGTTGCTGTTTCCTTTTGCCTGTGTAGAAGCACATTGTAAACATTCAAAACTTATAAAACAAGCGAAATTAAAAAAATAATAAAACATGCCTTCAAATCTGGATGTTAGCACAAAAATGTATGTTCGGAAATTAGTACTCGGAACACCTAATGGTGTTCTTCGGCTCTGGGGTAGTCCAAAGACATAGCACTTATGAGGCTCCCACCAGACTCACTGTCAACGAGTCGCCCCCTCATAGTGGCCTGTAGTGCAAGGGAGAGCAGCCCTGTGAGTTTCCAAGACGGACTCGCGGAGAGTAGAGAGCCCCGTCTTTGTCTTGGCGGAGTGGCTGGTGGTTTCAAACTATGGACCTCACGGCTCGCAGCCCACCAGGGCTGTGGGAAATCATTTCACCCATATAGTCATGAAGAACTTGATTAAAAATACATTGTTGATGCCCATTCTGAAGACACATGTTTGTTTGCCTTAAGCCGAAAACCCAACTCACGGCCACCCAATTCATTTCAATTCAGAGTGACCTTAGGACACAGCAGAACAACCTCTGAGTTTCCAAGACAGCAACTCTTTCCAGGAGGGGAAGCCCTGTCTTTCTCTCATGGAGCGGCTGGTGGTTTCAAACTGCTGGCCCACACCACCTGGTTCCCAGTCTGCAGGAGAAAACCCTCAGGGGCAGTTCTACCCTGTCCTATAGGGGCATTATGAATCTCGGTGGTAGTCAGTTAGTCTCGAACCTAGCCTTCTACAGCCCTGGGAAAGCTGGGAGGTTGAGGACTTCCAGAAAGTTGTGTACCTTGTACAGGGCAAAATGTGTCACAATTTGCAGGATCATATGAGGGGGGCTTTTGTGGAATAATTCCATTATCTTTTCGTTTGATTTCCCCACAGACTCTTTGAAGCCCCTTCATAATGCCACTGGGTGTGCCCTGTGGTTGAAGAGAGAGAGAGAGAACGTCATGCCCAATCGGTCCAAAATGAAAGAAAAATAGAGTTTGTATCGTATGTAAAATTTACGGCACGGGATCCATTTCATTGAGTGCCCACCTTTCCCGCGTCTCCTCTGCTTGGGCATCCCTGCCTTGGACAACGGACACCCTGCTTTCTTGATGCCCCACACGTGCTTGCCTTTGTATTGGGCAATCTGTCCCTGCTGGCAGGAGGTCTGCTGGAGAAACCCCCAGCCGTTCCTCTTGGAGAAAGACTGGGGGCTTCTACTCTCAGAGCGTTACCGTCTCGGAAACCCTCCGATCCAGTTCTGCCCTGTCCCCTAGGGTCGCTATGAGTTGGAATTGTCTCCAGGGCAGAGAGTTTGGTGTTGAGAGTTTCGTCCCTGCTGTACGGTTTTTGTGTCATCAAATCTATTCCTGTTCATTGGGACCCCGCGGGACAGAGTAGAATTGTCCCAAAGGGTCTCCTAGGCTGTAATCTCTATGTGGGTGGCTCTCTCGGTCTTTCTTCCCACTGACCTGCTTGTGCATTTGAACTATCAACTTTTCGGTTCACAGGAGAGCACTTAACCATTGCGCCACCAGGGCGCCTCCTCTCGACGTGCTTCTTGCTTCTGTATTATAGTCTGGGAGCTCAAAGAAGGAGGACAGCCGTTTAGAATGGGTTGCAGGGGAGAAGGGGCAATGGACCGAGGCTTTGACGGACTAAACTGTTTTCTGTGAAGGACAAGGAGGCTTGGTGGAGCTTGTCATGAAAATGTGGAGTCTCTTTGCTCCCAACAAGATGCCCAGCCTGGATCCGAATAAGTCAGAATCGACTCAAGGGTAGCAGTGCTGGGAAGGAGGATTGCGCATGGGGCATTCAAAGCTGAGAGCATGCTTGAGTTCATCATTGGATTGGCCTTTGGGAGGACGGTAAGAGGTGTGATGGAGCAAGAGCCCAGGGAGGGAGAGGAGAGGAGGCTAGACTGGGGGTGGGGTGGGGCTGGGGTGCTGGGGCTCCACCCTCTGGGTGCTTCGAAGCCACCGGAGGGCTTTTAGCAGGGTCAGACATAGTCAGAACAGTGCTCTGGACTAATCAATCTCGGGCAGTGAGGAAGATGAGGCTGTTGATGGGGGAGGTGGTACACAGAGTGACCAGAAACATAGAGGCTATGCATGAAACTCAAGGCCCAGTCCAACTGAAGGGTCAAGGGATGTGTATGGAAAGGAACAGGGGCTGAAGAAGAATGGGGCCCCTTAGCTGTGAAGGAAAGTGTGCCCCCAGGGGCCAGCACTCATAGGGAGCCCCTGGCCCCACCAGCTACTCTACTAGTGGGCGTGTTCCCCCTTCCCAGGTCTGCCTCCACCACACAGCTGCTTTCTTGGCTGGGTCCAACAGGGCTCCCTGCTCAGTCCATTCTGACAGGTTTCCTGCGCACAGGCCAGGGAGAGGCAGGTCTCAGAGTTGGGACCAGCAAGGTGCCCAAGTGGGAGGAAGAAGCGAGGGGGGTGGGTGGGTACGGAAATTCTCAAGAGTCCTTCCAATTGAATGTCCTGTTAGCTTTACTTGACTGAAGAAAGGCAACTGGGGGCCCGGGAGGGGGACACCTCAGAAGTGGGCAGGGTAGTTGGGGGAGACCTCAGAAGGTGGTTTCTTGGGACACAGCAGTAAAAAAAATGATTCCTGTCCTCTTGGTGGTGCGCTGTGGCCTCGATTTTCACGCATCGTGACCTCCTGTGACCACGTAGAACTGCCCCGGACGGCTTTCTAGCCTGTAATATTGATAGCAGCAGCGGGCCAGGTGGTTCTTCCCAGCAGGCTGGGTGCGTTCAAGTTCAAACCGCCAGCCTTTTAGTTAGCCCCAGCGTCCTTGACTTTGACCTTCCCTGTCCTCATAGAGGGCTTTCAGGCCCCTTGTGTTGTGGCAGACCCGGAAAAGCGACCTCCAAGCCCCTTTCTTTCTTTCTTTCCTGGGGGGTGGGGGTAGGAAACAACCTTATTTTTATAAATTAGCTTCAAAACGAAGGGATCAGAGACCAGCTGATTTCCAGGCTGTTGGAGGGGCCTATTTGCATACGGCTATGCTATTTACCAGCGCACTTCTATTCATTAAGGAAGGGTTCCCTGGGGTCCTCAGCAGCTCAACAAGGTGCGGGCAGAGCGCGAGCGCCTTCTGCGGAGAGGGCGTGCCCGCCAGTTCTGCGCCACGCCACTAGGAGACGCCAGGTGTCCCTCTGAGCTGCGGGCCAGGCAGGTGGGTCCAGGGAACCCCAAAGAGGGAGGGCTCTGCGGAGGGGCGGGGCCAGACAGGGGGCGGGGCGAAAGGAAGAGGAGGCTTAGGGCAGGGGCGGCCTCCAGGGACGCCTGGGGAACAGTCCGTCATCTCTCCCCTGGCCCTTGACCGCATTACAACCTCCAGCCCACCCCTCACCCTGCCCTTGCAGCCCCCTCCTCCTTGACTGTGCCCCAGTCGGCCCGGAGGCTCCCACAGTCAAGAGCAGGGTAGCTGGGCTGCGCGCGGGCTACCCCTCCCCTCTGCACACCTCCCTGCACCTTCAAAGCGCACATCTTTCTAATGGGATTAGGCTTCACACGGGTCAGGGAACAATTTATTATTCTGCTGGCTAGAGCCAAGTTTCCCTTTGAAAAATGGTTACTCCTGCAGTCGGCAATTACTTCAAAATAAATTTACCAAAGACAAAATTGTGCCTCTTGGGTCAGTAAACGACTCGCCTGTTTGGGGCTGAGGAGACAAGGTGTTTATTAAGGACCGCCTTCGTTTCCTGTGCAGGTTTTTCAGTTTGAATAATTGTCCAATTAAATATAATTTGGAAGTCGGTGCTAGCCCAATGCCTGGATTGCAGGAGGAAGACTCACTCCAAGGCGTGCATTAATAAATCCCTCGGAGCCCCATCGCTCCCCAAACCCCTCCTTTGGTTTAATTTTGAGAATTTTTTTTTTTGGCTTCCCACGGCCTACATGTCTTCCTCTTTGAAAATAAGATTCTTCCCCCTAAAGGATTCCTCTGCCTCACTTGCTTCCATCTGTCTGCCTGCTTCTCTCCAGCAAGCAGATACAAGGGTTTCTCATGCTGGGGCACTGGGCCCACGTCTTCAGTCTGTGAAGGATGGTCTGTTCATTTGTCCTTTCATTCATGCGTGCATGCATGCAGTCATTCACAAGCACCTACTGAAATGTTACTCCACGCTAGGTCCTGGGCTACATAAAGAGAAAAAATCCTGGCCCTGGTGTACTAGGGCAAACTGGTTATGTGTTGGGCTGCTAACTGTAAGGTCGGCAGTTCGAAACCACCAGCTGCTTCTCAGGAGACCATTGGGGCTTTCTACTCCTGAACTTCAAGGGGCAGTTCGACTTTGCCCTATAGGGAGTGTCACCGTGGATTGGCAGTGACTTGATGGCAGTGAGTGTGGTGGTGTGATGCTAGCCAGGTGGCACCTCGGGCAATGGGACTTAAGGAGATGAGACAAGCAGTTGTCAAGACTAATCTTGCACTTGCATGGTCCTGAGAACGGGTGCCTCCTTAGATTCACGCTCCCGCCCCGGCCTCAGTCACTTCATCCTATTCTGGGCTCTGAGCTGGGTGTCAAGGGGAGACCCAGGACCAGAAGTTTTAGACATCCTCGGCTGCCATCCTCATAGCCCAGTGACACCAAAGGTGGAGGTTAGGGTCGGAGAGGCCAGTTAGGAGGAGAAGTGAGAGGGCCTCGCAGGGAGTGTGAGGAGGAGGGGGTAGAGTGGGAGGCAGGGCACACAGGGAGACTCTCGGATTGGCTGCCTGGGCACTGGGAGAGCTTGGAGGGTGCATTGTGTGGTGGGCATTCGAAGCATGAAGGTCTCGCCTCCAGTGAGGATCATGGCTGGAGGCCACCACACTCCCTGCAGCTCAGCTCAGCTTCGAGACTGGCATGATGAAGGAAAGCATGCCCACTTGAGGTTGGGGCTCTGGGCTGTGCTGGGAGCTGGGAGTGGTCCTTGGTACCCCCCCCCCAACTTGAGGCTCCAAAGCATTCGGGGGACACTGTCCTCATTAGCAGGATCTGGTGGGGAGAGAGATGGGCTTTCTATTCCCATAAAGAGTTACAGCCTCAGAAACCCACAGGGGCAGATCTGCCCCATCTTGTAGGCCCAGAGGAGTTGGCATCAACTCCGTGGCAGTGAGTTTGGGTTGGTATGGGTCGCTGGGTACAGCACTCTGACACAGGGGCCTGACGCCAGCAGGAGCAGCTTCATGAGATCAGAGCCATCCTGAGGCCACAGATGGGAAGACGGGGTCCAGATCAAGTGGCAGGCCCGGGGCAGGGTTCTGGGAGCCTGAGATAAGCAGAGTGGAAAATCCAGTCTGGAAATCAGCCTCTGGAGGCTGGTGAGTGGAAGAAGCACCTTTCCAAGTCAGAAAGTGGGTGCTGGCTTTACCCAGGCCCCGGTCAGGTCTGTCCCAGGAGCTTATGCATGGACTATACTGAGCACCTCTATACTAAGGTCCCAGCTGGTCATTGAAAGGTTGGAGGTTCAAATCCACCCAGTGGTGCCTCTCAAGAAAGGCCTGGTAATCTCATTCCGCAACACCAGCCATGGAAAACACTGTGGAGTCCTACTCTAACACACATGGGCCAACTTGACTTAGACTTGACTGTGTGGAAATTGGCTTTCTCTATACCAAGCACTCTTCTAGAAGCCCTGGTGGTGTCGTGGTTATGAGTTGGACTGCCAACCAAAAGGTCATCTGTTTGAAACCTCCAGCTTCCCTGTGGGAGAAAAACGAGGCTTTCTACTCCTGCAAAGAGTTACAGTCTCAGAAACTCACAGGGGGCAGTTCTACCGGGTCACTAAGAGTCAGCATTAACTCGATGGCAGTGAGTTTGGGGTTGTTTGGTTTGTTTTTTTTTAAACACTGTTCTAGGTCCTGGTGACACTGAAGTGAACAAATCTACGAAGCAATCCCTGCTGACACAGAGCGCAGATTTTAGTGGAGCAGGTGAAGGGGAGGGCAGCAGGGTGAGGAAAGCACAACCAACCAACATAACCAGTAACACACGTGTGTTGAGTTGTGGTCAGTGTGGTGGGGGAGTTAGGGACCACAGCTTGCGGGCTGCAGTGTGAGACGAGGTACTTCTGGAAAGTTTCTGTGAGAAGATGATGTTTGAATGACGACTTGAGGGAGGTGAGGGAGGGAGTCTCAAGGAAGAAGAGCATTCCAAGAAGAGCCTATGCAAAGACCCTGGGATCGCACATTTGTGGGATGTTCAGCAAGGAGACCAGAGGGCTGTCTGGTCGGAAGTAGCCAGGGGGTCTGGGCTGGGAGGAGTCACAGAGGAGGAGGTAGGAGGAGAAAGAGAAACAGAGCAGGCTGAGGGCAGAGGTGAGTGAGATTGTGGCCCAGCCCTGCAGGCCCCAAACCAACCTGTCGGCCCACAGTGGTCTCCCCTGACTCCCCAAGGAAGTGCTGCCTGGGGAAGCCACAGAGAGGGGGTGAGGACAGCAGGGCGGCACCCCCCCCCATTGAGCTTGGCCTCTAAGCTGCCACCCCCATTCTTCCTCGGCCCCACAGGGGAGTCGGGGCGGCATTTCTCTGCCATATTCACTGCGATGGAGGTGATCCAGGTTGAAAGGAAATCAATAAGCAGTGTCCATTTATGTGTCACAAAG
Organism: Tenrec ecaudatus; assembly: GCF_050624435.1. Lineage (NCBI taxonomy): Eukaryota > Metazoa > Chordata > Mammalia > Afrosoricida > Tenrecidae > Tenrec > Tenrec ecaudatus. The sequence continues at coordinate 62,356,718 of NC_134533.1, forward strand.
GAAGACAGGTCTAGAGGCAGAAATAGGCCGGGCTTCACACGCAGGCCGACTTAATAAGACTTTCCCCCAGTTTGAAGAGGACGCTAATTTAGATTTGCCTTTGAACGGCTCCTTTTGGTGTGCCTCAATAACTCTCGGGATCAGCCTGCTCAGGAAGCAAGGACAAGGAGATTGGCCGCCTTCTTAGCAGACAAGCCCGTGTGGGAAGGCCGCTGGCTTGGAGAAGTTCAAACACGGGCCTTGAGAGAAGATGAAAGTGACGCATCAGCACATCCTCGGCCCATTGATCGCGATTGAGGCCCGGGCCTGGCGCACCTGGGCGGGGGCAGGACAATGAGAACAAGGCCAGGCTGCCAGGAGGCCTCCTACGAGCCAAGGTGGTGCAGGAGGCGCTCATTACCGGCACCAGGGCTTAGTGGGCTGATGGAGCAAGGGGCAGCTAGGCCCTGCCTGCAGTACCAGGGTGCTGCAGGTGACCTCCAAACCACGGCCCAGGAGGCCGCCAGGCCCGCCCAGAACTCAGGCTACTTCTCTTGCCCAAGTTCAGTCTAAGGGCGGACCCCAGTTCATCTCACAGGATGTGCGTGCAGGGGTAAAGGGAGGGTCTGACTGCCAGCTGGCTTGCCACAGAGAAGCCCGGTGTCAGCCCCGTTTGCGCTTCCTGAGTGTACCCTTCTCACCTGGGCTGGTCACCCCAACAGGAGAACTGGGACTGAGGGTTTTAAAAATGTGGGGGCAGAAAAGGACTGTTGAGCACGTTTGGGGTCTCTTCTCCAAGACCCAGTGTAAGTATCATTTTCCCCATCGTCCTATGAAAGGCCCCACAGTGCTCTAGATTTTTCCATGGTAGTGCTGGTCACCGTGGCTCTCCCTGCCTCACCCTGGGCTGGAAGCTCCTCCTAGGGAAGGGCGGTGCTCCCAGCACACCACACGGCGCCGGTACCAGGTGTCTGCTGACAAGGCCTGCATCAATCTCCTTCCACAGTCGCAGGGCAACAAGACAGACCCGGGTGGGAGTGCTGTGTCCAGTACAGAGTCACGGTCTGCCCACAGACAGGGTCACGGCTGAGCAAGATGGCAGCTTCTTGGGGTCCAGGAAGGTCGTGGGAAGGCTGGCATTGAGGGACTTGAACCCAGTGCCTGATTTCTGGGTGAGCAGCTCCGCTGCCCTCCCCCCCTCCTGCCCTCTCCTCTGGAGACCCAGTGTGTTGGTCTCTGTGCCATCCATGCAGCCAGTGGGCACAGATGTGCGGAGTTCTGCATGTCACTGGTTCACCAGATTCCTAAGTCTTATTCTGAAAAGAATGTCAAGCATTCCAATCATCTTTATGGGGACAGCATGTGGACCTGACAGCATCTTGGATACGCTGGGTTAAATCAAATATGTGATTATAATTCATCTTGTTTTTCTTTCATGTAGCTACTGAACCCCCCTCGAGATCAAATTGTTGCTGCCTCCCATTGCTCCTCTGGGACAGAGTGGGACTGCCCCGTGGGCTTCCAAGGCTCTCGTTGTTACGGAAGCAGACGGCCACACCCTTCTCCCTCAGCGTGGTGGACAGGTTCGAACTGCGAACCCTTTGGGTGGGAATTTTAAAACGGCGCATTTGATTGGCCTTGTGGTTCTGTTGCATAACACGGGTCTACGTGGTCTCTGGGCATGGACGTCAGGACGGTCTAAGACATGGGAAGGCGCTTAGCACAGAGCCAGTTCCCAAGAGAGACCAGGCCCGCAGCTGGATAAGGTAATGCGCCCAAGGGTCGGTCTCTCTCTCTCTCTCTCTCTCTCTCTCTCTCTCTCTCTCTCTCTCTCTCTCTCTCTCTCTCTCTCTCTCTCTCTCTCACCTGGAGCTGTCCTTGGTGAGCAGAGGAGCAAAGGCACTACCTTCTCTATGCCAGGTAGTACTGTCACCAACTTGTCTCCCAAGTGCCTCCTCTGCGCATCAGGAAGGGACAGCATAGTTGCCAAGCTCAGAGTCAGGTCCTCCCTCACCCAGAGGCTCTTTGGTCTCCATGCATTTGTACAAGTTGTTCACATTGCCCACTCTGTGAGTTCCTGCTGAATGTCTGAGGAGGTACCGAAGCCCTCTGTCAGGCCCCACAGCCTTTGCCTGAGGTTCCACCTACCCATCAGCTGGGTCTCCCACTTGGCTGGCCTCCGTGTAAGCATCGTCGCCCCGTGTGCTCTGATGCCCAGCATGCAGCCAGGCAGAGAACAGGTCTCTACACTGACATGTGTGAGCGAATGGGACAGTGTCTAGTTTGAGGTCTGCTCTGGAAAGAGGCAGAGGGGTCAGGGAGCACTGGGGAGATGGGCGGGATGGTTGGAGCTTGGGGGTGATTCAAACATGTGAGTGTATCAGAGGAAAGAGGAAAAGGGGAAGCCCAGGGCTCCTGGAAATTTCCATGGGCCCTGCACTGACGGTCTGGATGTGTGAGGTGCTCCCTGCCAGAGGCGACAGCAGGACTAGGCAGCTCAGCCAAGGGAGAAGCAAAAGGGAATGTTGGAAATTTCTAGCAAAGGGAGAAGTCAGGCCTAGGTGGAAGGGCCCTGGGATCCAGAGGAGAGTTTGCTGGGACTCCACAGAGCCATGGCATGGGCAGTGAGGCTAACAAGACAGCAGGCACCTGCTGGATACCTGTCGGTATCTTTGCTTCAAGCAGAGACCTTCAGGCTGAGTGGGAGCCCCACCCAGAGATGTAGCCTACCCAGGACATAGGGAGCTGGGAGACTATAGCCCTCCCTAAGCCTTTCCTACACAGTCCTTGGGAGCAGCTGCCACTTCCCATCCACCTTGGCGGGCCCAGCCTCTGCCCCTTTCTGGAGAGGGAGCTTAGCGTCTCAGCTGGCAGGGCCAGACCCAAGCACGCTCAGGCTGGACAGATGAAAAACCCTCATCCCCACCTCGCTCTCCCAGCCTCCCAGCCAGACACTTCACCTCTCCTCTGGCAGAACTGTAAGAATTATTATTTTTTTAAATCCTCATTGGAATGCTAATTTTGATTTTGAGTGTCTGTCATGGGCTCTTTGAAGTTTTTCAGACAAAATAAGTATCTCCTTAACAGAGAGGATTAGCGCCTACTTGTTTAGAATCCTCTGGCTGAGAGTGACAACCAATTTCAGAATCTGTGGGGTTTAGGGAGACTGGTTTAGGGAGGGGGCTGCCTTCCTCCCTGGTGGTCAGCTTTCCATAAATGGCTTAATGGGGTTAGAGTTTAACCCCTTAAACAGGGATCAGAGTCCCCAGCTTGAAAGCCAGTGAGCAGCGAGGCAGATCTTGCTATTTAGATCCAGCAGGACTTGGTGAGAACTCTTTTCTTCTCTTGAGTTTAAAGAAAACAAACCCACTTCCCTTGCAGAAGGGAGGGCCGGTCTAGCCAGCTGCCCCCGGCCGCCTCCCTCAAACGCATGCCTTTGCGACACCGGTAATTCATGGCCCAGGCTCTGCGCAGGCTGGGATGCTCCTGGCTTTATGATTCCGTTCATTTCGGGAGTGCTAATGGGGCAATTTGTACAGAAAGAAATATAATGAGTTATCACAAAGCCCAGCAAGGACTCGACAAACCGGGCACTTCCCATCCATCAAGCATCCTAGCGTGGTCGCAGAGCAGCAGTGCCAGGAATCTTGTGAGGCCCCTGGGAACGCAGTCTCCGCCCCCCCCCCCCCACCACCACCCCCGGCCTGGCCGTGCACGCCCCGCAGCCCTGCCGCCGCTGCTTGTCCGCCTTTGCTGCAGTCCCCACATCGTGGTCCCCGCAGGGCCGGGGATGATCCAGGGGTGCCTGTGGGGTGCACAGAGGAAAAAGGGGGGGTTAATTTATTTCTGGAAGCAAAATTACCATGCAGGCCATTTTTAAGAAGAGCATGATTACCATGCGAGGGGGCGCCCCAGTGGGGTGCACCAGTTCCCTGGGACCCCAGCCCCTCCGCCAAGGAGCTTGTTCTGTTGTGAAGTCTAAGGTCATAGATCATGCTGGGCAGCCCAATCCATCCAGTCCATCCCACAAAGCCCAGCTGCACTGAGCTGAGACTTGTGGGTGGGAGCGTGCGTCATCCTCTGCAGAGGACAGAGGGTGTGCTAAGTCCATGCCGCTGAGTGGCCAGGCTGTGACATTGAACCATAGATCCACAGGCAGAGAGTTTGAAAGCCCCATCTCCCAAGCCTCGCCTTCCTGAGCCTTTTACAGACGTGCCCAGTGAGGTCCGGAAGGGGTTGCAAATTGCCAGGGCGCTGGCTCACAGTGAAGGCCGAGGCAGCTGACGGTGCATATGACCGTCCAGGGCAGAGGGTGGTGCAGCTGGGTGGGGGCAGCAAGGGCAGTGTTGAGGTGCCTCTGGGCTCTGGGCTCAATGCTGGTGAAGCCTGTTCGTCCTGCTTGCTGGGAGACCTGGGGTGGCCCCCACTCTTCCTGCCCTGGGCTCGGTCCAGCCTGGGGACCCGGGCCAGCTTGGGAACAAGGACTGCCTACACACTAAGCAAAGTTCTCCCTGCACTCCGCTGCCCCTGGGCTCTCTCCTTTGTTCCTCCAGCCCCCACTGCCAGTGCTGCAGAACATGGCAAGTCCCGCTGCTGTTGGCATAGGGACGAGGAAAGGTCTGGCCTCTTTAGGGATTGCTCCATCCCCAAGCACAGTGATGGGATCCAGACTGGTTCTCGGTATGGTGCTTAGGGGCTTTGTCTCTCCCTTTAGGTCCTGCCTTCTATCCTCCTGTTCCCATAGTTAAGTAAGAGGCCTCAAGCCCAGGGAGTGTCAACCTGTAGCCTCAGAGCTGGCAGGTCATCCAGAGCAGGCCACATGCCACCTTATCTCCCTCACAGGGGCAGTACATACTCACAGTGACCATAGTTAGTAAGGAGCACTGGCAGATTGTGGGCAATGCGTTGGGTTGCAGCCTGCAAGGCCAGCAGTTTGAACCTACCCGTCTGCTCGGCAGGTGAAAGATGAGGTTTTCTGCTCCTGTAAAGATGTAAAGCCTCAGAAACTCAAAAGGACAGCTCTGTTCTGTCCTATAGGGTCGCTCTGAGTCAGAATCAGCATGACAGCCACGAGGCTTGTGTTTAGCACAGCTAGTTCTAGGACAGTGCTGCTAATGGAGAGGTCAGAAGTTCAAAGCCACCTAGCGTCTCTGAAGGAGAACTGCAAGGACAGTCTGCCCCTGTAATGATTACAACCTAGACAACCAGATAGGGAAGGTGTCATCTGTCACAGGGCCACCAGGAGTCGAAATCCACTCAACAGCACCTGACAAAAACAATAGCAGAACTATGCTGGCTGTGTGCCAGGCATGATGGTGAATGCTGGGTGCTAACGGACGTGGCATCCCCATAACCATACTCACCAAGACCCAAACTCACTGCCATCAAGTCTATGCCACTCACAGCCACCTGATAGGACAGGGTAGAACTGCCCATGTGGGTTCCTGAGACTGTGATTCTTCATGGGAATAAAAATCCCTGTCTTTCTCCTGTAGTTTCTGGTGGTTTCAAACTGCTGGCCTTGCGATCGTAGCTCAGTGCATAACCACTACACCCCTAGGACTCCTTATATGACCATACTGTGTTGGTACTATTATGCATTTGGAAACTGAGGCACTGAGAGGCTATGCAACTTGCTCAAGGTCACCTGGCTCATAAATGGCAAAGCAAGGCTTCAAGCTCAGCCAGCCTGGCTCCAGAGTGGGTGCTCTTAGTGGCCACTGGTGCCCTGAGTCCATCAGATGCCAGGGGCCTGGCCTTGACACGCTGTTATAGAGTGACACTGCGTGGCAGTGAGGCAGGTTCTTGGACGGAGGGATAGTCTTGGAAGGGGCTAGGTCTAGAGAGCTTGTGGGGCCTTGAGGCCAGAGGCCATGGTGTCCCCTGAGCTGCGAGGGACAAGGGTCAGAGAGAGGACAGTGTACACAGCATATTGATGGGCTTGGGGAGATCCCAAGGAGCATGAAGCTGATCTGACAACGACCTGCCACGTGCCAGATGCTGCGCTTGGCACTTCGCCCATAGCATCTCATCCATCACAGATGGGAATGATTGTCTGCATTTGGCCTATGAGTCCAAGAGGCTCAAAAGGGTTATGTGACTTGTCCACGATCACACAACTCATAAGGAGCATAATGGATTCAAACCTCGGTCCATCTGATTTCCACGATCAGTCGATGCCACCATGATGCCAGAGAGGGGTGGGCAGGGGTGAAGGAAGCCTAAGAGGCACATGGGGGAGCCCCAGTGGCTATTCTCTGGTCCCTCAGAGCAGGCACACCGGGAAGTCACCCTGAGAGCCAGGCTGGCCAGACAGGGCTTCTCGGGAGAGGTAGAGGCCCATCCTATGTGTTGGTGTCAGCCTGTGAGGCACAGGGGCTACAGGGGTGACCTCCTCAACTCTTACGCAATCTAGGACAATCAGGGGCCCTCCCTGCCAGGTCAAGGGGAGAGGACCAAGCCCCCTGTTCCACGTCACCCCAGCTTTGCTATCCCTCAGGGGCTTCATCATTGCATCAGTGTGGGTCCCCTTCCCACTTCCCCCACCCCACCTCCCACTTTGTGTCCCAACATGCCTGAGGCTCTTGACTCGTGGGTGCCACGACCTGGTCCCTGGCCCTGTCCTGGGAGTGGAAGGGTTACGACTCCTGCTGTGGATGGAGGCTGCTGCTCCCCAGCGTTAAGCAGCTTTAGAGTCTCCTACCCCAGCCCTGATTTAAAATTCATAAATGCTAATCCTTCATAATTTACGGTTTAAAAGCAGCCCCACTCACAGGCCCCGTGGCTACAGCTCTGTCAGAGCAATTATGCTGCCAAGCTGAAATTGGACTACTAACTGAGATATTAAGCAGGGGGTGAGGGGGGAAATCCTCGCGCTGGCAGCCGACCCAATTATTCCAAATAAGCAAACAGATTAGTGAGTAATTTTCCAGTTAAATTTGGTGATTGGTGCCAGAATTGTATGTTAAATATTCAGAAGTAAATAGATTAAAGATGAAATGTGGCCCCCCCTCTCCCTTTTTCTGGGCTTAATTTACTGTGTATATTAAAACTTTTTCATGAGGAGGAAAAAAAGTAAAAATGATAATTAAAAAATCCAAATAAACCCCTCTGGGCCTCCCAAGTGCAGCTCAGAGAGGCCAGCGCCTGGCAGGGGCTCCCTTCAACCTCCTGGACTCCCAGATTCTTCCTGGGCATGACCCACACTCAGTCTCCCCAGGGGGGTTAGGATTCAGGGCATCTGGGTGGGATAAGGAGGGAGCCTTTGCAGCCCTGGTCCTCTGGGCTTGTATTTTCGCACAAAGAGAAATCCCAAATCTATTAGTTCTAAAGTCAGGCAGAGCTCAGAAAACCCAGATGGGACGTGGAGGAGGGAGGAGGGGATTAGTGGGTTTCTCCAAGCTGCGCTGTCTCCCTCTGGTCCTAGGTCCTCCTGCCAGGCGACTGTGCCCATCAGCCATGCATTCCAGGCCTGGTTCTGGCCAGTAGGTCTGTTGTCCTGGGGCGTGGGCACAGGCTGAGGCTCAGCTTCCTGCGCATCCCTTTCCCCCAGCACACACACCTGGTGGGGCTTCCCTGTGGTTTGCCTAACAGGGATTCTCTGTCCAGCAGCCTGAGCACTGGCTGCTCCAAAGTCCTCCTCGGATTCTCTGCAGGGGCTCAGCCTACAGCTGTGTGTCTGTCAGGGAGGGGCGTGTGAGTCATTTCTCCAATAAGTAAATGTAAGAATGGAGGCCCAGAGAGGGGCTGCGGATTGTCCCCAAGGACCCAGGAACTGAGGAACCAGCAGGAATCTGGTAGGCGGTCTTCAGGCTGCTCCACCTGCGTGCCCTCTGCCGCCCCCTAGAGGACCTGGGCTGTGGACACAGGCTCACCCCAGGCAAGTGCTCAGCGCAGACCAAGATTGGTGGGGAGAAGGTGAAGGGGAGGGTGAGAGGACCGTCAGCCCAGGCTGGGATGGCAGACTGGGAGGTGGCAGGAGGAGAGAGGACCCAGGGTGGCCAGGGGCAGATAAAGCCTGTCTGGTCTGGGAAGGAAGGCTAGCCTCCTGGGGTCTGGTTCCTGCCCCTTCTAACCTGCCAGCATCCCAGTGGCCAGCCTGGAACTGACCTTGGCCCTAGTGTCTCCCAGGACAGCCCTCACCCTCGTTTCCTCCCTGTTCTTAGGGATCTCCTTCCTCTAAGTTCCAACCCCAAAGCAATGAGCGTGAAAGGAGGGATTGGGAAGTCCAGGGGACTCTTACACTTTGGGAGGTTCCCCCCACTCCCTTCCTTTCCCTGATCTGTGAGCCCAGTCTCTGTGGCTCAAGGGATGCTGGGAATACTCGCTGTCCTTTTGAAGTTGAAGAACATTTCAAAACCAAACTCCTTAGAGAGGAGTGGGTTCCAGTTCATGGTGACGCCTCCGCTTTAGTCTGTTAAATTCGGAGGGGCACGCCTATGGGTGGGAGGGGGGAGAGGAGGTTGGGGAGTAGGGATGAGGGGGTGAGGTCTACACCACCAAGGTAGTACCCCCACATACACACTGGCAGCAGGGAGGGTTCTGGGAACACAGCCCAGTCAGAGGAGGATGGTGAGGGGAGGCAGAGAGACTGTCTGCCCCATCCTCAGGACCTGTCCCTCTCTGTCCCTCTAGGTTAAAGCACGCCGGTCCACAGCATCCTCAAAGCTGTAAGCCTTAAAGGGAATCCCCTCACCTTTCTCCAGAGAACAGTTCTGGGATTCCTGGTTCCCGGCTCAAGGCCTCGCCTACTGGGCCATCAGGAATCCTCCCGAGGCAAGGCTGCTATTGCTCAAATCAGGCACTTTGGAAAGGCCTGGGAATCTTTTGTCCCCGCGCACAGCTCACTCTGCCTTGTTGTGTGTGTGTGTGTGTGTGTGTGTGTGTGTGTGTGTGGAATCCCCTGAGGATTATTAGCAAGAAGACTCCGTGAATAGTAGTGCTTTTAAACAATGATCTGCATTCTTATTTATTTAAGTACTGAACACTTGCTTCAAACAAAGATCTTCCAAAGGAGTTCATGATGCAAATTAGAGCCCAGCAAAGGCTCAGGTTGGAGGTTTCCACTTGCCACGCCCTGGCCTGCTATTTGCGGATCCCCTGGGGAAACCCCCAGGAGTCCAGGAGCACCCCGCCCCGCCCCAGCCCCAGGAAGGGGAACCCCAGTTTGTGGATGGCCCAGGGAAGGGTATTCTTATCAGAGGGAGCGGCCAGCTTGTGTGGGAGTTCTGCCTAGGGTTGCCTGGTAGCCAGGAGGCATAGCCCACCCTGCAGCCCCGGAGGGCTGGAGTAGCCGGGCAGGCAGCCATGGTCCTGCTCTCTTCTCTGAAAATCACCAACCAACTTCTCTGCCCAGAGGAGAGGTCAGTGAGGAGTAGAGAGTGACTGAGGCCTGGGCTGCTGGCCACCCCTTCTGCTGCTAGCAGCTTCCGTCAGTTTCTGCTCCGCGGGGCTTGCCAGGGAGATGAGAGGAGGCGTTGGGATCCATGTTGGCACAGCCTGGGCTCTGACCAGGGCCCAGGGGAGCCACACAGGCTGTATTGGCCTTTCATGGCTTCCTTCTCTTGCCAAAAAGGCCAAGGAGTTGCTGTTGAGTCTATCTGGAGTCCCGGACTCCATCTGTCAGAACAGAACTGTGCTTAGAAGTCAGTCACCCGGCCTTTCTCCCAAGGTGCCTGGATGTGGGCTCCGACTTCTGACCTTGCGATTTGCGGTGAAGCTCCTGAAACTGTGCGCCCCACCCTGGGACCTCCAGCAACACCACAAGACAAGACGTGTACCGAGCTCCAGCTGAGCGCGTAGTCAGCATGGCAACGTCTCACGCCCCCCTCCCCTCCCCCGGTGAAAGGGAGCTGGGAGCTCTTGCCACATGGGAGGTTCTGGTTGCCTGACACCCATCTTGCCAGTGTCTGGGCTGAAACCCATAGACATGCACAGACACAGACGGACACTCCCCCTACCCCCCCCGCACACACACACATGTACTTAGAGCATGTATCCACATGTTTACAGATATCCATAAGAGCAACACGTACATATGTACATGCACACATCTCCAGCAACCCTCCTCTGCCACAGGAACTGGGGCTCCAGGCAGTGGCACCCTGGGAAACAGACAGCCCAAAAGAGACAAGGCGGGGGCGGGCACCACCGGCTTGCTGCGACCCAGCCCAGTTCTGTCTCTTCACATTTTCCCACAGTGGCCTTCCCAGGATGGGTCTGGGGGTCAGATCTCCCATCCCCCAGGAGGCAAGTGCACAGCTGAGAACCCAAGAACGACAGGGTGGGGGGGGGGCTGGATGGAGGGGCTGGTGAACATGGGAGGGTGTGCAACTGAGTAGAGCAGCCAGAGGGGCACAGACCCCCCGAGCCCCGCTTCCTCCATGTCCCCACCATCTGTGTAGAGAATCCAACCGCATCGCACCTCAGTTTGCCCAACTGTTAAATGGGCCCAACAGTTACTCCTACCGTATTATCGAGCTGAGAACTGAGTGAACTGATGTATTAAAATTGCACTTGGCACAAAATACGGTCATGGGTTAGCCATCACGAAGGCTCTGTAATCCACCTCCACCGCCATCCATCATTGTCAGACCCCAAGCCAAGCAAACGTTCCGTTCAATCTTACTTAATCCTCACGGCCATGCTTTGGTATGATCACCCTCCTTTTTGGATGAGGCCTCTGCAATTCAGAGAGGTCAAAGTCATTTCCCAAGGTCACACAGGGGTAAGCAGAACCAACCCTCCAGCTCTTACTTTCCAGAGGCACCTTCCTGGAGGTCCTAGCTAAGTCACTGGCAGGGCATACCAAGAATGACAGAGCTGACCAAAAGACAAAACTGAATGTACACCCTGGACTGATACCAACTCATAGCGACCCTATAGGACCGGAAGGAACTGCCCCTGTGAGTTTCCAAGACTGTAACTCTTTACAGGAGTAGAAAGCCCTATCTCCCTCCCTTGGAGTGGCTGGTGGTTTCAAACTGCTGACCTTAAGGTTAGCAACCCAATGTGTAACCACTATGCCACCAGGGCTTCTACAGAGACCCCTGAAATCAGCAATAAGCAGTTATGCTTTGTTTCTCTCTTGAGCACCCCAAGGTGACTACACAGTAAAGGAGGAGCCAGAAAATGAAGCAAGGCAGTCAGAAAAGGAGCTGCCTTGATCTGTGTCCCTGTCCCCATCCCCGTGTAAACTCACCACCCCCTTGCCACCTGGGAACGCATGTTGTCATCCTGTTCCCGTTAGAATTTCACGTGCCCTCATCTCAAACTCACTACTATTAAGTCAATTCTGACTCAGTGACCCTCCAGGACAGGGTAGAACTGCCCCTGTGGGTTTCTGAGGCTGTAAACCTCCCATGTAGGGTTGGAATCCACATGGTTGGCAGTTCAAAACCACCATCAGCTCCAAGGGGAAAAGACTGGGCTGTCTATTGCTGTAAATCGTTACAGCCTTGGAAACCCACAGGGAGTTGCTGTGAGTCAGCATTGACTTGATGGCAGTGAGTTTGGGGAGGAAACTTTCTGGGAGTAGAAAGCCTCCTCTTTCTCCCTCAGAGCAGCTAGTGGGCTTGAACTCCTAACCTGATTTCACTCCCTCAATAGTCATACTCTCCACTCTCCAGCCCCCCATCCTCCCCACATGGTTCTCATTGGTCCTAACTTCTCCTCTCAAACAACTTTGACCTCATCACTCCGCCTAGTGACCTCACCCTGTCTGCTTGTCATCTTCCGCCTCCTGCACCGCTGTAGTTCTGCCCCAACCACCCTGCTCCCTAACGCTCACCCTGCTCCCCACAGACTTCATGGCCTCGGGGTTTGGGGACCAAATGCTCGGTTCAAAGCATGGCCTTTAAATCCTGATAGAAACATTTAAACATCCATGCAGTCACTTAGCTCTCATTTCATAAGCTTGTTTTCCTCCAAGCACCAAGCTAGGCATGGACAATCCAGTGATAAAAATCCAAGGACCCTGTCCCAAAGGAGCTCACTGGCCACTGGGGGAGGCAGAGAGAGGGACACTTCACCAAGACATCAAATACGATTGTGTTGGGATGCAGACTTGCTTTAGATGTAACCACTGGAGGCAGTAGAGAGAGTGATTGGAATGGAAGTGTGTCCCCTCCCACCCACCACCCACACAAACTACATGTTCAAGTCTTAACCCCAGTAGCTGTGAAGGTGGTCCTGTTTGGAAATAGGGGGTCCTTCAGTTGCATTAGAGAGGCTGTTCCAGAGTTGGGTGAGTCCTAAACCTAATCCCTTCTCAGTGACATCTGATAAAAAAACAGAAATAAAGCATAATAGACAGTCACACACGCGCGTGCACGCACACACACACACACACACACACGGAAGACAATCCACCATATGAAGATTCCTCCATACATCAAGGAAGCCCAGAAAGGGCCCCTAACACTCTGACTTGGACTTCTAGCCTCCAGACTGTGGGACAAGATATTTTGGGTTTTCAAAGCCACCCACTTGTGTGACCTGTGCTATGGCACCACTAGGTAGCTCAGATAGAGGACAGGGGTGGGTTTGGCGAGGCCAGCTCTCCAGCAAGCCGGGAGAGAAGCCATGGTATCTGGACGAAGAGGAGGGCTGGGAGGGGAGGGCTGTGCCAAAAGCACAATGGGCAGGATTGGGTGATCAGGTGTGAGCTGACCCTGAGGGGTCTGCTTCTGCCAGCTCAGGGAGCAGGGGCACAGGGGCGGCCCTGCCCAGGGTCCTCCTTGGTTGGTATTGTGGTGGGGGTGGTGATGGCTTTCGTTAAAAGGCATTCTAGAACCAAGCAGATGCCATGTGCTTTGCATGTTTTGTTTGACTAAATCCTCACGGTAAATCCCTGGGGGTGGCGGCTACTGTTACCTCCATTGCACAGTTGAGGATCCTGAGACTGAGGCAAGTTAAGTTATTTACCTGAACTTATGTACTTGATAAAGGGAGCAGGATGCCAGTCCAAGCCTGGTTAACTCCAAAGACCCTTGCCTACATGGCCACATTCTATCAGCTCCTCCGCTGGTGAGGGGAAGGGGCTTGGTGAGGCTCCACTACAGTTGTCCCCTCCATTTCTTGCTTCTTGCCTCTGAGTGACACTTGCCCTTCCGCCAATGGGCTATAGGGCCAGGCTCAAATGTTGTGGGCTCATCTGGTCACATCAAGTGGTTGGTGGAGGTAGGGACGCAGAGCATGGGCAGTAGCCCAGCATGTGGGAAGTGGACTGACTTACCCCTACACAAGCCAGAGCCGAGAGCTGTGCCCTCCCAGACTTCTTTCGCCCCATCATGTCCTCTCCTGCCCCTTTGGGAGCTAGATCCCAGGCACAAAGCACCTCAAAGGGGCTGGGCTGGGAAGGCTGAGCCCCGTGGAGCTGAGGAGCGAGGCAGGCAGGGGGCGCCACCAACCCTTTGGAGGCTCCAACGTGAGTGTGCACCTGATGAGCTCGCCTGGGCAGCAAGCACTGGAGATCAATACTGTTTTCCACTTTCACTGCCGGCGACTCGCTTTCATTATCTCTCGCGCTTCCTCTGGGCTGTTGGGGACAGAGACTGTTCTCTCTGGCTGTGGCCCCAGCCCTGGTCTCCACACTGGCTGACACACCTGGTTAGTGCATGGCTCCGGGGCCTGTTGTCTGCTTTATACTACCTCTCAGCCTTTGTTACACCTGCCCTTGCCTCCCTTCATACACACACACACACACATACACACACCACCTCCACACAAACATACCACCCTCAGCCCGCACAGATTGAGGTTTTGAAGTCACCCCAGTTTCCCTCTGGTAGGTGGGGCCTTTCAGGCATCCACAGTTTATGTGTAACCCTTTTGGATAAAAATCTACTTGAATGTTTCCAAATCTCTATCTTGATTTCTTATTAAAATAATAAATATCTGTGATACAAAGTTTGGCATCTGTGGGCTGTAAGAAGGAGACCTTATCCCATCCAGGAGTCCTTAATGAGGAAGAAAATGTACACAGGTGTGCCCACACATGGGGCATGTAAGGATTTGCATGGATGCACTGAGCGAGGGGGTGGGGTGTTTGTCTCACCTCAAAGGAGGCTCCCGGTGGACTTACACTTGGTACCCCATACTCTTGGCTTCATAGGGGCTGTCCATTTCTGACACTGCCCACCTCCCTTCTTGTTTTTCTCCAGGGCGGCCATGTGGCTACTGGCATCTTGTCTTTGTGCGTGAAGCGCAGGTTTCCCAGGAGGTGTGCAGTGCACAGCCTGTGTGACCAGGCATAGCAGTCGTGCTGTCTCCCTTCGTGAAAATGAATAGCGAAGCCTCCTGAGAACCGAGACCTGGGCTCCACAGGGTCCAGGACAGAACTGTGCCTGGTGCAGTGGCCGTTGAATAGGTTCCAATTCACACCTAACTCCATGTGTGTCTGTAGAACTGTGTGTTCCCAGGTGTTCAATGACTGCTTTTTTTGGAAGTAGATTCTCAGGCCTTTCTTCCAAGGCGCCTCCGGGGGGGCAGGGGTGGGGGTGGGGAGCTCCAACATCTAAGCTGTCAGTGAACATTTGAGAACCTGAACTGTTTACACCACCCAGGGACTCCACCTGGCAGATCCTAAACCTAGCAGAACCCAACGCACTGCCACCCAGTCAGTCCATCTTGATTCAGAGTGGCCGCATGGGACAGAGTGGGACTGTCCCCTAAGGTTTCTGAGACTGTAGATAGTTACGGAAGCAGACAGACAGATTCCGTTTTTTCCAGATGGGCTGGTGAGTTTGAACCTCTGACCTTGTGACTGGCTGCTCAAAAGCTTAACTCACCGCACCATCAGGAAACTGAAACCAAACCCACAGTCATTGAGCCAATTCCTACTCATAGTAGCCCTCCCTGGGATTGATTTCTGAGGCTGTCCCTCTCTCCAGGAGCAGACAGCTTCGACTTTCTCCCGAGGAGCGGCCGGTGGGTTTGAACCACCGACCGGTGCTTCTCCCTGAACACCCCGGGGGCTCCTTCAGCATATACCAGGGGCCACACAGAGCCAGCTCTTGTTGAACCAGGGAAGGAATGTGTCCCTACACCCGCCATGCTCTCAAAGCTCGCCTGCTCCGTGTGGGCACACAGCCCTGGCCGTGGCCCTCACAGGAAGATGAAATCCTACCTGGTCTTTTATAAGGAGGCCTGGGTAGGCCCGGGGTGTCCTTTCCATTCAGCTCCCCCAAGTGGGAGCTGGGCTCAAACGAAACTGTTTTGAAGACAAGAGGGCACGTTGCTGGCCAATGATCTTGGATCACCTGGAAAGCCAGACCGACTGTGGGGTGGCTCTGTCCCCTTGGCCTGGCCACACCAGTTTTTCAGCCCCTCCCTCAGCAGTGGCGCCGATTCGGCGCCCCTAGCGCAGGCCGGGCTTTGCAACAATGATTAATTGGCCCTGGAAGTTTAAGAATGCTTATTTGCACACAGTTATGAAGTGTCACAATATGTCTCCGATGGAGCGGCTTCCATTAGACGCGGAACCGCAGAGCGGGAAGCTGAGCAATATTTCCGTAAAAGTTCATCGTCGGCAATGGGGTAGTGTGTGAAGCTAAACAAATCCAGGCAATAATGGAAATGTAGCATGAAATTACTTCTGTAAACAACAACCATTCATTATTTGAACATTTTTCATAAGCGAGCAGGCAGGGAGAGGGGCAGGGGCGGCGGGTTGGGGGGCAGTGGGGGGTGGCGGGGAGGGGGCTGCGGCAGGCAGGGCCGGGGTACCCACCGGAGTTTCCAGGCCGAGCTTGGTCGGGGTGCTCTCAGCGCCCATCTGTCTTCAGAAAAATGCCTTTTGGAGGCGAGGCTCCATTCCGCCGCGCGCCCGACGCCAGGTCCCCTTTCTTCATTAAGCGCAATCGCGCAGGAGAGGGAATGTATGATTTAAGGAGGAAAGAGAGGCCCACTACTTAATGTTGATTTGGCGGAGTGTATAACCCCGGAGAGAAATGTAAATAGCAGCCTGCAATAACATGACAGCCCACTAATCATATTTACAAACGATATTAAATCTGTCCGCACGCAGGCCCGCCTGCGGATTGGCCCGGCCGTAATTGTCACTGTAACCAGCGCTGGCTTATGGGAGGATTTAACTGCAGTGATATAAGGTGAGTCGCGGGCTTATTATGACTTTATTATTACCCGGTTTATGTTTATTAAAACAATTTGTCATGCAGAGCAGGAATGGAGCAATGGGAGCATTAAATCGTGCCATACTCAACCTGGAGAGATGACTGGGGGATGAATGGCAGCAGGCCCACAGCCTCTGCCACCGTCGCCTCCGGGGCTGGGCCGTCTGTCCGTCAAGGCTGTGCACTGGGAGCCCGGTGGCCGGGAGGAGCTGGCTGGCTCACACGGGACCGGGAAGCCCACCGTTCTCTGTGGCTCCAACGGCCTTCCAAGCATGCGTGGCATCAGCACCGTGCGCACCGAAAGAGGAGGCCCCCGGTGGGTGCGGGGTGTTTGCAGGAGGGCCACACTCAGGCCCCCCCTCCCACCCCCCACCCCTGCCGGCTGGGCTCACAGCCAAGGTTTCGAAGGCTCCACGGAGAGCGCCTGCAGAGAGCCTCAGCACAAAAGGTCTTGGAAGAAGTTTAATAAAAGCTGCTTTATTTTCTCTGGGGTCCTTATTGGTTATTATCAAATTTATTTCAGCCCCAATCTTTGTTCTTTGGAAAGGCAGAGAAAGGGGAGGGTGGGTGGGCCGGAGAGGAGCAGATCCCCACGACTAATAAATAACGCTCCCTTTCCCCAACCCAATTACCCAAGGAGGTGAGGCATTGGGAGGCGGGAGGGCTGAGGATGCAGCTCCCGGTGCAGACAGCCAAGTCCCAGCCCCCTGTTATTGCTGCAGTCCCAGGAAAGGTCGCATGTACCTGGACGGGGAGTCATGGGTGTCATCCCGCGGACAGCAGACTAGATCTGCCACCGTCACAAAGGGCCTCGGTCAGAGTGCCCTGGAAAGGGAAGGGAGGAACAGTAGCAAGACCATACCTCATGGACCAGGTGACTGTCCCCTCAGGGCCTCCCTAGACTCTACAGCATCTCTGTATAGATTAAAATCAGGGGGGGGAAATGTGATGAGGGAAAAATGTGAGTCAGGGCAAGCTATGTCCGACCCATGAATTAGTGGGCAGAGCCAAGTTGGGGTTTCAGCCGAGTTAACCACGGTGCAGTGAACAACCTGCACAACTGTACCTGCCACCGGCCTTATCCCCCTGCCAGCAGCCCAAGGGCCTGAAATGCCACTAATTCAGCCACTCTGTCTGCGCCAGGCCTCTAATCCCACTCATCTCCAACAGTGAAGCAGGCAGAGTCCCCAGAGGAAGTGCAAGAGCGTGCTCGCTGTCACCACCCACCAGGGTGCATTTCTCAAGACTCCAGCCCCAAGGTCTGCGAGACCAGGATGGAGCAGACAGACCATGAAGGCTCCCTCTGGGCTCCCAGTCAAGGCCGCCGGTGGGATACAGAACAAGTGCTTCTAGCCTGGAGGAACAAGGGTATGGGGGCCGGGGAGGGGGGGGCATGGTGCCACTTTTCAGCCCCCCACCCATGAGCTGTGAGAGGCCAGGCTTCCAGCTGTGCCAGAGTGTCCCTGGAGGGGTGCTCACGTTCCTCTGCTCCCCGACCCAGCCCCAGCCGCAAAGGCTTGCTTGGAGACCTTCCCTCTGCTCACATTCCTCCTCTGGTGACCTGTCCTGTCCTGCTTTTCCAGGCCACCCTTACCTCCTCCGGAGGAATCTGATCACAGGGCTTACCCCCTCCTGCTGGTAGTGCAGACCCCTGTGGTGAGGCTTTGGGGATACTTCCTTGTGGGCGAGGGGTCCCTGATCAAGTGTGGGTTCTGTGGGTATAGCCACAGCTGGAGGTGGAGCTGGCCTCCATCACCTGTGGGGACACTTGCTATTGTGGGCCCAGCTGCTGGGCCTGGAGATGCCAGTAGGCCTCGGGTTTCCCTTTGTCTCACTTAAGAAAGGAGTCGCCAAGCGGTGGCTCAAAGGAGGAACAATAAGCCTTTATTGCGGCTGCCCTTCTCCACAAATGCTGAACCTGCTGGCCGGCGGGAGAGGCCGTGCTGGCAAATTAAAAGTCTCTAAACTTTCTTTATGTCTCCTTGGACACTCCACAATTTTCTCACTGAATGGCGGAGGCTGGCTCAGAGACAAAGAGGCTGAGCTGGGGTCAGGACCACAGGGCAGTGAGGATCTGTCCAGCGGTCCTGCCCAGGCCAGAGGTGGGCGGGGGGGTGAGGGTGATTCTGGGTGGGTCCAGGGTCCTGTAGGCTTGGAAAGACCTCCTAGAGCTGTCAGCTCAGGGGAGCTTGCAGGACCGCTCTCCCTGGCCTGTGACTGGCACACAGAGGCCCCAGGAGCTGTCTCAGGGTCCTTCCCCAGAGGACCCATCACCAGAACCCAACAGAGTGAGTGTGGGCACTGCCACAGGGTGAAGCGGGAATCCTTTCAGGTCTCCAGGGAGCCCTCACTTACCCCTTCCGCTTACCCTCCCCCACCTTCTCCCGGAGTCCTCACAGGAGAAAGGGTGGATGGGATAAGGTCTGGGCCTTACTCCAGGTTAGGCACCCCCGCAGCTCCCACCAAAACCTTGGCTTGGTTCGTCTGGGTTCTCATGCGGTTGTGTCCTGGGTGGCAGCAAGGTGGGGTGAAGATAGAGAACAGACTCAGTCGGTTGGCGCATGACTAACAGCGCCTCCATTCACTCCCAGAAGTACACGGGCTGTAGAGCAAAGGTTGCTTCTGTGAGGGGTGCTGCCTGGGATCTTGGGGCCTCTGTCTGTGTTTCTCCCGGAAACAGCTCTTGGTGGTCTCAGGCTGCTGTCCTTGGAGCTGGTAGTCAGTCCTTTCCCGCTGAGCACCCCCAGGGGCACGGGGTTGGCAGGAGTCATCAGCCTGACAGCAATTAGTAACAAATCAACACTTACTGTCTTCGTTGTGGTTGTAGGTGCCCTTGAGTCGGTTCAGCTCATAGTGAGTCAGAGAGAACAATAGAAGAAGCCTGATAACGTGGCCACGGCACCTGAGATGAAAGCTCAGCCTCCTTGTTTCTCAGGGGCATTCTTGCTACACTTCTGCCAAATCAGATCTGTTTGTTCTTTTGGCAGTCCATGGTACTTTCCCTTTTCTTCACCAGCACCGTAGTTCAAAGGCATCGATTTTTCTCCAGTCTTCCTTAGTCAATGTCCAATGTTCACAGGCATATGAGGACATTGAAACCTACCATGGCTTGGATCAGGCACCCCCTAGTCTTCAAAGTAAGTGACCTCTTTGCTTTTCAACTCTTTGAAGAGGTCTTGTACAGCAAATTTACCAAAGGCCATGCATTGGTGATTGTGTTGGTCCTGGTAGACGAGAGAAACGAATCCAGGGAGACTCATATGTGTATACGAAAGAGCTTTAGATCCAAGAGCAATTGAATATTCCAGCCCAGCCCAGATCAAGTCCGTAAGTCCGATATTAGCCCATGTCTGATACCAATCTATAAATACCTCTTCAGACTCACGCAACACATGTAATGATGCCGAATGCAGGAAGAGCCCAGGCCAGTGGGCGGGAAGTCTTGTGAATCCAGTGGCAGTGCAAGTATCTCAGCACTGGCAGGAGTCTCCACAGGGCTCCTCCAGCTCCCAGGGCTCTGGCTACACCAGGGGAGCTTATGTGACTTCTCGTCAGAAATGTCTTGCAGGGAGTGAGCGTGTGTCTCATCTCAAGTGAGCTATTTATCTCCTTAGTCCCTCCAAATGAGGTCATCAAGCTGCGACCCGATTGACAGGTTAAACTCCACCCCTTCACTCTTAATCCTCTCAAATTGACAACAGATTATATAACTACCATAGGGGTCTTTTGACCGTTGCTTCCATGAGCATTGATTGTGGATCCAAGAAAGATGAATCCTTAACAAGGTCAATCTTTCCTCCATTTACCATGCTGCTACCTACTGGTCCAGTTGTGAGGATTTGGGTTTTCTTTACATTGATTGTAATCCATATTGAAGGCTGCAATCTTTGATCTTCATCAGCAAGGGCTACAAGCCCTCCTCACGTTCAGCAAGCAAGGTTGTGTCATCTGTATATCTGCAAGTTGTTAATGAGCCTTCCTCCAATCCTGATGCCACATTCTTCTTCATATCGTCCAGATTCTCTGATTATTTGCTCAGCAGACAGGTTGAATATGGTGAGAGCAGATGACCCTGATGTACACCTTTCATGATTTTAAAAAATCATTTTATTGGGCTCATTCAACTCTTATCATAGTCCATACATTGTGTAAAGCACATTTGTACATTCATTGCCTTCATCATTCTCAAAACATTTGCTCTCCACTTAAGGCCCTGGCAGCAGCTTCTCATTTTTCCCCTCCCACCCCGCTACCCCGTCCCTCATGAACCCTTGATAATTGATAAATTATTATTTTGTCATATCTTGCATTGTCCAATGTCTCCCTTCACCCACTTGTCTGTTGTCCTTCCCCCAGGGAGGAGGTCATATGTGGATCCGTGTAATCAGTTCCCCCTCTATAACCCACCCTCCTTCTCCTTCTATTCTTCCCCCCCTCCCCGGTATCGTGGCACCACTGGTCCTAAGCCATGCAATATTCCCTGTGTTCTGTTTTCCTAACTGCCTCTTGATCCATGTTCAGGTTCTGCATGAGCACAATGAGCTGTTCTGGAATTCCAAGGCTGTCGTAGTTTGTTATGATCGCATAGTTTAATGGCTTTGCATAAGCAAGGAAACACAAGTAAACATGTTTCTGGTATTATCTGCTGTGAGCCAAGATCCATCTGATGTCTGAATGATCTCCCTTGTACCATCTCCCCTTCTGAATCCTGTCTAGACCTCTGGCACCTCTCTGTCAATGTCCTGCTGTAAATGTTTTTGGATAATCTTCAGCAAAATTTTACTTGCATGTGGTGATATCAGTGACACTGTTCTATAATTTGTGCATTCTGTTGAGTCACCTTTCTTAGGAATGGGTATAAATATGAGGCTCTTTTAGTCAGTTGGCCAAGTAGCTCTTCCCCACATTTCTTGGCACAGATGAGTGAGTGCTTCCAGGACTTCGTCGGCTTGTTGAGACATACCAGTTGGTGTTCCAGCCTGAAGCCTTGCTTTTGGCAAATGCATCTTAGACATCTTCCCTCAGTACCTGCACTGGCCAGAATGGAGTGAAGAGGAGTCTTCTGAAATGATGGAAATATTCCACACCTTGAGCGGGTGGTGGCCACCTGAATGTGCTCACATATAAAAAGCTAGAGTATACACCTTGCTGTGTGTGAATAGAAAACATGAAGCTAAAACAAAGTATTGACCTTGCCTTTAAGTACCTCCATTGGAATCCCTTGTTGGGTATCTTTGGGCCCATCTCGAGCTCAGTCTCTTCATCTATAAATGGGGAGAATATCACCCACCTCTTTATTCCTAATGAGCGTTTCATGAGAGAAGGCATGATACATGCCTGCCCTTTGTGCCTATCTGACCCCTGCTCACAGTCCCGGTCTAAAACTGCCAATAAGATTGTGCATCAGGTGTTGGGAAGGGCTATAGGTCTGAAGGGAACCAACTGTTCCCCAAGAAAGCATATCATGTTGTTTTACCATCAGTCCAGTGGTATTGTCCCTTTTGGCCTCGCTATGTCCCTCTAGCTACTCTTCCATAAAGTGAAGATAGGCTCTCTCTCCTTTGGAAAGAGCCAGAACTAGACTGGTGAGGCTGAAGCAGGGCCCAAACCAAAAATCCAGCTTATTGCAATCCAGTCGATTTCAACTCCTAGTGACCTTTGAAGACAGAGAAGAACTGCCCCATCGGGTCCCCAAGGCTGTAGTCTGTACAGAGACACTCTGTCACATCTATCTTCTTTGGGTCAGATTGTAGGTCTAAAGTCTGTCTTCCAGCTTTCAGCCAAGTACTTCCCCAATGCACTGCCAGGGCTCCTGGAAACAGGGCCTACATATTGGCGACTCAGCAGTGGGCGCTTTGGGAGTGTCAGGCTGCTGGGTGTGACTAGGAGAGAGGGCCGAGAGGGGCTTGCTTTCCTGGAACATGCACCAAGACCTCTATTGGCTCTGGTACTGGTTCTCCAGGAGAAAGCAGGCTTGGGTCTAGATCAGGGAGGGTGGGACACCCTGGTCTTTGGCCCCATGCACACCCAGGACATAGGCCCTGCCGACTGGGATTTCCAGATTGTCCTGTCCCCTAACCGTCCCTCCCCCACCCAGGCCCCAGGCTGAACGTTCCAGCCCTCTCTTGGGGGAAGGGCCCCTTCCCTTCATCACTCTATCAGATCGTCTGCTAGGCTAGTTCTTGGCAATTTCTTGCTCCATTTCTTTAATCCCTGATTCTCTTCAAGCGCAGAGGGAAGAGGGAAAAGCAGACGCCTGAGGTTGGGAGGTGGGTGGAGGAGGGGCAGGACAGCCAGCACCCTTGGACCAGTGCTGTGAGGCCCAGGCCAGGGTCTTTTCTTCTTTCTTCTTGAATTCCCTGAGACAGAGAAGGTCAGTGTCAGCCGTCTGGGTGCTAAGACTGCTGGGCGACAGGCATCATTTTGATAGGCTAGTAACCAAGTCCTAAGGTGGATCTATCCCAAGGGTGAAGCACAGAGCCTTGTGGAGAAGGTACAATCGATTTCCCTCAAATTCCCTGGCCGAGGGCTGCAATTCAGGTGGGGATTCAGACACCTCCTAGGTCTGAGTGGAGGCTGCCTTGGGCCCCAGATGGGCCTCTTCGCCACTGACTGTGGGGGGCTAGGGGCAGAGGCTGTGAGATGCAATGTCCCTGCTGGCCTGTCCACATCCCTGTGGATGCCCTGACTCCTCCCTCTGAAGCCTCCCTGCTTCCAGGAAAGGTGGGTGGAAGCCATGGCCTGAGGGTTAGCTTTGAAAACAAGAGCCAGTGTGGAGTTGCACTTTCTGGGAGGAGAAACCGACTGAGAAGCTCAGATCAGGGCAGTAATGAGGCCACTTATTTTGCAGAAGTCTAAATTAAATGGAAAATTTGGTGCTAATGAAAATGTTCCATTTTCTCCTTTTATTAAATCTACCTCTGTGCCTTCCAAGAGTTTGGGAACAGCCAACCCCTGATGGTTTCCTCACAGCCAGTTCATATCCTCCAACTGCGGAGCTGTGACAGAACACGCTCTCAGGGCCTCCGGTTACTGACGCCATTGAAAAATGCCCTTCATAAGGCAGCAGCAGCAGCCTACCCCTTTGATCCCGCCACCAAGACCATTCCCTGCTTGACAATCACCCTCTCACACCGAAAACGCAGCTGAGAACCGTGACTTTGTCTTCCCGTCCTTGATGGCCCCATTCGTTTATGCGTCCTGATGAGCCTCACGCGGTATCTTTTCCTTCCCACCCCACCATTCTAGCATGGAATGAGGCCTCTGCTTTATTCCGAGCTCCATCCCCGGAATACTCTTTGTACTCATGATGAAGGGAAGGCCCGTCTCAGAAAGGTGAGAGAGACAGACGCCGCCGGCAATTGATGAAGCTCCTGGAACCAGCCATGCCTACACATACAGACTTGGCGCCTATGTAAAAAGTTTTTAAAAATTAAGCTAGTTTGAATCTGAAGTAAGACAATGGCTGGATTGCTTTACATTCTACCTGCAATTCCCACTTCCCTTGTCCTATTGAAATATTCAACACATTTCAAGATTCATCTCAAATGTCAACTCATCTAAGAAGCCGCTCTTTTGCATTCTGATTTAGATGATACCCCTTCTCTGTTCTCCTACAGCATACATCATGCTGTGTCATAATTACTCTTTCCCGTGGACAGATGTGAATATTTTGAAGGCAGGAGTCATGTCTAATTCATCTCTATGTTCCCTTTGCCCAGCACATCACCAGACACCAGGCAGACGTACAGGAATGTGAGGAGACGTAGTCCTAACTGGGCAAGGTCAAGTGTTCCTTCCAGCATCAGCTTATGACTCTTACAAACATTATGTTGAGTGAAAGAAGTCAGATAGGATAGAAAGTATGCTCTTATTCATGTGGATATTAAAAAACAGGCTGAATAATTGTGAAGCTAACCAATGTCATTAAGGGCTACAAAGATCAATAGTAACACACTCCCGGAGAGCCAACATGGTGCTTAATTCAGGGGAGACAGAAGAGAACAGAACTGAAGAGGAAGACGGAAGGTTTCTGAGAGTCTGAGAACACTAGGTTTATATTTAGGTGACACAAATGATTAGCTTGATTATTGTTATTTATATTGCATGTCTCCTATTTCCCTCTTTTGTACATGGTGTCATTGATGACAACAAAAAAAATGAATGGAGAATTTGGGGGCCTAGCTTTGTATGGTTTTCTAATTTTATTGCCTTGGAGTTACCGACTGTAATTAATAGTATAATTTTCGTGTCTAAGACTTCTTTTGCTGGGTTATATAATGAAGGATACGGTATCTGGATTGGAGGAAGGCTCATTAACAACCTGAGCTATGCAGGTGACACAACCTTGCTGCTGAAGGTGAGGAGGACTTGAAGCACTTGCTGAAGAAGATAAGGGATTGTACCTTCAGTAGGGATCGTAACTCAATATAAAGAAAACCCAGATGTTCACAACTGGGCCAATAGATAACATCACGATGAAGGAAAAGGAAGCAAGTTGGAAGTTGACAAGGATTTCCTCTTAGAGCCAGTCTGTGCTCATAGAAGCGGCCGTCAAGAGATCTAATGATGCACGGCACTTCTAGAAGACCTCTTCAGATTACTGAAAAGCAAAGACGTTCCTTTGAGGACTGGGTGCGCCTGATTCAAACTGTGGCGCTGTCAATCACCTCATATGCGTGGGAAAGGTGGACATTGAATGAGGAAGGCCAAGGAACCAGCCAACCTGTCTTGGAAGAAGTACAGCTAGAGGGTTTCATAAAAACAGAGTGTGTCAGGTTCTTTGGGCCTGTTGTCAGGAGAGACCGGTCCCCAAAGAAGGACATCATGCTTGGTAAAGTGGAGGGACAGAAAAGAGAGGATGGACGGGCACCATGATGACAATGGGCTCAGACATAGGCACCATCGTGATGCTGACGCAGGACGGGGAGGGGACCGATTCTGTGTGCATAGAGCCGACTTGTTGGCACCAAAATGCAAGACTTCTTTGGTCAATTCTTGCTAATGCCCCAGGTGTACCTAAAAATAAAGTACTCTTTACTTAAGGGATACAGAGTTTTACATAAGTACATTAAATAAATATTATTCTGAGTACTTCAATCACATATATTCTTAATAACTTTTTATCTGTTCTACAAAGGAGTATTAGATTATTTTCACTGATTTAGGTTTGTCATTCTCTTCCACATTCTTCTATATAGTTTGC
Source organism: Tenrec ecaudatus (assembly GCF_050624435.1). Lineage (NCBI taxonomy): Eukaryota > Metazoa > Chordata > Mammalia > Afrosoricida > Tenrecidae > Tenrec > Tenrec ecaudatus. The sequence goes on from NC_134533.1 coordinate 62,382,035, forward strand.
TTAATATACTCTTGAGTTTTCTTTATAATTCTTTATTTTTTAAACATTTTATTATGGGCTCATACAACTCTTACCACAATCCATACATATACATACATCAATTGTATAAAGCACATCTGTACATTCTTTGCCCTAATCATTTTCAAAGCATTTGCTCTCCACTTAAGCCCTTTGCATCAGGTCCTCTTTTTATTTCCCCTCCCTCCCCGCTCCCCCTCCCTCATGAGACCTTGATAATGTATAGATTATTATTTTGTCATATCTTCCCCTATCTGGCCTCTCCCTTCATCCCCTTCTCTGTTGTCCGTCCCCCAGGGAGGAGGTCACATGTAGATCCTTATAATTGGTTCTCCCTTTCCAGCCCACTCACCCTCTACTCTCCCAGTATTGCCCCTCACACCCCTGGTCCTGAAGGTATCATCCACCCTGGATTCCCTGTGCCTCCAGCTCCTATCTGCACCAGTGTACAACCTCTGCTCTATCCAGACTTGCAAGGTAGAATTCGGATCATGGTAATTGGCGGGGAGGAAGCATCCAGGATCTGGGGGAAAGCTGTATTCTTCATCGGTGCTCCATCGCTGACTCATCTCCTCCCCTTGACCCCCCCCTTTGAGGTGATCTCCAGTGGCTGACAAATGGGCTTTAGGTCTCCACTCTGCACTTCCCCCTTCATTCACTGTGGTAAGATATTTTTTATTGATGATGCCTTATACCTGATCCCTTTGGCACCTCGTGATCACACAGGCTGATGTCCTTCTTCCATGTGGGCTTTGTTGCTTCTGAGCTAGATGGCCGCTTGTTTATCTTCAAGCCTTTAAGACCCCAGACACTATCTCTTTTGATAGCCAGGCACCATCAGCTTTCTTCACCACATTTACTTGTTCACCCGCTTTGGCTTCAGTAGTTGTGTCAGGAGGGTGAGCATCATTGAATGCCAATTTAATAGAAGAAAGTATTCATGCATTAAGGGAGTGCTTGAGTAGAGGCCCAAGGTCCTTCCGCCACCTTAATACTAAACCTATAAATATAGGCACATAGATATATTTCCCCATCCTCATATATATATTTGCATGTACATGTCTTTGTCTAGACCTCTATAAAAGCTCTTTGCCTCCTAGCTCTTTCCTCTATTTCCCTTGACTTTCCTCCTAATTATTAAGAGATTAAAAAGGTTCCATATCATTCTGGATTCCTATTGAATTGGTTCTCTGGTCAGTAAGTAATAACCTTCTTTGGCTTTATAATATTTTTCTGTTTAAAATTGATTCTCAATCTTCCTAGTAGTTATGTTCTACAAGGTCACCACAAAACTGATGGAAACCACGTCTCCTAGAGGAAATACAGGCCTAGGCTCCTGTGAACCTCAGGTCACAGCATTTTCACCCACCAGTCAATACATAACCTTGCTTTATGTTGTTTCTGTTTAAAGGCACCTTATTTAATATAGGTTATTGCCTATAGCAATAGGAAAATAGATCATAGCATATAGTGTATGCCATAATTCATTAACACTCAACTCATGGTTAGCAGTACTGTAGCCCAGGCCTAAAGAGCACTTACCCAGCACACACACTGTCTCTACAAAGCACGTCATTGTCTTACTACACTTGGGAACACTAGTCAACCACACTTCAGCATTACACTCAAGGGCCATCTGAAATGGGGAAAAAATATGGCACAAAAGTCCAAGAACGTGACCCTAAATAGACTCTGTAAAGGTATACTAGTTGGCAGTATGAAAACTGAAAGAAAACAGAGCATGTTTGTTTGACTTCAATTAGGAAAAAGCACAGTGTTTTCACCACACTATGCAAGTCATTAGCACTGGTGTAGCAGTGGTTAAAGTGCTCACTGCTCCCCCAAAGGTTGGTGCTTGGTGATTATCAGCTGCTCCATAAGGGAAAGATATGACAGTGCGTGATGTTGTATTTACACCCTTGGAGACTCTATGGGGCAGCTCTGCTCTATCTATAGAGAGAGTCACTGTGAATCAAAATTGGCTTAACAGCAATGGGCGTGGTTTTTGTTTGATGGGACTTGGTAAACTGGGAAGATTTTTCCTTCTCTGTAAATTCCTTCATTATTTCCATGGGGAACTTTTATTAGATGTATGATAGAACTTTTAACTTCTGTGTCTTTTCATCACTCTTTTATATTTTTCAAAGATTCTTGTTCTTTGGAGTGCACGTGGCTGGATTTCTCCCATTTTACTTTCCAACTCTATTCTCTTCTTCCCAAACTCTCTCCAATCTTAATTCCATCTATAGAACATTAAATTCCAATGACTATGTTTTCCTTTTCCCAGATTTCTATTGGTCCTGGTTTTATTTATACTTACTTTTATCTTACAATTTATTGTTTTTGTTTAATGAAAGATTTAATTTGATTTGAGCTTGTACACAGACTTATTTTAGTCTTTGAAAAAAATTCATTTATCTAGAATAACTTTCAAGTGTATGCTGAGCAAATAATTCAAGAAGCTGGACTATATGAAGGGGCACATATTTTCCCCAAAAGCTATGTATTTAATTTTTTTTAGCAAAACACCCTTATCACCTTCAAAGTACTCTCCATTACACTTAATACATTTGTCAAATCTGCGATTTCATTCTTGTAAAAATGTTTTCAAGCTCATCTGTTTGGATGGCTCTCTTGTTTTTGTTTGTTTGTCTGGTTGGTTTTTATTAAATCTTTTTACTGGGGATCATTACAGCTCTTACAACAATCCATACATCAATTGTATTTTTCTTCACTTTTTCTATATCATCAAATCCCTTTCATGCTTGTCTGCATTCGTGGAAACAAAAAGAACTTTCACAGAGTAAGTTCAGTTGACTAAGGGGTGTGGGACAAGAGAGGCATGCTGTTTCTGCCCCAAACTGGAACACTAAGATGCCTGAGTGAGCAGGTGCATTGTTGTGGTGATAAAACCAATCACCCGTCTGCCACAAATCAGGCCTTTTTTGGTCACACACTGTTATGCTATCTTTTCAGAACCTCTAAATAGAAAGCTTGATTAACAATCTGACCTTGTGGAATGAACTCCAAATGCAATACAAGTTGACATTTTCATCCTTTAGGGAAGTTGACTGACATCCAGAACAAGGTTTGTCATCAATCAACATTTCACCTTTTTTGAAATGAGAAAATCACTTAGACACTTGAGTTTTTCCCATAGCGCTGTATTTGTGAGCTCAGTTCAGCATCACAATGGTTTCTGCCACATTCCCCCGCCCCTGCCCCCCGAGCAGGAAACAAAATTTCACAGCCACACGCTGTTCTCTTAAATTGGTCATCACAAAAAGCGAGATTCAAGTGAAACTGCTTTTATGAAAAAATTCATTGAGACCAGAGAGAACCTTCCCAGGTGATGCCACTGGGTGCACTAACTCAGAGTGAGTTGCTGGATGCTTGCCTAGTGGGAAACAATATATACAACGAAAGCCCTGCTCCATCATGCACAATTCTGGTTTGGGGAGGTACCCCCTCATAAAAGAACAAGACAGCAGGATTTGGAGAAAGACAACCTGCCACACATTTGCTGAGCGTGAAGAGGACTTGAAGCACTTACTAATGAGTCAGATCAAAGAGCATAGCCTCCAGTATGGACTGTGCCACAACACAAAGGAGGAAAAACCCAAATCCTCACCACTGGGCCAGTAAACAAGGTCATGATGACAGCAGGAAATATTGAATTGGTCAAAGATTTCATTTTACTTGGATCCACATTCAGTGTCCATACAAGCAGTAGCCAAGACATCACATGACATGCTAGGCTGAACAAATGTGTTGCTTAAGATCTCTTGACAGCGTGAAAAAGCTAAGATGTAACATTGAGGATTAAAGTTCACCGGATCCAAGCCATTATGTTCTTGATCCCCTAATATGCATGGGAAGAAAAACTGGAAATTAATAAGGAAGACCAAGGAAGAATTGCCATCTTTGAATTATGGTGTTGTCAAAGAATGTTAAATATATCATGGGCCGTCAGATGAGTCAAAAGCGAAGAATATTACAAGTGAGGCCACCAGTCAAGAAACAATATGGAAATATCTTAAATAACAGTTTTACTGGTTTTGTCAAGTATGATTTAATATTTTCATTCATATTTAAGAACCCTTTCTTATAATGCAGTTCAGTTTTGTGTGCCTCTTTTATTGTTCTTATTTAAGTACTAACTGTATGAAATAATAAACTACCTTTCGGCACATCTTTTTTTCTGTTGGCTCATCTTTTCTCATACTAAAATGGTCATTAGAAAAGCAAACTGGTTATTAAATTATTTGAATCACACTGCTGGCACAAACATAGTCCTGAGAGTACAAGTGTGCTGGGCGGAGGTGGTGGTGTTCTTGGCTGTAATCATTGTAGAAGCAGATGCCATGTCTTTGTCCCACTGGATGGGTTGGAATTGTCAACTTTTCAATTAGCCGGCAAATGCCTGACTGTCTTCACCTCCAGTGGCTTGCAGTGTCTTTCCCTGGGATGCAGTGGGCATGTCATCTGGTCACAGAGTCTGCATCATTTAGCTCACCTTCAACCTGCATCGTTAGCCCCCGTCCTTTGGGAGCTCTTAGTCCCTTTTAACCTACAGTGTTCAACTTCAGTCCTATAGGAGCTCTTAGTCCTTTTTAACCTAAAGTGTTCAACTTCAGTCTTATAGGAATTGGACTCCCAACTGCATTGCTGGATTCCAGACCCTGAACCCAGAAAACATATGGGTTCAGTTCCACTCACCTTTAAAAATGTTGAATTAATTCCTAGTCCATGAAAGTATTGATCATCTCTTTTTTTCAATCTGACTATGAACTTCTGTTTTATATATATATATATATATTCTTCTGTAATATATGTAGTATATTATATATATTAGTAGTCTGGTGGACCTAGCTTGCATTCCTGGGCCCAAAGTGTTGGGGAGCTTTGGTTGGTTTACTTGTGTCACATGTCCTTGGTTCACATATGCAATTTGTGGTGGAAGTATGCCAGGGCACCGGATTGACAGCCCCATAAGGATCATGTAGAAAAGGAGGCAGAATTCACCAACGAAAGGGTGGGATCACGTGCTGAGCAGAACACCATTGCAGTTCCCACAATCCACCTCCAGGAAGGGTTCTCATGATCTGGAGTGCCTAGCAAGTTAAGACTCGCCATTATAGTTCCATTTCAACACCGCCGGTGCCTCTCGGAGGACTGCGTGCAGGGCTGGCCCAGCATAGCAGTCAGAGGAGCAGGGCAGCAGTTGTGGTCACTGCATGAACTCACTCAGCGGAGACATTTTCTTTACGTTCTCTCAAGCCTCAGAGCCCTGTGGTTCCAAAATCAGAGGAAGGATGGACCTGGTGGTGTCTTGTCTTGACCGTGGGAACCATCACTTGCTGAAAGCCTAGCTTGAGTGACCAGCTAGCTCAGAGTCATGGGCATGCTGGGACAGCCTATCAGGAGGCTCTGATGGGAGAACCAGTGGTCATTGGGTCTTGCCTTCCATTCTAGGGCATGGAGAGGTTGGGAGGAGATTGGTGGGATCTCAGGAAGGGATGCTAGTGCAGCTTCTACCCGGTACCTGCAAGCCCTCATTTTGAGCCCGCTCAGTCCTGCCACTGTTGCAATCTCAGTTAATGGCATCTTTCATTTCATTTAGAGCTTGATTTGTTTACAAACTAATAAATATGATTTATAAAATGTGCCTGTGGTTTGCTAATTGCTGCACATATGGCGTTTTCATTTTTGTAGAACTGGCATTTGCATTCTTTGTAGATTATGACTTTGTGTCCCCAGTGCTAATTAGTCTGATTAGGCAGATAACTTTTCCTTTACTCGGCAGAGAGGCTGGAGGCTGGGACCTGGGGGGAGTGAAGAGGTTGTGGCAGGGGTTGCCTTTGCATGGAAGAGTCAGGGAGACCCCAGGTCTTTGGTGAGGACCCCAGAATGTCAAGCAGTGCATTTTGTGTCCTTCCCCAAATCTAATTAAGCGCAGTTAGTTAGCACAAATTTCTTAATCAGGCCTAATCTTCCCAGTGAATGCACAATTTCGAAATTGTCACAGGTTAGCCTGCAGGGGAATCGAGAAGCTGGTTGGGGAAGCCCTTGGAAGGAGAGTTAAGGGAGAGCAGGCTATGAGATCTTTCCCAGGAATCCTTTCCAAGAAGGATCTACAGTGCAGACTTACCAACAGCCCAAGACACACGGCATCAAAGTTGGCACCAGGCCAACTTATAGGCCTTAGTTGTTTGGGGCTCTCCCAAGTCATCGAGCCCCGAGATGTATCCCTCGGCTCCAGGGTGGCCTTAGACACTATCCACCTGTGTCCACACCAGCTCAGAAAGACTGAACACTAGGCTCCAAGGCCCTGGAGGTGGGTCCCAGCAGAAGGAACTGTCCTTGCATGGGCCAAGGTCAGGAGCAAAGACAGCCCTGTCTGAAGATCAGTACCTCTGGTTTTCTAGAATGTGGAACCACCGAGGTTCTTATAAACTAAAAAGGAGGAGAGGAATGCCTCCCAAATATGACTGGTAGTGGATTGCTTGCCAACTGCACTGAGCCTGCTCTGGCACCAGATTTAATTTGTGTTAGAAAAATAAGGAAATGCACCAGTGCTCAGACCTGAGCATCATAGAGCAATTTGTGGCTGATTCATTGCCTGCAAGGGTGATGGTCTCCCTCAAGCACTTAGTAGAGCAGGGAGTTTGGTTGGAAACTGAGCTCTAAGAGGGGTTCCCCACTGAGGGACCCTACAGACGCTCAACTGGGGAAGTCTCTGGGCCCCCAACTTGTCACCTTCTTGCCTTTGGGGCCCAGCCAAACATTTTGCAATTGTCTTTTTCATCCCTTCCCCATCAGAACATCCCCGGCTGGATAAGTACCAGCTCTGGGCTTCCCGCTCTGCCTGGCACTTTTCTTGTCACATGTAACTCTGGATTGAAACAACTCTTTGCTTGTCTGTTTTCTTGAAGAACCAAGAGCAACTCCAGGGGAGAATTTGGACACCACCCCCCCCCCCAACTTGCTGTAGCCCCAGTGTGACAACAAACTTGTAGAATGGAAGAATGGATTTCCAGGGGGCTTGGGGGGACACCACTGATCTCCTGTATTGGCCTTCTCTCTGGGGCTTGAGGCCAGGAGGGTGATGGGTGTGGTTACAGTAGCAGCATTGACTTGGGCTTCTTGGTCTCATTAGGGCAGAAGGCCTGTGAATTCCAGGTGGGTAGGAGCTATGGTTCCAAGTTGACCTACCTCATGGGGCCAGGAATCAGAGGGAACTTAGACCTGCACTTGAAAGTCTGGGATGTTCCATAGAGAGAATCATGACCTTTGAGGACAGAGACTGCAGCTGGGTAACCTTGGGAAGATCACTTCCCCTGTCTGAGCTTTGATTTTCTTTTCCCCTTTGAGTGAAAGAGATCTGATAGCCATTCAGGCTTCCTGAATAATATCATGATTCAAGGAAATAACTAGAAGGAAGCAACCAGTAGGGTGTGTGTGTGTGTGTGTGTGTGTGTGTGTGTGTGTGTGTGTGTGTGTGTGATGCAGGCCCATGTGTGGAGAAAGAAAGCAAGGCAAGGATCAGGTGGCTCCTCGGGACTCTTCGGGTTGGGTCTACTCTCCTTCCTCACCAGCCCACAGCTTTCCTGGAGGGCAGCACGATAAAAGGATTTGCCTTGGCCCATCTATTTGAATTTCATAACCAGCGTCCCAGAGTAGGGATATGATTCTTTCTTTTTCTTCAAATATATGAATACATTGTGCTTTAAAATTGTTTTGAAGTAATAAAAGGATTTTCACAGGCAACAAACAAGTCTCTGAACAGACTTAATCTGAGGCCAAAAGCCAGAGATGGGGATTTACCTCCCATAACGGCTGCTTTCAAGGGAGAGAAAGCAGGAGCCCAATGCCCATTCCTGGAGGAAACCCAGAGAGCGGTAGGAGGGAGCACTGCAGAGAACACCTTTCCAAGGGCCAGAAGGCCTTGTTTGTGAGCCAGACCAGCAGCCCCACAACCTCACCTTCTTTACCCAGATTCTGAGGCTACCTTGGCCTTGGCTTTATGGTACCCACTTTCAGAATGATGGCCCAGGCCTCAGCCTCCCTCGGGGCCCCTTTGCCATGAACCGTGGAGTCTGTTCTGATCCTGGCTGTGCAGGGAGAGTCAAAGTTGGGAAGTGACACCAAGGCTGGAAGTCATGGGGGAAATGTTGAAGGCCAAGGCCAAGGGCAGAAACCTCAAACCTAGGTTGGACCTTTTCCCCAGCCTCCAGCCTTGCGCCCCCCTCCCCGCCCCCCGCCCCTGCCCCGCCTTGTTGGGTGGGCACAGGTGCCTCAGGCTCTCAGGGTCTGGAAGGACAAGCATGGCCACTCCTCTAGCTATCCACCTTCTATGGCCCTTGTCATCAAGATGTCAACACCCCTCCCTGAGCAGGGGGCAGAGCCAGCTGGCAACGCTCACCCCCCCCCCCTCCAGAGACTCCTCCGCCTCAGAGAGAAGCCTGTGGATGAGCTTGCCTGACAGAGTCAACTCCAACTGCCAGCTGGGTACCACTGTTGCAGCCTCCACCCAAGAAGCCCAAAGGAAGTAGAGAGTGGAAAGACCCATAGACAAGTCCCAGGACCTTGGCTTCTCCTTCAAGACCTTACCAAAGAGACCGAAACTGAGAGTCTTAGGATTGGGGTGCACCTAACTTTATGTGCCCCTGGGCTTCCGAGCTTGAGGCAGGCCAGTAAGTAAACCGTGCTCCTGGGGTCAAACTGTAAGGTAAAAGGACAAAGAAAATAGGACCTGATGCCACCCCTTTCAGGATCTGGTCCAACAGCGACAACTGCCTCTATTGGCTGCTGAAGTGTTGGTGACGGGCCACCAACTGCTCCTGGGTTTGACTGAGTTTCCAGCCACTGAAAGCAGGAGGACTCTCCACCCAAAGGCACCCTGCTACTTTTGGGGAGCATCCTCTCTGCCTCGAGTCACTTCTCAGTCCTTTGGGATGCTATCATTTGTGAGGAAAAGATTCCCTGAGTTGGACTTGGGTGTTGTTTCTGAAACGACTGCTTACTAACAGTGTGACCTTGAACAAATAACTTCGCTTCTCTGGGAATAAATGGCCCCATCTGTACAATGGGAAGAGATACCCATCCACCTTCAGAGTTGATGTGAAGGCATGACAATGCATGTTCTTCAAAGCAACAAAATCATGTACCCATAAGGGGAGTTATTAATATGTTCCCCTGCCTCCACAGCTGGCCTGCCCTGTGGAGACAACGCTGTGTTTTTGAACATAGAGAAAATTCCCCAAAGTCGGCCCTCCCCCTCTCCAGTATTTCTGCCTTGGGTTGTCAAAAATGGTAATCTTCTCTCAGGCCTGAAATTATGAGCCTGCTTTATTGGTCAAAGGCCATAATAATTTGAGCTCTTATTTTATAAACTCATTTCTGCACAGTGATATCCTGATAGGAGCAGGAATAATAAATCACAAACATGTCCCCCAAGATTGCATTGTAAATGTCAAACTAGACAGGAAATTGTAATTAAAGAAAGGAAATTGCTACAAAGAAGCACTTGATTTTAAAATGAGCCAAGCATAGAATTTTCTAAGCATTTAATTATAGTCCAATTTCAACTGACTTGGCTTTTGCAGTCATATTTCTTATTATAACTCTCCTACATAATAACCAAATTTCCCTGCTTACACAGGTTCGGCCCATCAGAGGCTGAGGACGTTGCATAAGTACAAGGATTAGGAACTTTGTCGGGACTGTAATCATGGTAAAGTTTAGGGTGATGGACACAGGATTGGGATTTTAAATCAAACGCAGTTGAATTTCCAGCTCACAGAGGATCTACGAACACCTGTGTTGTGTGGGAGCAGCGTTGGCTTCACTTCAGCTAAATGAGAAATTCACTCAGGCACTTGCTTCTATCAGTGACCCAGGCTTCCAGGTTCTTTCTACATCCCAGCCCCCCACACACTCACGGAAATCGCCCCCACCCAATCCAACCACCTTCGAGTCATGCTTTACCCAGGTGTAACTTTGGGCTCAGTGCACCAGCTACGGCTTTGCACCTGGAGGTAGGGCAGCTTGTGTGTGCATTCAACCAGGTGCATCCAGAGGCGGTGGAACAGAGCTGCTAAGAACATAGGACGGGTGTCAGACAAGCCTGAGCTTGAATCCTAACTCTGCTGCGCACCTGAGTTGGAAAAAGTCGCCTAACCTCTCTGAACTTCAATTTGCTCCCTCATAGAATGGAGATGGTGGCAGTGTCCGTGGGAGATGTGCGTTAATAAGTACCTGGTACATGAGTAGCCTTCATAAACGGGAGTGGCTGTGATCATTATTGTGGCCTGCGTCTGTGTTGTGCCGAGGGGAAGACCGAGGGATTGCTGGGCAATCTTGATTGATGTGGGCAGTCCAGGAGATGAGGCTGAGCCCGAGCAATTAGTGGTGGATGTGGGAAGTGGGGGCGGGGAGGGATGACTCAGCCCACTGTGTTGCTATATCACATGGCGGATGGAGAGTGACCAAACCACATCAAGATGTCTTTGCTGGCCCAGGAGCGACCCTCAAAGTCCCCCGCTCCCCGGGTCTTCTTGCTGCTTCATCAAAGATGTGCTGTTGTCGCTAGCTGCCATCACGTCAGCCCTGATTTGTGGTGGCCGTGAATAACACAATGAAATATTGCCCAGTCCTGCCCCATGCCCACAATTGGGTTGAGACTTTGTGCGTTCGGGAGGGTTTTCATTGGCTGGTCTTTCAGCATCATACCAACACGCAATCCACCATTGACAGAAGAATGGTCGCCGGCCATGAGGTGGGTTGGCACCAGTGTCCCACATGGAAAGCAAGAAGTCTAGCACTAAAGTGCCAATGCCTCTAGAAAACTCACAGGGCCCTAGAAATTGAGTAAGCTGGTTCAACCCCTGGTCGATCGATCGGGGCTGCTGCTGCCAGCTGGAATGCACATGCTCTGCTGCCGCTGGCTTAGCCTCTCTCCCCACAAGCAGCAAGGAGACTCCTCAGAACTAGAAGACCCTTCTCTCAGGAGGCTTCCTCTCTTTTCAAACATCCCTTCAGTAAAGTTTGGGGAGCTGGATAGGTAAAGTCTCAAAAAAGAGAAAAGAAACTCACGACCATCAAATCGACTCCTACTCATGGCAACTTATAGGACCGAGTGGGACTGCCTCTGTGCCTCTCTGAGCCTGTAATGCTTTATGGGAACAGAACCCCCTCCTTTCTCCTGTGATTTAAAACTAAGGACACTGTGGCTAGATGCCCAATGCGTAACCCCTACACCACCAGAGCCCCGTAGTGTGAGGTCTGGACAACAGCAAAGCAGGACTTGGCCTTGAAAAAACCCAGAAGGTTGCTGTCTTGGTAGAAACACTACCCCAGGAGGCCCTGTGGATGGGGATCTGGCAGGTCTGAGGGTCTGGCTGCGATTTTGTATCATGCATGGACCAAGCCCACAACTGAACCTGGATTCTGGGCTCCGAGTTAAGGCAGCAGGGAATGATGGGTTCTGACAGGAAATGTTGAGCTGATTACTCATGTGTCCTCCTGCAAGCGGCGCTGGGAGCTGTCTCCATTCCACCTGGAGATGAGATGAATGGAGGGAGTCACAACACACAGATAGTATCTGTGGTGTTTGGTGAGACTGGGCTTTCCCCCCACCATCCCCCGGGGCTGTGACCATGCAGGAGGACTGGCTTTTGCTATAAGAACTGGAGATGGCTTCACAGTAGAGAGAGCACATTGGAGCGTTTTTCAGACATCCCTGGGGAAAGTGGTGTGAAGAGAGACGCATTCACTGAGGGAATGTGTATTGTGACTGCCACATGCCTGGTGCTATTCCAGCTTCTGGAGATGCTTCCATGAACACAGCAGGTGCAAATCCTGGCCCTCATGAGGTTTACTTTTGAGTGGGAAGAGAACGATAATAAATAAAATAATAAAAAATAAAATAACACTAATGTATATGCATGAGGGGGTATCCCCCCAAAAACAGACTTGTGCAGGGTGGAGCGCAATTCCATAGTGTGCATTTTTCCACTCGGTGAGCATCAAGAAATTCACTCGGAGCTAGTGCATCCAGTGGTGTCACCTGGGAAGGTACTCTTTGGTCACAGTGAATGTTTTTCATAAAAACAGTTTCTCTCGAAACTCGTTTTTCATGATGGCTGATTGGGAGGACAGCATGCGGCTGTGAAATTTTGTTTTCTGGATGGGAACAATGCCACAGGAACTGTTGTAAGCTTGAAAACACAGCTTCCGAGGAAAAACTCAAGTGTCTGAGTGGTTTTTCTCATTTCAAGAAACGTGAAATGTCAATTGATGACAAACCTCATGCGGGAGATCCGTTAATTTCCCCATCAGAAAAACATGTAGACAAAATTCATGCACTTGTACTTGAAGACGGACTATGGACCATTGAAGAGATGGGGGAGTTATCTGGAGTCTTGGAACTCAGTTCAGTGAATTTTAATGGAAGATTTGGGGATGAGAAGGGTCGCTGTGGAGTTTATGCCTCAGGTTCTGACTGACCAGGGAAAAGAGCACCGAGTGGGAACATGCTGTGCTGTGAAAGAACAGCTCCGAAGTGACCCAGACTCTTCCCAAGGTCATTGCTGCAGCAGATATGGTGCTAGTCTTATGACCCTGAGAGCAAACATCAATCAAGCCAGTGGAATATTCCATTGTCACCTTGCCCAAAAAACACTTGATAAGTGAAAGCAAAGATCAAGACAATGCTTATTTGTTTTTTGATATGAGGGGTTTTGTGCATTTGTAGTTCATTCCACCAGGTCGGACTGTTAATCAAGTTTCTATTTAGAAGTTCTGAAAAGATTGTGTAACAGTGTGTGACAAAAAAGGCCTGATTTGCATATATATATGTGTGTGTGTATATATATATACATATATATATAAAACCCCACAAAAACTGAAGTTTCCCCCCAAAGCTACGTATTTACCCTCATTTTTTCACCCTTTCTACATCCTCAAATCACTGTCCTTTCATGTCCCTCTGCATTCCTGGAAACAAAAAGAAGTCCCACGGAGTCAGGTCAGGTGAGTCAGGTACATGGGGCAAGAGAGGCAGGCTGTTTTTTGCCAAAAACTGGCATACTGAGACAGCTTCGTGAGCAGGTACATTGTCATGGTGACAAAACCAGTCCCCCCATCTGCCACAAATCAGGTCTTTATTGTCACATACTGTCATGCTATCTTTTCAGAACCTCTAAATAGAAAGCTTGGTTTACAGTCTGACCTAGTGGAATAAGCTCCAAATGCACTGTGAGTCGATGTTTTTGTCCATTCAGGAAGTTGATAGACGTCCAGTAAGAGATTTGTCACCAACTGATATTTCACCTTTTTTGAAATGAGAAAACCACTCGTATACTTGAGTTTTTCTTTTAGTGCTGTCCTTGTAAGCTGTGTTCAACACCACAACAGTTGCTATGGCATTTTTCCCGACCAGGAAGCTAAATGTCACAACCACATGTTGTTCTCTTAAATTGGCCATCACAAAAACATGAGATTCTAGCAAAACTGCTTTCACGAAAAAATTCACTGCGACCAGAGAGAACCTTCCCAAGTGATGCCACTGGGTGCACTAACTCACAGCAAGTTGCTGCATGCTCACCTAGCGGGAAAACTGTCTACTGTGAAAGCTCTGCTCTGTCCAGCGCAACTCTGGTTTGGGGGCCAGGGGGACCCTCTTGTGTGTGTGTGTGTGTGTGTGTGTGTGTGTGTGTGTGTGTGTGTGTGTAGTATGTCAGAAGCCAATCAATGCAAAGTAGAAAAAATAAGCTGGGAAGGGAAATAGGGAATATTGAAGATAATTGCTATCTTACAAAAGGTAACCAAGGGTCTTTCTGCTGTTAGTTAGCTGCTACCAAGGGGGCCCATCCATAGGAGCCCTCACACATACAACAGAATGAAACACCACACGGTTCTGCGCCGTCCTCACATTTGCTCTTAGGTTGGAGCCCCTTGTTGCAGCCACTGGTCAGTCCATCTTGTCGAGGGCCCTCCTCTTTTTCCCTGCCCCTCTACTGCACCAAGCATGACGTCCTTCTCCAGGGACTGGTCTCTCCTGATACCATACCAAAGTACATGAAAGGAAATCTTGCCATCCCTATTTCTAAGGAGCATTCTGGCTGTACTTCTTCCCAGACAGATTTGGTGTTTTCCGTTTGTCAGTCCATAGTCCTTTCAATATTTGTCTCCAGCACCACCATGATTCAAATTTCTTGATTCCTCTGTGGCCTTCCTTATTCAATGTCCAACTTTCACATGCTTGCGAGGCTATTGAAAATACCATGGCTTGAGCCAGGTGCACCTTGGTCCTCAATGACATCCTTTCTTTTCAACATTGTAACAGGTCTGGGGGGGCAGATTTACTCAATGCAATGCGGTTTGATCTCTCGACTGTTTTCTAGGAAGGTGACATTTGAGCCAAGGCGCAAAGGGGATGAAGGAGCAAATAAAGCAGACATACAAGAAAGAGCATTCTGGGTAGAAGGAACAGGGTGTACAAAGGCCCTGAGGTCTGGTATGGTCAAGGGACAGCCAGGAAGCCACACAGCTGGTGCAGAATGAAGCGTGGCACAGTAACCGTGAGCAGGTTATATAGAACCTTGTATATGATTGCAGGGACTCAAACATGGTCAGGGCCTTTCTGACTATACCATTGAAAACCCACTAAGAGGAGTCAACAGTGGAAGTAAAGACTGACTGAGTGCAAATCCCGGTTTAGCCACTTCCTAGCTTTGTATTGTGGCATGTCACAGAGTTGGTTCCAACTCATAGTGACCCTGTGTGACAGAGTAGAATTGTACGGCAGGGTTTCTGAGACTGAAATCATTCCAGAAGCGGATCCCTACCTCTTTTTTCCCATGGAGCCCCTAGTGCAGCGGTTCTCAACCTGTGGGCCACGACCCCTTTGGGAGTTGAACAACCCTTTCACATGGGGTTGTCTGATTCATAACAGTAACAAAATTACAGTTATGAAGTAGCAACAAAAATAATTTGATGGTTGGGGGGTCACCACACATGAAGAACTGTGTGAAAGGGTTGCGACATTAGGAAGGTTGAGAACCACTGATCTAGTGGATTTGAACCTCCAGCCTTTTGGTTAGCAAACTAGTGGTTAACCATTACATCGCAGAGTTCCTATTCCTAACCGTGTAACTTCAGACAAGCTACTGAGACCCTCTGGACCTGTTTCTCCAGTGTAACCCAGGGCTCAACCTAATGGGAGTCTTGCAGGTTCAAGGTCAATCATTCACCTAAATGTTTGCACAGTGCCTGGCTAAGTATTGTGCACTGCATGAGTGTTCTCCACTATTATTTGTAACAGGACGGTGATGGGTCAGATTTGGGGTAGCGTGAAAAAGCTGACCAGAGCGGGAATGGGTAAGGTGGGAGGCAGTGGCAGGCTTGCGTTTAGGGGTGGCAGTCGGGTCAGGAACGGAGAGAATAGGGAAGATTTGATAAAAACAGATGAGGTAAAATCAATAAGACTAGGCGATGGACAGATGAAGGGAGGACAGAGACTTGACCCTGCTCCTCATGATGAGGGATCCACTGTGGCCTCTTATTGTTCTCTGTCCTGAGGTCTCACTCTTCCTTCTACCACCAGTGCTTCTCTGAGAAACAGCCCTTCCCGCCCTGCTCAGAGGGCCCTGGGTTCCAACGGCATCGAGTCAGGACTCCTGGACCTGACAGTCCAGACACTTTCAACTTAGGCCTTAGTCCACTTCATCTCTCACTGCCCCCTTCAGTCAGTCTCCTTCTACACCCACACCCCCATTCCAGACGGCCCACCTGCAGCTGCAAGGCTGGTACTTCAGGAGCAGAGCCTTCTGCCAGCGACTCAGAGCTGCCTCCTGGTGGCTCACGCCCCTGTAGGGCAAGAGGCTTGTCTGCATTCCTGCTTCATCCAGTCCCGTGCCCCACATGTAACCAGCTGCATTTGAACACAGTGTCCTCAGTGGATGCATCTTGGAGGGAGCCTGATCCCTGTCCTGAGGTGGCCCCAACTGGTATCAGCCAAGACCAATTTGCAAAGTAGGCAGGTGTGGATTCAAGAGTATAACTGACTATTCCTACCTTGTGATCCCTTTAGCCAGGAAGCTGGAGGCTATGTTGTTCCACCACCCACAAGAAGATACCCACTGCCATTGAGTCAATTCTGACTCATCAATTTCATAGAGGGTTTTGACAGACCCTCAGGAAAAGACCCCAAACTCCTAGTTCAAATGACATGTTAGTGGAGGAGTCCAGGCACTGGAGGAGGTGAGGAGGCCTACCAACTGGGGCCAACCAGTTGCCAGGGTACCCAAAGACATACGAGGTGGTACCCCCAAAAACTGGAAATTTTTTTCAAATCTATGAATTAAAATTTTTTTTAAACAAAACAACCTTATCACCTTCAAAGTGCTCTGCCATTACACTTAATACATTTGTCAAGTCTGGGACTCCATTCTTGGAAACATTTTTCAAACTCATCTGTTTGGATGGCTGACAGCACCTCCTCGTTTTATTTCTTCACTTCTTCTACATCATCACATCCTTTCATTCGCAAAAACAAAAAGAAGTCACACAGAGCAAAGGTCAGGTGGGTCAGGTGCGTGGGGCAAGAGAGGCATGCTGTATTTTGCCAAAAACTGGCGCACTGAGATGGCTGCACGAGCAGGTGCAAACCCAGTCCCCATCAAGCCTTTTTGTGTCACACACTGTTACACAATCTTTTCAGAAACTCTAAATAGAAAGCTCGATTAACAGTCTGACCTGGTGAAACGAACTTCAAATGCACTACAAGTTGACATTTTCATCCTTTGGGGAAGTTGAATGAGGCTTGTCATCAAGCGACATTTCATATTTTTTGAAACGAGAAACCACTCTTATACTTGAGTTTTTCCCACAGCGCTGTCCCTGTAAGCTGTGTTCAACATCACAACAGTTTCTGCAGCATTTTTCCCCGAGCGGGAAACAAAATTTCAGACCCCCAAACTGTTCTCTTAAATCAGTCATCACAAAAAAATGAGATTTGAGTGAAACTGCTTTTACAAAAATGTCCACTCTGACCAGAGAGAACTTTCCCAGGTGACAACACTGGGTGCACTAACTCAGAGTGAGTTCCTGGATGCTCCCCTAGTGGGAAAACATGTGTACTATGAAAGCTCTGCTCAGGGGAGCTTTTTTCCGTTTGGGGGGAGAGTGCCTACTCATATTTGCCTATTGAGAGAGGGTCCTCCAACGGCCAGAGTATGCTGGCCACACCAGTGCCCCATCTATTTTTGGTCAAAAAAAAGAGCAGGTCCAAGCTTCTCACCCTGCTCGCCAAGGTCTACTACCACCCCCACATCTGCCCAAGAACTGTGCAGTGGAGAGCCAGCCTGCAGCTGCTCCTCCTGCCCCGTGGGCCAAAGAGCCGCTGGCCTGCTTGCGGGCTCCTATATGCTTCCTAGTCAGTGCCTGCACCTCCTGTTACAGAGTCAAGATCCCCTCCCTCTCTCCACCTCCTTCACCTTGTTCATCTACCTTTGTTCCCAGAGCCACCCCTGAGGACCCCTCAGGGCAGAGAAAGCTTCAGGCTCCAAGGCTCAGTCCTGCCTGCCTGGAGGGCTTCCACCCATTCCTGCCAGTCTCCCTCCCAGCCTCCCAGTCCACTGCTGGAACAGGGACTGCCTGCCTTTGCCTTCCCTGTGTCCTCTTATGGGACCTCAGGTGGTGGGAGCATGTGGTAGGTGTTCAACTCACATCCACCTGAAAGAAGAAAAGTCCATTGTCCCCCGAGACCTCTGACCTACCACCAAAGCCTCCCACAGAGGAGGAGTCCATTGGGGGGAGCCTCTGGCAGCAGAAGCCAAAGACTTGGTAGGTCTTCAGAGTTTAGTGGGTCCAGAGGCGGCCCTTGGGGTAGACAAACAGGACCTTCAGCAAGAAGTCCCAAGCCACATCTGAGGGAAAAGCAATGTCCATTAAGTCCATTAACGTTAACACTGAAATCAATGTTGCAGCCACCAGAAGTAATTAGCGTAATTCACATTTCAGATCAGGAGATTTTTTGAAAACCAAGTTTAATTATGTTGAAAAATGACAACTTCATTTTCCCTCCCTGGATAGGTTCCCCTGATGTTCCCCACACTTTCATTAAAAAGAGGACTGGTGGCAGACTTCTTCTTTTTTCTTTTAAGTGCCATTAAGCAAAAGAAGCACTCTGGCTATTTCAGAGGTAATAAATCAGCTCGGATGCCCACTGCACGGTTCAAGTGGCTTCGAAATGCTCCCTTCCCTGTAGCGGGCCAGGATGTGTGGTTTTAGGGTTTGGGGAGGGAGGGGGGCAGAAGCCAGCTGGGGCTTTCAGGCAGCCAGAAGGGCTCTGAGAAATCACCAACCCCATTTTACAGATGAGTAAACTGAGGCATAGTTAAGGAAAGAGGCCACTGAAGGTCCCCTAGGATCTACCCCTTGCTAGGTGTAAGGGATGTGGAGCTGTCTCCTGCTGCCATCAAGGGGCTGAAGGGGTGTGGGCAGCCAGGGAGGGACCCTGCTCCGCGGAGGTAATGACTGATCTGACTCTTGCAGTTCCCAGGGCCAAGGAAAGGAGGCTGTTCTTCCTGAGGGTGGGGGAGGGAAAAGCAAGGGGCTACAAAGACCAGGCAATAGGCAGAAGTCTCTATACCAGGGTTTCTCAACCTTTCCAATGTCACAACCCTTTCATATAATTCCTCATGTTGTGGTGACCCCCAGCCATAAAATTATTTTCGTTGCTACTTCATAACTGTAATTTTTCTACTGTTATGAATCGTCATGTAAATATCTGATAGGCAGGATTTATTTTCATTGCTACAAATTGAACATCATGAAAGCATAGTGATTCATCACAAAAACAATATGTAATTCTATATTGTGAAATATTTATTTCTAATGACAAATAAATGAAATTTTGCCTTGAAACATGGTGTAGCATGGGTAACAGTCTTCACGCTGGGTGCTCGTATGTGGGCGGACCTGCCTGGAGAGGAGCGGTGTCTCGGTTCCTAAGACCATTGGAAATATGAGTTTTCTGATGGTTTTAGGCGACCCCTGAGAAAGGGTCGTTCGACCACTAAGGGGGTCTCAACCTGCCGGTTGTGAAAACCAGTGGTCTAGAGTGTATCTGAGCCTGGGCCAGGCTTTCACAGGAAGGGGGCCTTCTGGGGATGCCCCATCTTCCTTCAGAATGATTTTCCAGATAGGTGGCCCTTATACCCATCTGAGGATATTGGAGTTACCTGGTAAATTCAAGATGCCAGCCAGCCTCTACTTCCTCCCCCACTTCAGCAGCCATGCCGTGCCACTACCCCCACCCCATTTGCTGCTCCTTCAAGTGCTTTGGCCCCATCCCAAACACTTTCTCCTCACCTCACCCCAGCTCCACCCCACCCCCAGTCTTAGCCCCACCCTCCTCATTTCCAGCTTCCCTCAAATCCAGCTTCTTGGCTGTAACCTCTGGCCCTTTTCGGACAGATGCAGCTGCAGCCTCCCCCACCTAGGCCTTGGTCCCATGTGTTTGTTTAAGAGGCTGCCACGGTGCTAATTGGTGTGTTTATTCCCGCTTCGCTGAGCTCTGCTTTGCAGGCATTTGCTTAAGTGGCTCTGGATGCCTGGTTTCCCTGGTTTGTCTCTTCTTTCTTGAGCCAGGGCTTGCGGCGGGGGAAGCGAAGCATCCTTGTGACCCTTACTTCTCAGCCCTGCCTTTGTGGGGTCACACAGACTGAAGTCAAGAGGGAGGCTGGTCCCCACCTCTGCCGTGCCCCTCCTCTCCTGGGTCAGGGGACATCAAGCTTGCTGCTGGGCAGTGGGGACAGCCCGCCCCTCTGTGGAATCCTGCCTCTCTCTTCCCCTGGACCCCCGTGGCCAGAAAAGCAAGCGTTAGCTTATTGGCTATGTAGTCTATCCTGGCTTGTTCGCTAAGTAAAGGAACCATGTAGATGAGAATGTTGTGCTTCGCTGGATCTCCGAAGATGAGGCAGTAAATGTGTGCCATCCTAGCCTCCAGGGATCCCCAAGAGGGCTGCTTAGTCAAGCAGACCCCCAGCTTCCAGCACCCCCTTCCTTTGCCAAGCTGCTCCATTGTGTGGGCCCCGCCAGCCCGAGTGGGGGGGGGCGGGAGGGTGAAGCCTGTCCAGGCCTTCTCATCATAGCCCTTTGCTGAAAGGCCCCCCCTCCCCTCTCCCTCCCCAGGGCCCCAGCAGCCAGGCCAGGGTCAATGGGATTAAAGGCTCAATTCACGCCAGTCAGTTCTCTGGTAACACGATTTCATTAGAGGCAGGCAGGGAGGAGAATGGACGGAAACAGCTGGTGTATAAATTATAAAGTCTACTTTGTACCAAGTGAGCACACCTTTCCCCAGCCACATGACTAATTAATGTGGCGGGGAGTGGACTTGAAGTCAAATTGCCTTTCCCCCCTCTCTCCTGGGGCTTGCTTAACAACAGGTCCCTGCAAAGCTGGGAGAAGGGGAGATTATGCATAGCTATCATCGTATGAAAATAGCGTATTAACATACTGCCTGTGAGCTGTGTCCAATCAGTTCCCTCCCAGTGGCGTGTGTACGAAACAATTAGAATGGCATTTCTACCACGCTTCTTTAATACATTTTGGCATTAATATAATCAAGGAGTGGGGGCCCAGACATCTTGCAGGCACGGTCTTCTGTAACACCCCTGAATGTTGGGGGTGGAGCGGGTGGGATGGGGGGGTGGGGAGGACCAGACCCACAGGCAAGGCTCTCACTTGGCCAGTCACCCACCACCTTTGCCTGCCTGGGGCCAAGGATTCTCCCTTCCGAGTCAAAGACCCACGGGCCCTCTCGAAGCAGCCATAAGAAGTTCCAGAGTCCGAATGATACTTCTTAAATGCCCACTGTAGATGAATCTTCTCACATCCCATAATGACGTTCTGTCTCACTTAGAATAAAATGCAACGTCTCATGGGGGCATGATCAAGCCCCTGCCTACCTCTCCAGCTCCTCTCACCATGATGCACCTCCCCCTTGAGCACCCCTTTCAGCCACTCAGACTTTCTTGCTCTGCAGAGAAGAGCACCCACTGCCTGCGGGTCCCTGCACGTGCTCTTCCCTCTGCCTAGCTGATTTTCCCTCTGATCTGGCGATCTCTGTTCCTCAGAGAGGCCTTCTCTGATCCAAACCCAAATCCAAATGCATTGCCATCGAGTTGATTCCGACTCATCGGGATCCCATGGGAACAGTATCACGGCCTTGTCTTTGACTCACGCAACCTAAACCAACTCCATCCTAGTCACGGTCCGAGTCTCTGCTTCGCTTCTAGTCACCATCTCACATGATCTCAGGTGTGGATTGAATGGCATCTGCTGCTTCTTGCTAGAACAAGGGTTGTGACCCCTTTGGGGGTCGAAGGATCCTTTCACAGGGGTGGCCTAAGATCATCAGAACACACATCTTTCCGATGGCTGGGGGGGTCACCACAACATGAGGAACTGTATGAAAGGGCCGCGGCATGAAGAAGGTGGAGAACCACGATGCTGGAATGTAGACTCGTTTAGGTGGCTCTTGTATTCCGGACATTAGAACAGCTGCCTGGTGGCATAGTAGCTTCATGTTAGGCTGCTAACCGCAAGGTCAGCAAATCGAAATCACAGGTCACTCCGAGAGAGAGAGAGAGAGAGAGAGAGAGAGAGAGAGAGAGAGAGAGAGAGAGAGAGAGAGAGAGAGAGAAAGAGAGAGAGAGATGGGGCTTTCGACTCCCATGAAGGGTTACAGTCTGGAAAACTCACAGGGGCAGTTCTACCCTGTCAGCCTTGACTCGATGGCTGTGGGTTGGAATTGGAGTGTAGTAAGGCTCCCTGGGTGGCTCAGAGGCTTGAGCGCACAATGAGAGCCAAGAGGTGGGTGGCTTGAACCCACACCACCCCATTTTGGAATTCAGGGATGGCAATCTGTTTTTCAAGACCTGATGCAGTTCTATTGCGCATACAAGGGATGTCCCCAGTCGGAAGCAGCTGAAGGGAAACTAACATCCACAATAGTACACAGTAGGTGCTTGGTAAATGCTCTTTTGGATGAGTGAATGAACTCCAATCCTGACACCTGGGAGTGCCAGGGAACCACTAAAGCCTGGTGGGGATCTTAGCTTTGCTGCTATCTCCCTGTGGGGCCTTGGGCAACCAACTCCCTCTCTCACTCGCCAAGCCTTCAGTCAGCACCTGATGGTTGCCCAAACATGAAGGGCTGGAGAGGTAGGAACCAGATGTGGTTCCTGCCTTGAGGGCCCCAAAGCCTAATTGGCTAAACAAATCTCTCAAGCAAACAACTAACAAAAAAAAGGAGGACCAGCTCTCTAAGTCAGGAATTGAACCCAGAGGCACAAGAGGAAGAAAAAGGTGGGAGACAAGGGCTTGGGGCCAGTTCTACTACTACTACTGTTGCTATGTGCTCCAGACTTCAGTCTTCTCACCCGTAAGGCACCGTCACAACCAAAAGCACCATTCAAGCTTTTTGAGTCCAACTACTTATTTCAGATTGAGGCCCAGAGTGGGACAAGTTCTTGCCCAGAGTCAGAAGGAGAATAGGTGGCTCGGGGCCAGATGTCCCTCAGGGATGCCAGATCCTCCAGTCGCTTTGCCACCAGCTCCTTTGGGAATCAACTGGCACCTTGCCCTAACCCCGCAACCCAGAGAAAGAGTCAAGAGTCACGACCTGGTGCCTCCTTCCCCACACGCAGGATGGCAACTGGATCTAAGTGGAGCATCTCCAGGCCAGGAACCCCTTGGATCTGGCCAGGAGATACCTGGACAGTGGCCTACTGGCCACTCCCCAGAGTCTACCTGAACAAAGCCTGGCTTCTGTGTGTCAAATCCAGCCCAAGCAAGCCAGACTGGCTCAGGCACTTCTTCCTTAACCTGCTCAGATACCCCAGGTAGTGTGTCATCCTGAACCTTGATGTCTGTGTTGAATTCACCAGTGTAAACCAACACATGTTTACTGAGCATCTACTGCATGCCCAGCACTGCCTTGGATGCTGGAGATACCTGATCAGTCCTCCCACGGAGATTACCTGAAATGAGGAGAGACAAATATGTTAGGTAATAACTATTATAAATAAATAAAGAGGTAGTACTTATGAAGATCAAAGACTGCACCTCAATACAAAGAAAACAAAAATCCTCACAACTGGACCCAGAGGCACCATTACAATACATGACAAAAAGATTGGCATTGTCACGATTCTCTTTGCTTGGATCCACAATCCATGCCTATGGAAACAGCAGTCAAATTTATAAAAAATAAGTAAATGACGAAGCATTGGACAAACCTGCTACAAAACATCTCTCTTTAAAGTGTTAAGAAGCAAAAGTGTCACTCTAATGGCCAAGTTGTGCCTGGCCCAGGACACGGTGAAGAATACTGAATATACCATGGCCTAGCAGAAGTCATGACCACTGCTGATGGGGCGGGGTGCAGGGACTATTCAGGGTGGAGGGAAGCCCCCCAACATCCTCCTCACCTGCCAGTGCTCCAGTCTCACAGTCACTGAGCCTCAGACTGGCCCATGGGGACAGTTCTATGGGCATTATATACCAGGCGTTGCTCTAACATTGGGCTCATTTAAATCTCAACAAGGATTCTCAAGAACTGCTCTAAGAACTACCAACTTATTTACTTATCGAGACAAGTAAGATACAAGACAGATATCGCTATGGTCTCTAGGAACCCTGGTGGCGGCGTACTGGCTATGCATTGGGCTGTTAACTGCACAGTCAGCAGT